>NC_135957.1:63644139-63957354 GCF_053455715.1 Rhinoraja longicauda | reverse complement strand
TGTGTTTTGAGTGACTTAGATTGAATCTATATACTAAAACTCTCATTTGTTTGTTCCTGAACTACACGATAGCACGTCAATTTTAGGCCCACCTTACTCACCGTCGTCCTTTTGGTGCTAATGGATGCAGTTTAATTGAAATCGGTGTTATATTTTTTAAGTTATTCACATTTTAAAGTTTAAATCTATCTCCTAGGGAGGGAGGGAGGGGGTGGATGGAGGGAGGAGGATGAGGGGGATGGGGAGGGGAAGGGGGAGGTGGAAAGGAGGGAGAGGGGAAGAGAGGGGAGGAGGGGAGAGAGGGAGAGGGAGGGGAGGGGGAGAGGAGAGGGTGCTGCACCAATGCAGGAGAGGTTTGGGCCCAACGGGTCCACTTGGTCTAGTATGGCCATAAACGTTTGGTTCAGGACTGCACCATAGTTACAGTGCTATGACAAATACTTCAGAGGAACCATGTAATTGCTGCAATCTTTCCTACCTCCCTTAATGGGTTCCAAGCATAACTCTCCACCAATATCCATGTTGGCTGGAAATAAATTGCAATATTTCAATTACTGTTACAAATGAAAAATGGAAAAAAAATCAATGTGGTGCAACCTTCTCTGTGAACTTCTTTCAATGGTTTCAATGGTACTTTGTTGTCATGTACTCACAGCACAGTGAAATTCCTTTGCACAACTCACAAATGCACAGTCGCCATATTTTGGCGCTGTTTACATCTCTTCATCTCTTATCAAGGATACAGCCACTCTTAAGTAATAGCCAACTTATGTAAACTCGTACTTACTTTTCGGGCAGTTTGTCATTTCCACAACACTACAATCACTCGTTTACAAGCCAGCAATGGCGGTGCTGCTTACCCAGAAGGCCGCGTGCTGCAGAATGTGCCCTGGACTAAGCCGGATGCCGCTGAGACAGTTAATACTATTGGTGACGGATACAAATTGCTAGAGCAACTCAAGCAACATCTCTGCTCAACATGGACAAGCAATGTTTTGGGTCGAGACCGTTCTTTGGACTTGGTAAGTTAGACAATAGACAATAGGTGCAGGAGGAGGCCATTCGGCCCTTCGAGCCAGCACCGCCATTCAATGTGATCATGGCTGATCATTCTCAATCAGTACCCTGTTCCTGCCTTCTCCCCATACCCCCTGACTCCGCTATCCTTAAGAGCTCTATCTAGCTCTCTCTTGAATGCATTCAGAGAATTGGCCTCCATTGCCTTCTGAGACAGAGAATTCCACAGATTCATAACTCTCTGACTGAAAAGGTTTTCCTCATCTCAGTTCTAAATGGCCTACCCCTTATTCTTAAACTGTGGCCCCTTGTTATGGACTCCACCAACATTGGGAACATGTTTCCTGCCTCTAACGTGTCCAACCCCTTAATAATCTTGTACGTTTCGATAAGATCTCCTCTCATCCTTCTAAATTCCAGTGTATACAAGCCTAGTCACTCCAGTCTGTCAACATATGACAGTCCCGCCATTCCGGGAATTAACCTAGTAAACCTACGCTGCACGCCCTCAATAGCAAGAATATCCTTCCTCAAATTTGGAGAGCAAAACTGCACACAGTACTCCAGGTGCGGTCTCACTAGGGCCCTGTACAACATTTATTTTTGAGCAGTGGATGAGGATGGTAATTCTGACTTGGGTAAAATCTGACCTATGTAAGAGTTCACAGAATGTAACACTTATGTAAGTTGGGATGTGCCTGTATCTTCCCCTAAGAGCATCTCCATTCTTCCAATGTACAAAATGAATGCCTCCAGCTCTTTGTTATAAATTTTTCCAATGTGTATCTGCAATAGCCTTTTCTTCTGTCTTCGATGGTTACCAAGATTATCCTCTTATGCCTAACCAAATTACATGCAGTATTTCTTCAGTCTCTCTCTATTGTAGACTGGGCCTCAGGCTTGTTATGATTTATTGAGAGATTCTCAGGCTTGCACTTACCTGCACAGATTATATGATCATATGAGTTCCCCGGTCAGTTTTTACTTAGCCATGATTCCTTGCAGCATAAGAGATGCAAGGTTAATGGATACTTAACTTCAAATAAATTTCATGGCAACGTATACAGACTGTGTTGGAAAGAACTGCAGATGCTGGTTTAAATCGAAGGTGGACACAAAATCCTGGAGTAACTCAGCAGGTCAGGCATCATCTCTGGAGAGAAGGAATGGGTGACGTTTTGGGTCAAGATCCTTCCTCAGACTGATGTCGGGGAGGGTGGGACAAAGATAGAATGTAAGCAGAGACAGTAAGACTGGTGGGAGAACTGGGAAGGGGGAGGGGATGGAGAGAGAAAGCAAGGGCTATCTGAAGTTAGAGAAGTCAATGTTAATACCGGGTGTAAACTTCCCAAGCGAAATATGAGGTGCTGTTCCTCCAATATGTGCTGGGCCTCACTCTGACAATGGCGGAGGCCCAGGGCAGAAAGATGAGATTGGGAATGGGAAGGGGAGTTGAAGTGCTGAGCCATCGGGAGATCAGGTAGGTTAAGACTAACTGAGCGGAGGTGTTCAGCGAAACAATTGCCGAGCCTGCGCTTGGTCTTGCCGATGTAGAGAAGTTGACACCTGGAACAGCAGATATAGTAGATGAGGTTGGAGGAGGTGCAAGTGAACCTCTGCCTCACCTGGAAATACTGTTTTGGTCCTTGGATGGAGTCGTGGGAGGAGGTAACGGGACACGTGTTGCATCTTCTGCGGTTGCAGGGGAAAGTACCTGGGGAGGGGGTGGTTTGGGTGGGAAGGGACGAGTGGACCAGGATGTTTTGGAGGGAATGGTCTTTGCGGAAAGCAGAAAGGGGTGGAGATGGGAAGATGTGGCCAGTAGTGGAGGTGGCAAAAATGTTGGAGGATTATATGCTGTATGCGACGGCTGATGGGGTGGAAAGTGAGGACAAGGGGTCTCTTGTCCTTGTTGCGAATGGGGGGAGGGGAAGCAAGAGCGGAGCTGTGGGATATCGAGGAGACCCTCGTGTGAGCCCCATCTATAATGGAAGAGGGGAATCCCCGTTTCCTAAAGAATGAGGACATCTCTGATGCCCTGGTATGGAACATCTCATCCTGAGCGCGGATGCGGCGTAGATGGAGGAATTGTGAGTAGGGGATAAAGTCTTTACAGGAAGCAGGATGGGAAGAGGTTTAGTCAAGATAGCTATGGGAGTCAGTAGGTTTGTAGTAGATGTCGTTCACTAGTCTGTATCATGGGATGGAGACGGTAAGATCTAGAAATGGTAGGGAGATGTTGGAGATGTTCCAAGTGAATTTGATTGCAGGATGGAAATTAGTGGTGAAGTTGATGAAGTCAGTGAGTTCTGCATGGGTGCAGGAGGCAGCACCAATGCAGTCGTCAATGTAGCGGAGGTAGATTTTGGGGATGGGGCCAGTGTACGTCTGGAACAGGGATTGTTCGACGTGCCCTACAAAGAGACAGGCATTGCTGGGGCCCATGCGAGTGCCCACAGCTACGCCGTGGATTTGGACGAAGTGGGAGGAGTCGAAGGAGAAGTTGTTGAGGGTAAGGACCGGCTCTGCTAGGCGGAGGAGAGTATTGGTAGATGTATACAGACTGATGTACATGAGACCAAGTTCATAGGTGATAGGAGCAGAATTAGGTATTCGGCCCATCAAATCTACTCCACCATTTAATCATGGGAGATCTATTTTTCCCTCTCAACCCCATTCTCCTGCCTTCTCCCCATAACCCCTGACACCACCTGCAGTAAAGTTGCCCTCCCGCCAACATTATTTTTACATTGCAGACCACAGTCTGGCTGATTGGAAAATGGGGGCATTATGGATCGGTAATTGATGGCTGGCACTGATGCGGAGCTATGAGTCCATTTCAGTATTGTACAACACCGCCAAACTTTAACAAAGGCTATGTGTCCTTGTTTTCTGCAATTAAAGTTACTTATTGTGTAAAATATTTCACTGTTAAAGAATCAATTATTTATAAGGGGAGAAGTGGGAATGGGGTTCTCTCATGTAATTTTAAATAACAAAATTGTACGAATGTAGTTCTTTATTTATGACTGGGTTTCATAACCACCCTCCATATCACTATTTTGTTTTAGATTTAGAGTTCATTATTTTCCTCTTTTCTCTTGCTCTCTCACGCTCACTCTCTTTCTCTCTCTCGCTCGCTCTTTCTCTCTCTCTATCTCTTTCTCTCTCTCGCTCTCTCTTTTTCTCTCTCTCACTTTCTCTTTCTCTAACTCTCTTTTTCTCTCTCGCTCTCTCTTTCTCTCGCTCACTCTCTCTCTCTCGCTCTCTCTTTCTCTCTCTCTCCCTCCCTCTTCCTCTTTCTCTCTCTCACTCTTTCTCTCTCTCGCTCTCTTTCTCTCTCTTTCTCTCTCTCTTTCTCTCTCTTTTTCTCTCTCTTTTTCTCTCACTCTCTCTCTTTTTCTCCCTTTCTCTCTCTCTCTCTCTCTCTCTCTCTCTCTCTCTCTCTCTCTCTCTCTCTCTCTCTCTCTCTCTCTCTCTCTCTCTCTCTCTCTCTCTCTCTCTCTCTCTCTCTCCTGATTTGTGCAATTTGTTGAAGGAATTTAAAGGATTGACACTTATTATTGAACAAAGAACAAAAGCAAATTGTTCTGATATATATATGAAAAAAAGCAAGGTTGGATGATTTATGTTCTGGATTTTGTTATGAAATTGACTCAATGCCTTACTTTGTAAGGTGGCTATGGCAACATGAATATCTAATTGTTTGCATCTACACTGAATCCCACTATGACTAAAGCCCTTAAATAACAGAATTAAGTGGGCAGGAGAGTTCAGTGGGCAGTTGTCTTGACAATGAAGGTTAAGACTGAATGTAACAGCAGCAAATGCTACAATATGGATATCTGGACAAGACCTACGCCAAAGAGAGATGCTGAATTGATTGTGTGAGTCATGATTTAGTTAGATGTTGTCATATTTTATTCAATTTGGTGATATGAACTTTGCTAACTGTTCTGTTCTGTTGAGAACTGTTCTTGATTACTTGGGGTGTCAGGGGTTATGTGGAGAAGGCAGAAGGATGGGGTTGAGAAAATGCCACAGGAGGCTGTGGAGGCCATCAATGGATATTTTTAAGGCGGAGATTGAGAGATTTTTGATTAGCAGTGGTGATGGGGAGAAGGCGGGATGATGGGGTTAGGAGGGAAAGATAGATCAGCCATGATTAAATGGCGGAGTAGACATGTTGGGCCAAATGGTCTAATTCTGCACCTAGAACTCATGAACATGAACTATTTGTTGGAGTCTTAATTGCCCTTGAACAGATAATCGCTTACTGCCGTCTTGAACTCCTTTTGTCTATTTGGTAATATTCCTCCGTGAAGCATAAAGGAACAAAATTGTTTAACTTACCCTCGTAAGGTGAACAGGTTGTTTTTATAGGCACTCACACCTGCACCTTCAACCATCTACTCTAGGTTTCTGACCACTATCTGTCAAGCTTCTGAGCTATCAGCAATGTTCAGAGCCCAATATTATTCTGTAAGGGAGACTCCATGGGAAATTCCAAGGGCTGGTTTTCCCTCCATGAGACAAAATGCTCAGGTGAACCTCCACATGTTCCCCAAGTACACAATTGGTTCTTATTCTGCCAACAACTCTGAGTTTAGCAGAGAAGTAAAGAAGGTGCCTGGTATGCTTGCCTTCATGATATTGCCCAATTAGATATTCATGTTGGCATGGCTACCTTGACTTCTTCATTCTTGTACTGAATGAAGGCATGTTACAGCTTTATCAAACTTTAATTAGACCGCATTTGGAGTATTGTTTGCAGTTCTGATTGCCCCATTACAAGAAGGATGTGGAGACCTTGGAAAGGGTGCCGACGAGGTTTACCAGAATGTTAGATTGATTAGAGGGTATTAGCTAATAAGGGGGAGTTGGACAAACTTGGATTGTTTTCCCTGGAGCATCAGAGGCTGAGGGGAGATCTGAGAAATGCTTGGGAGGCATAATTAGGGTAGATAGTCAGAACCTTTTTCCCAAGGTGGAAATGTCAAAGATTAGAGGGGATAACTTTAAGGTGAGAGGGGCAAAGTTTAAAAGTAGTCTCCTGGGCAAGTTATTTTTTACACAGCATGGTGAGTTCCTGGAACATGCTGCCTGAGGTAGTCGTGGTGGTGGCAGATATGGTAGCATTATGGCGCGGCGATTAGGCCTGAAATGAAGGCGAGGAGCCAGGTGTTTCGGGAGGAATTTTATTTGCTGTCGTTCTCTTGACCAGACGGGTCTGCAAGAGAACGATCACGCCTAAACTGCAACAAATCAACTGCAACAAATCTGAAATCGTCATCATTGGTCCAAAAACGCTCACCAAATCCACCCAAAACTTCATCCTCAATATTGATGGTCTCCCAGTATCTACCTCCCCTCACATCCGGAATCTTGGAATCATCTTTGATCAAACCCTCTCCTTCGACAAACACATCAAACACATCACCAAGACAGCCTTCTTCCACCGCAAAAACATCGCCCGTCTCCGTCCATCCCTCTCCTCCACAGCTGCAGAAACCCTCATCCACGCCTTCATCACCTCCCGTCTGGACTACTGCAACAGCCTCCTCTATGGCTCACCCTCAAAAATCATCAGTAAACTTCAATACATTCAAAACTCCGCTGCCCGTCTACTCACCCACTCCCCGATCCGTGACCATATCACCCCCGTCCTTTACAAGCTCCACTGGCTCCCCATCCCCCAGAGAATCCAGTACAAAATCCTCCTCATGACCTACAAAGTCCTCCATAACCTGGCCCCATCCTACCTGACTGACCTCCTCCACAGATACACTCCCACCTCCACCGTCCGCTCTGCTGCTGCCAACCTCCTGTCCCCCCCCCCGATCCGGACCAAACTCAGATCCTGGGGGGACAGGGCTTTCTCCATCGCTGCTCCCACACTCTGGAACTCACTACCCCAAACCATCAGAGACTCCTCCTCACTCACCACATTCAAAACATCACTGAAGTCTCACCTGTTCAGCACTGTCTTCAACCACTGACCGTCACCTCACCTTCTGTCTCCTTTTTCTGTTCGTTTACTTATTTATCTATTTATTTTCTTCTCTATGTTCTAGTAATCCCTGTAAAGCGTCTTTGAGTGTTTGAAAAGCGCTATATAAATGTAATGCATTATTATTATTATTATTATTAAACCCCTGCCCTTTATCTCTGTAGCTAGGGGCCGCCCCCGGACTAGTCCACTCCCGTGCCGAGGGGTTCGACAATGGAGTGGCCCGTCCCTTGGGAGCCACCACAGCATTTAGTTTAGAGATACAGAGCAGAAACAGGCCCTTTGGCCCACCGAGTCCACGCCGACCAAAGCAAATTAACCTACAAACCTGTGCAACTTTGGCGTGTGGGAGGAAACCGGAGTTCCCAGAGAAAACCCACGCAGGTCAGGGGAGAATGTACAAACTCTGTACAGACAGCACCCAATGTCATGATCAAATCCAGGTCTCTGGTGCTGTAAGGCAGCAACTCTCAACCGCTGCGCCACCGTGCCGCACCATTTTGAGACTTTTAGATAGTCACATGGATACGTAGGGAATGCAATGATATGGATTATGGGCAGGCAGTGGAGATTAGTTTAATTTGGCATCATGTCGGGTCGGCCCGCTGCGGACCTTTCACCGTCCGGCGCGGCCTGGAACGTGGCAACCTCAACAGCCTGACCGCGGGAGAAGACGGCAGGGGAAGAGAAAATACATTCTGGCCTTCCATCACAGTGAGGAGGGGACTGGAGGAGACTCACTGTGATGGATGTTTCTTTTTTTGTGTGTTTTGTGTTGGTTGGGGTTGTGTAATTTGCTTATTTTATTGCTCTTGTTGTTGGACTGTGGGTGACTAAATCCCGTCCAAAAGACTTGTTTTTTGGATGACAAATAAAGATATCCTGAATCCTGAATCCTTAAAGTTCGGCATGGACATTGTGGGCTGTTTTTGTGCTGTTGGGCTGTTTTTGGGCTGTTTTGGGGCTGTTTTTGGGCTGTTTTTGGGCTGTTTTTCTGAGTATCTTGGGATTAAAAAAATAAAATCATCTGATAATTGCCATTTTGTACCTACCACTTGTCAAGAAAATCATGTGTTGGGCCAAAGGATGGCGTGGAGCATTGACATTCTGCTCAACCTCTCCTCATAGGCATATCCTTCAATCAAGAAATCGATCCAGTGAAAGGTTGCTGCACAGTTTCCAAGACTCCTCTATCTCAGCTTGAACAAGGAGACTGAAACAGTAAGCGGTCCCATCAACCTCCTTTGCTGTTGAGGCAAAGCTAGTTTAAGGCCACCTCTGGCCTACAAATGGTTGTGGCAATCTGGAACACCTAACTGTCAGTGGATGCTGGCGGTAAACTAGTCTCGAGTACATTTGATGGGTTTAAAAATAATAAAAGGGGCAACACTCTGGCACAGCTGCTAGAGCCGCTGAGTCACAGCGCCAGAGACCCCGTTTTGATCCTGATCTCAGGTGCTGCCTGAATGGTATTTGCATGTTCTATATGTGACCGTATGGGTTTCATCCGGGTGCTACAGGTTCCTCCCACATCTCAAAGATGTTTGGGTTTGTAGGTTAATTAGCCTCTGGAAATTGTCCCTGGAGTGAGAGCGAGTGGATTAATATAGAGCTAGTGTATTCAGGTGATCGATTGTCAGCATGGACTCGATGGCACAAAGGGCCTATTTCCGTGCTATATCACTGAACTATACCAAACTAGCCTTTGTCGTTTACTCCACCTCTCTGCTAATTACCCTGGTCCCAATACTCTTTCCCAACTTCCAGCTTTCTCTCCCTACTACACTCAGACTGAAGGGCCCTGACACAAAACATTACCTGTCCATTCCCTCTACAGATGCTGCCTGAACCCCTGAGGTTGCAGGGGAAAGTGCCCGGGGAGGGGGTGGTTTGGGTAGGAAGGGACGAGTAGACCAGGGAGTTATGGAGGGAGCGGTCTCTGCGGAACGGGGAGGAGATGGGAAGATGTGGCCAGTGGTGGGGTCCCGCTTGAGGTGACAGAAATGTTGGCGGATGATTTGTTGGATACGCTGGCTGATGGGGTGGAAGGTGAGAACGAGGGGGATTCTGTCTTTGTTACGAATGGGGGGAGGGGGAGCAAGAGCAGAGCTGCGGGATATAGAGGATGCCTTAGTGAGAGCCTCATCTATAATGGGAGAGGGGAAGCCCCGTTTCCTTAAGAACGAGGACATCTCTGATGCCCTAGTGTGAAACACCTCATCCCGGGCGCAGATGCGGTGTAGACGGAGGAATTGGAAGTAGGGGATAGACTTTTTGCAGGAGTCAGGGTGGGAAGAGTGTAGTCCAGATAGCTGTGGGAGTCAGTGGGTTTGTAGTAGATATTAGTCACTAGTCCGTCTCCTGTGATGGAGATGGTGAGGTCCAGAAACGGGAGGGAGATGTCGGAGATAGTCCAAGTATATTTAAGAGCAGGATGGAAATTGGTGGTGAAATGTATGAAGTCAGTGAGTTCTGCATGGGTACAAGAGGTAGCACCAATGCAGTCGCCAATGTAGTGGAGGTAGAGTTTGGGGATGGGGCCGGTGTACATCTGGAACTGGGATTGTTCGATGTACCCGACAAAAAGGCAGGCATAGCTAGGGCCCATATGAGTGCCCATAGATACGCCTCTGGTTTGGAGGAAGTGGGAGGAGTCAAAAGAGAAGTTGTTAAGGGTAAGAACCAGCTCTGCTAGGCGAAGGAGAGTGTTAGTAGATGGGGATTGGCTGGTTCTATGGTCGGTGAAGAAATGGAGAGCTTCAAGACCATCCTTGTGGGGGATGGAAGTGTAGAGTGACTGGACATCCATGGTAAAGATGAGGGAGTGGGGGCCTGGAAACCGGAGGTTATCGAGGAGACGGAGAGCATGTGAGGTGTCTTGGACGTAGGTGGGGAGGGATTTCACATGGGGGGATAGGATGGAGTCGAGGTAGGTGGAAATAAGTTCAGTGGGACATGAACAGGCAGAAACAATGGGTCTGCCAGGACAGTTCTGTTTATGGATTTTAGGTTGAAGGTAAAATCGGGCCGTGCGGGGCTGGGGAACGATAAGGTTGGAGGCATTAGAGGGTAGAGCACCGGAATTGGTGAGGTCAGTGATGGTGTTGATGATTAAGGTCTGGACTTATCCTTTTACTGCTATCCAAATGCACTGTTATTACCTGTTTAATAATTGACTCCAGCATCTTCCCCACCACCGATGTCAGGCTAACTGATCTAAAATTCCCTGTTTTCACTCTCGCTCCTTTCTTGTAAAGTGTGATAACATTAGCTATCCTCCAATCCACAGGAACTGATCCTGAATCCATTGAACATTGGAAAATGATCACCAATGCATCCACTATTTCTAGAGCCACCTCCCTGAGTACCCTGGGAGGCAGACCATCAGGCCCTGGGGATTTAACACCTTCAGTCCCATCAGTCTACCCAATACTATTTCTCGCCTAATGCAAATTTCTTTCAGTTCCTCTATCCCCCTAGATCCTCTGTCCTCTAGTAATGTGGGTACATGTAAGGTTATCCAATTTGGTGAGAAGAATTTAAAGGTTTTGCCTCAACAGCAGAGGTGGCTGATGGTGTGAGACTACTGTGCATTGCTATCAAGAGATATCTCCTTTCGTTTGTAAGGAACAATGTCTGTAATTGGGTAGAACAAGTAATTAAGACAAGTAATACAAAGACTGGCCTCTGTTGAATTTAGAAAAATGTCATGCAGTCTCACTGAAGTCTTGAGGAATCTTGACAGTGTAGAATGCTTCCACTGATGAGGAAATTTGGAATTGCGAGCAAAGAATGCCGAGTCGTTAAGTGTTTTCAAAGTTAAAATAATATTTTTGATGAGGGTTGAATCAAGGTTAAGGTGATTCGGCAAGAACATAGTGTGGAGGTCAGGGATTAGCTAATCTCTGACCCTGTTGAATTGTGGAGCAAGTTGGATTAGTTGTAGGCCTAGTCACAGTCCTACTCCTGATCCAAAAAGTGGCACCTCTGCCTATGCAGAACCTACTTGGTGCAGGACTTGGTTGTCAGCCCAGAGCTCAGGAACCAACAATCTGGTGCCAGGGTGGTGACAGTGCTTCTAACTTGCGCTAGCTTTTCTCCACATATTGTTTCTCGATAGTTTGCAAATGATGACAGCATGAGAAGATTGCAGCAACTTGTGTTTCTATCTTTCTCTCAATTTCTCTCATTGTCCCTTGGCAATACTTTGATCGCCCTTTTGTAACATTCCCAACAGAAGCAACACAGAGGGAGCGTTTTTCCGTGTTTTTGCAGATCTGTAATTTATTGTTGATCGCCGTGGCCTTAACTATTGCCATGGGAGACCCAGTCAAAAATATTCGCAATAAACCATCTGTTCCACATATTGTCATGTGTCAAAATTGTTGATCTGCAACAACACGGTGCATGCTAATATCCAGTTGACTGAAAAACAGATGAAACAAATAGAGAGAGGAAGTACTAATTAGCTGTCAAAATTATTGCTTGCAGATCCCGAAGCATCTGACAGCATCACTCCGGTAGGTGGGGAGGTGAGAGAGATTCTTGTGAATAATATTAATGGGGATGCATGGTTTCTTTAAACGGCAGTGCAAAGTGAAGGAATAGTTACCATAAAGAACCTTAAAAACAGTGGGAAATTCTAACTGTGTCTTTGTATTTAACACTTAAGTGTTGTTTTCAAGTGTTGGCTTTATTATTTATTAGTGGAGTGGGCAAATCTGAAAATGCTTAATCTTTTTAAATGCTTATTAGAGATAGCAAGAATCTGAAGGATGACCGAGTTTGCTATTTGTGATATTGGTTAAGGAATGCTTACTGTGATCATAGCACTTCATGATATTATTTCAAAATTAGTCGGAAAACTGATGCACAGTGTGATACAAAGTGGAAACAGGCCCTATGGCCCAACTTACGCTAGTCTCACCTGCCTGCGTTTGGTCCATATCCTTCCAAACCTGTCATATTCATGTACCTTTTTAATTGTTCCTTAAAAGCTGGGATAGTCCCTGCCTCAACTACCTCCTCTGTCAGCTTGTTCCCTACACCCACCACTGTTTGTGTGAAAAAGTTACCCCTCAAATTCCTATTAAATGTTTTCCCCTTCATCTTAACCCTATGTCCTCTGGTCCTCGATTGACCTACTCTGGGCAAGAGACTCTGTGCATCCCATGATTTTATACACCTCTATAATTTTACGCAGCAGAGCATAACTCTCCTACTTTGTCAGTTAGGTAAGAGTTGATGGTGGACTATCAAGTAAATAAAAACTTGAGTAAGCTATATTAAAAGGCGTCATGCACGACTCTGATTAAGTTGATTATTTGAGTCAAAACTGAAGTTTGAAGTGAGCAAAGGAACTTGTAAATGGGAAAAATAAAGTGTAGAATGGAAATGTTATTAAATCAATCACCAGATAGAACAGGTGATTGAAAACAAGAGTTGTAGTCTTTGAGGAGGGAGCTAAACTGTCCAGAGTTGAGAAGGATTGGTGCATGATAGGAAAGATTAAGAGGAATGTGGGCCAAACGCTGGTAAACGGAACTAGCTTAGATGCGGCAACTTAGTCGGTATAGGCGAGTCAAGCCAAAGGGCTGTTTCAATGAAAATCAAAGAGCCAAAGCAGAAACAAAAATTGATGGTGTTACTAAGGTAGAAATAGCGAGGGATTATAATAAAGAATCAAACAAATTGTAGCATAGTGAACTAACACAACAAAACATTATTCTAAAGTGCAGAGCAACAAAATGAGTAAGGGAGGAAAAACAGTAAAAATTATGAATTTTGATTTAGCTTTTTTTGTAACAGTCAATTACTTAACAAGTCAAAGTTGATATCTGTACTATTATTAATATGAAACTGATTAAAATGGGATAGTTCAACATGCTGATCATGATTTGTGCATGCGGTCTTTCATATATGTTTTGTTGTGTTATGAGAGCTGAAGATTTAAGTCTAGCTGTTGTCTTGTAAGAGGATAGTAAGACTCTATCATGGAACATATGTACTCAACTCTTGAGACAAATCTCCAGGGCCTGACCAGATATTCCGAAGACATTGTGAGAAAACAGAGAGAAAATTGCGGGAGCTCTGGTTGAAATTTACGAGTTGTCTTTAAATACAGGAGAGGTGCTGGAAGACTGGAGGGTGGCAAATGGTGTGCCTCTACTCACAAAGGGATGCAGGGAAAATGCTGGGAATTATAGGCCAGTGAGCTTAATATCTGTAGTTGGAAAGTTACTAGAGAGTATTCTGAGGGATAGGATATACAGGCATTTCATGGGCAAGGGCTGATTAGGGATAGTCAGCATGGGGTTTATATGTGGGAGGTCGTGTCTCACAAATCTGATAGTTTTTTGAAGACGTGACCAAAAAGGTTGATGAGGGCAGAGCTGTAGATGTATATATGGACTTCAGCACAACATTCGACAAGGTTCCTCATGGTAGGCTGCTCTGAAGGGTTAGATCGCATGGGATCCAAGGAAAGATAGCTGAATGGATAGAAAATTGGCTTCATGGAAGGAAGCAAAGAGCGATCGTGGAAGTTTGCTTCTCGGACTGGAGGCCTGTAAGTAGTGGTGTGCCTCAGGGTTTGGTGCTGGGCCCGTTACTGTTTGTCATCTATATCAATGATTTGAATGAGAACAAACATGGCAAGATTAGCAAGTTTGCTGATGATACAAAAGTGGGTGATTTTTGCAGATGTGAAGATGGCTGTCAAAAATTGCAGCAGGATCTTGATCGATTGACCAGTTGGGCTGAGGAATAGTTGACGGAAATTAATGCAGAGAAATGTGAAGTGTTGCAATTTGGGAAGTCGAACATGGGCAGGAACTACACAGTGAATGGTAGGGCTCTGGGTAGTCTTGTAGAGTACAGGAATCTAGGAGTGCAGGTACATGGTTCCTTGAAGGTGGAGTCACAGGTAGATCAGGTGGTCAAAAAGGCTTTTGGCATATTGGCCTTCATCAGCCAGAGTATTGCGAACTGAAGATGGGAAGTCATGTTCCAGTAATAAAAGACGTTGGTCAGGCCACATTTAGAGTATTGTGTTCAGTTCTGGACATCGTGTTGTAATAAACATGTTATCAAGCTGGAAAGGGTACAGAGAAGATTTATGAGGATGTTGCCAGGACTAGACGGTCTGTGGTATAGGGAGAAGTTGTAGGCTGGGACTTTATCCCTTGGAACGTAAGAGGATGAGGGGTGATTTTATAGCGGTGTATAGATTGTGTAGATGAATAAATATAGATGCACTGAGTCTCTTGCCCAGAGTAGGTGAATCAAGGATCAGAGGACATAAGTTTAAGGTGAAGGAGAAAAGATTTAATGGGAATCCGTGGGGTAACTTTTTCACACAAAGAGTGGTGGATGTATGGAACAAGTTGCCAGAGGAGGTAGTTGAGGCAGGAACTATCCCAACATTTAAGAAACAGTTAGACAGGTACATGGATAGGACAGGTTTGGAGGGATATGGACCAAAGGCAGGCAGTTGGGACTAATGTAGCTGGGACATGTTGGCTGGTGTGGGCAAGTTGGGCTGGAGAGCCTGTTTCTTCACTGTATCACTCTATGACTCGATGGCTTCTTTTCTGCTATGATAAACGATGCTATGGCATCAAAAGTTTTTCTTGTATTTAAAGGAAATGTGATACTGATCATGTATTGAATTGTTTGAGCATAACTATACAACAAATGCTCATTTAACTGCTAATTTTAAAGTCTAACCCTCAGGCTTTAATGCATATTCAATCAAAAACAATTGTCAGTTTACAAGGAATATTTAAAAAAAGCTGTGTTCATTTATCATTTGATTTTATTAGTTTGTAAATTATGCTTGTAATTCCCAACAATCTCAAAAGCACAATGCTTAGTCTGGCACACAACTTCCACTCTTAATTAACATTCATGCCTTGTAAAATGCTTCTAATTTATATGCCACTGATGTTTAAGCCACACTTCAAATAATGCATTTGGATAAATTGGCACGGCTGTTTGTTATAGTGTGGCATGGTTACTGACTGCTTTATTTTTATTGCAGATGTTTAGACTGCAATAATTCATCCACTTGAGTAGAGTTGAGGAAGTGTTCCATCATATAACGCATTTCTTTTATCGATCATTTAAATGCAAATGTTAAACAATTAAATTGCAGCCTTATCAATTTGACAGGAGAAAAAAAAGCTTTATGGTAGTTGAGTTAAATAAAACAAATTATACTCAACTCAGGCAAAAGTTAAATAAAATCAAATATCAAGTACTTTCACATATTCCAAACAGCATACATTAGTGGTAAGGCAATTATGAGTACAGAAAAGCATGACAGAAATCTGTTTGGTTCTCATGTCTGCAAGATTATAAAATAGTAAACATTGCAATGTAATACTTGCTAAAAGGAGAAAAGAAACCACAGTTTTTACTGTGCCAAGGAATTAAACAACAAACTCAAGGCATGAGAAGTCGAGCCATTACTGCTAACATGTCCAAATCAACAGGGAACTCATAAAATAGCACACCTATTTTAATTCCTTGCTTAATAGAGGAAAAAGAAAATGTCAAAAAGCCAGTTAATTTTTCTTCAGCCTCTCAGTTGCAACATATGCTGTGAGTCACTGTGTACTATTTCTGGTCAATGGTAATTATGACAAGAATCAAATATACTGTGATCTTAAAATGTAGATGTGTTTAATCCACAAGCTTAATTTAAGCAAGAAATTTCACGCCATTGCACCCCGGAGTATATGACAACAAACTAACCTAGTAACTAAACTAATATGTAAACCTTGTTTTTTTAAAACTTGGAATACTCTACAACTAACTTTAAACCTGCTTACCCACCTAAAAGAGTGGTTGGATGATTAAAATGGCAATCCCCAGTTTTCCACTGAATTCCTATTTGTTTATTTTAACTGTGTAGTTTCTGAATGCAGAAAAGGCTGCCATTGTAGGCCTCTGTGCTAAGTAGATAGACAAGCTGGACAGATCCAATGGTAAAAAAAATATAACGTCCAAAAGAACAGCTTCTTCTGCTCAGACAAAATTCCGAGTAGATGATTGAACTTGGTTACCTTTAAAGTGTTCCATCATTATAGAATCTGGTGTAAAGTCAAACACAAAGTGCTGGAGGAACTGAACAGGTGAGGCAGAATCTGTGCAGGGAATGAACGAGTCATGTTTTAGAAACATAAAGAATAGGTGCAGGAGGAGGCCATTTGGCCCTTTGAGCTAGCACCATCATTCAGTGTGATGATCGTGGCTGATCATCCACAATCAGTAACCTGTGCCTGCCTTCTCCCCATATCCCTTGATTCCATTGGCCCCGAGAGCTCTATCTGGTTGGGATCAGTCTGAAGAAGGGTCTCGACCCGAAACGTCACCCATTCCTTCTCTCCTGAGATGCTGCCTGACCTGCTGAGTTACTCCAGCATTTTGTGAATAAATACCTTCGATTTGTACCAGCATCTGCAGTTATTTTCTCTTACTCTTCAAAACACCTTGTGTTTTGCTCAGGGTTATGGCATCTACAGTTCCTTGTGTCTCCAGTGTAATGCCAACCTGCTCTGCTGTAGGGGATTTGAAAACAATGATTAAATGCATGGTACATAGTAAATTTTAAAAAACCCATGGAGTAAATTAAATATGAAAGCATTTTTCATAGTTCATTATGGCACTTTTGAGACTGAACTGAATAAAACTAATCCTATAGGTATTGAGCTAAACTGGCCGGGGTGAATTGGGACATTGGATTAAAAAGCAGGATAGCAGATAACCAATGGTCCTTATTTAAAGGCATATTTGAAAATTCTAAAGTATTGGAAAATAACAGATTCACAGGAATGATATTCTAACTGTGGAAATATCAAGTAGTTTAGAATTATATTAGACTGAATTAGTAGAGTAGACTGATAATGTTATCAAAGATTATGGTAAGCCCAAGGGGTTTGTCGGCTTTAAACATATGATGATAAAGATTCTGGAAAGAATAGGTAAAAATGAAAATTTGAAGTAAACAAGCAAGAAAGATTTATAAACTTGAAATATTCTGCAAGTATTTAAAAAGTAAAGCTGCTTAGAAATGCAAAATATGTCAACGACCTTAATGGAAACTAACATTTAATAAAAATTATGTTAAGATGTGCAGAGGGTGGACAAGGAGGTTTCTGTGGATGTTGTAGTTTCAGAAGGCATGTATAAGATTCAACGTAAAAGGTTACACAAGATAAAGGCTTATTGGGTTTGGGATAACCTATTAGCATGGGTAGGGTATCAGGTAGAGGATGGAAGAATAAGGGTTAAGCAGTTCTTTGTCAGGTTGGTTGGTCGTAACTGGTGGGATGCCAGAGGAATTAACGCCCGAGTGACAGCTATTATAATCTACCTTAATCATTTGGCCACAAAGACTAATTGTGGTGCATTCTAACGTGGTGACTATCCAGTTCTAGACAGGAAAGTAAGCTATGAGAAGGACAAGGGAATATAACTGCACCTATTGTCCATTGTCTAACTATTCCAGTGGACAAGCAGATGAACGCTCATTTGGGAAATTGTGTGATTAGACAATAGGTGCAGGAGTAGGCCATTCGGCCCTTCGAGCCAGCACCACCATTCAACGTGATCATGGCTGATCTCATCCACAATCAGTACCCCGTTGCTGCCTTCTCCCCATATCCCTTGACTCCGTTATCATTTAGAGCTCCATCTAACTCTCTCTTCAAAGCATCCGGGGAATTGGCCTCCACTGCCTTCTGAGACAGAGAGTTCCACAGCTTCACAACTCTCTGAGTGAAAATGTTTTTCCTCATCTCCGTTCTAAATGGCCTACCCCTTATTCTTAAACCGTGGCCCCTGGTTCGGGACTCCCCCAACATCGGGAACATGTTTCCTGCCTGTGGCGTGTCCAATCCCTTAATAATCGTATGTTTCAATAAGATCCCCTCTCATCCTTCTAAATTCCAGAGTATAGAAGCCCAGTCGCTCCAGTCTTTCAACATAAGACAGTCCCACCATTCCGGGAAATAACCTCATTAACCTACCCTTCACTCCCTCAATAGTAAGAATGTCCTTCCTCAAATTTGGAGATCAAAACTACACACAATACTCCAGGTGTGGTCTTACTAGGGCCCTGTACAACTACAGAAGGACCTCTTTGCTCCTATACTCAACTCCTCTTGTTATGAAGGCCAACATTCCATTAGCTTTCTTCACTGCCTGCTGTACCTGCATGCTTACTTTCAGTGACTGATGAACTAGGACACCCAGATCTCGTTATACTTCCCCTTTTCCTAACTTGACACCATTCAGACAGTAATCTGCCTTCCTGTTCTTACTACCAAACTGGATAACCTCAAATTACCACATTAAACTGCATCTGCCATGCATCTGCTCACTCAACAACCTGTCCAAGTCACCCTGCATCCTCATAGCATCCTCCTCACACTTCACACTGCCACCCAGCTTTGTGTCATCTGCAAATTTGCTAATGTTACTTTTAATCCCTTCATCTAAGTCATTAATGTATATTGTAAATAACTGCAGTTCCAGCACTTGCGGTACCCCACTAGTCACTGCCTGCCATTCTGAAAGGGACCAATTTATCCCCACTCTTTGTTTCCTGTCTGCCAACCAATTTTCTATCCATGTCAGTACCCTACCCCCAATACCAGGTGCTCTAATTTTGCCCACTAATCTCCTATGTGGGACCCTGTCGAAGGCTTCCTGGAAGTCCAGGTACACTACATCCACTGGCTCTCCTTTGTCCATTTTCTTAGTTACATCCTCAAAAAATTCCAGAAGATTACTCAAGCATGATTTCCCCTTCGTAAATCCATGCTGACTCAGAACGATCCTGTTACTGCTATCCAAATGTTCCACAATTTATTCTTTTATAATTGACTCCAGCATCTTCCCCACCACCGATGTCAGGCTAACTGGTCTATAATTTCCTGTTTTCTCTCTCCCTCCTTTCTTAAAAAGTGGGATAACATTAGCTACCCTCCAATCTACAGGAACTGATCCTGAATCTATTGAACATTGGAAAATGATCACCAATGCATCCATGATTTCTAGATCCACCTCCTTAAGTACCCTGGGATGCAGACCATCAGGCCCTGGGGATTTATCAGCCTTCAGTCCCATTGGTCTACCCAACACCATTTCCCACCTAATGTGAATTTCCTTCAGTTCCTCCGTCACCCTAGGATCTCTGGCCACTAGAACATCTGGGAGATTGGATCTGTCTTCACAAAGGAAGCCACAAACAAAGTACCTGTTCAACTCGTCTGCCATTTCCTTTTTCCCCATAATAAATTCACATGCTTCTGTCTTCAAGGGACCCACATTTGTCTTAACTATTTATTTCCTCTTCACATACCTAAAGAAGCTTTTACTATCCTCCTTTATATTCTTGGCTAGCTTACCTTCATACCTCATCTTTTCTCCCCGTATTGACTTTTTAGATAACTTCTGATGCTCTTTACAAGAGTCCCAATCCTCTGGCTTTCTGCTCATCTTTGCTATGTTATACTTCTTCGTGGAAAATAGGAAAAATAGAAAATACTTGAAACATAACCACTATGAACTGATATTCAGATAGATCTGGGTTTCCTTGCATATATATCATAAGAAATTTGTAAGCAGTCAGGAAGACAAATAGCATGTTGCCCTTTTATTGTACGAGGGGTAGATGACAAAAGTTTTTTTGTGGTGTCCTGCCTGAAATACTTTGTATTCTTTTGGACTTGGTATCTCAGGAAGTATTTGACTTGGAGACAGACAGGACAGGATTGAAATGTGAGAAGCATGCATTGTCTTATAAGTTAAAGGGAGAAGAGGGCTTTAAAGAGGAAGGTTGTGCAGATTGAATGTAATAGATAGAAGGACTAGAGGGGAAACCAGGATTTTCTTTAACCCAGAGGGTAGGTAGAAGTTGGTGACCCGCTACGTAAAAGGGAACAGATGGCAGCAATCCTCGCTATTTTAAATTGACCTGGTGCTGGAAGGTTGAATGTGGGTGGACAACCTTTTTAAATCGATACGCGCCTCTTTCTATACAAACAATTTCTAATCATTCGTGCAATACTCTGGAATTTAATAGATAATCTCTATGAAGTATTTAAGGTTCTGAAGGGGCTCGATAGTGTTGGTGCTAAGCGTTTCGTTTGGTAAGTATATAACTAGGGAGATGGTCTCAAGCACAAGGCAAAACACTTAATGAGGTCAGGCAGAACACTTCCGGCTGAAGTGTTGGAATTGTCCATCTCAAGGGTTCCATCAATAAGAATATTCAAGGGTCAATTGCTAGGTTCTTGGATTGCAAGAGAAGTGTGTTATGGAGGAAGAAATAATTGGGCAGTTGAAGTGGAAGTTTAACTGCAATATTTTTAAATGGTAAAGCAGGGCTGGGCTATATTTACTAAAGTGTACTTCAAATGTTATTGTAAAGACACAGAGATGTACTGAAGACCAGAGATGTACTGAAGACCATAGAGTCATTCCGCACAGAAATAGGCCCCTGGCCCTCAGTCCATGCTGACCAAGATGCCCAATCTAAGCTAGTCCCATTTACCCACATTTGGCCCATATCCCCCTAAATCGTTTCAATCAATATACCTGTCCAAATGTCTTTCACATGTTGCCACTGCCTCATCTCCATCCTCTGGCAGGTCATATCATATACCCACCACCCTTGCAGTGAAAAAGTTGCCCCTCTGCTTCCTATTAAATCTTTCCCCTCTCACTTTAAACCTCTGCCCTCCAGTTCTTGATACCTCTACCCAGGGAAAAACACTGTATGGTTAATATATTTGTTCCCCTCATAATTTTATAAAGCCTTTTAGATCACCTTTTAGCCTCTTACACTTCCAGGAATAAAGTCCTTGTCTACCCAATATCTCCCTGAAAATAAGGGCCTCTAGTCCTGGTAATATCCTTGTAAAAACATTCCAGCTTAATGAACCACTGCCCAAACAATTTGTGAAGCTATGGAACTCTCATCTCCTGGGCAGTGTCGAGGGTTGCTCAGCCATTGCCATCCTCAAGAGAAAAAGTACAGATTTAGCTTGACCAAATGTCCCTCCGATTACCCTCAGTCTAATGGCATACACTGATGTTTTGTTTAGTTTAGATATTGAGGGCAGAAACAGGCCCTTAGGCCCACCGAGTCCGTGCCGACCAGCAATCCCCCACACTAACATTATCCTGCACTCCCTCGGGCCAATTTACAATTTTACCAAGCCAATCAGCCTACAAAACGAGCGCCAGAAGAAAACACATGCAGGTCATGGGGAGAACATTAAAAAACTGCATACGGACAGCACCCGTAATCAGGATCGAACCCGGGTTTCTGTCACTAAAAGGCCACCGGGCAACTCTTGTTCAGTTTGGTTTCCACCATAAACAGTTGCTGTCAGAGTTTGATACTCTTGATGCAGATATGTCAGTACAGAACAAGAAAAACCTCCAAGACTCAAACTAATTACAATTTCTAACTGCTATTGTTGGTATTGCAAACATTTCCAATTTAACCCATGTTGCACTAGTTGCACTAGCTGCAATCTCACCAGTCTCACTGGCTTACTTGTACCTTTCAATAATTTTGCTTGAACTTGGAATAGTTTTAATTAAGACATCAAGGATTCCTAGCTGAGCTAATGGAGGGAAGACTGGGTCAAAGCAACCTTTCCATGTGTGGAAATGCAAAGAAAATGGCCATTGATATCAAAGACTAATCTTTGAGGCAAATGTTCTTTTGAAGAATTCCATTCATTATTGTTCCCTTTTCCCAACCCTCCAATGGCTTTTATCAATATGAATCTTTAATTCCATCAGCATTGGATGGGAATTTTAACTCGCATTGAACGTGAAGGTTGGCACAATGGTGTAGCAGTAAAGTTATTGCCTAACAGCACCAGAGACCTGGGTTCGATCCTAACCAAAGGTCTTGTCTGTATGGAGTACGCACATTCTCTCTTTGACCATGAGGGTTTTCTCCAGTTCCTCTCACATTCCAAAGACTTGTGGGTTTCTAGGCTTCTGCAAATTGTTCCTTGTGTGTAGGATAAAACTAGTGTATGGGTGATAGTTGGTCGGCATGGACTCATTAGGCCAAAGGGCCTGTTTCCATGCTGTATTTCTAAACTAAACAATACTACTTGTTGGTGTTTAGAAAGCCAACATTCCATGGTTAAGTATTCAGACGTGTAATTTTCTGGCTCAGCTGGAGTTTAAATACAAAGCACAGGTTTGTTTTCTTTTCCATAATTGGACTTTGTTGATGTGCTCACTTTGTGAAAAATTACTCGAGATAAAGTACAGCTTAACAAAAAAAATCAATAATTCATGCAGATTAGATATGCAACTGCTTTCTATATTCAATTTATGTTTCAGTATCACTCATGCATTTATATTATAAACTTATCATTGGAAATGAGTTGGGATATGAAAGAATAATGACCAATTTGAAGTTAGTGTGGTGTGAGGAAAAGAGCTCTAACCTGTATCCCTAATGGAGGCCCCAAACAACTACATCGACAAAATGCCACAGAAGGCTGTGGAGGCCAAGTCAATGGATATTTTTAAGGCAGAGATAGATAAATTCTTGATTAGTACGGGTGGCAGGGGTGATTGGGAGAAGCAGGAGAATGGGGTTGAGAAGGAAAGGTAGATCAGCCATGATTGAATGGCGGAGTAGACTTGAAGGGCTGAATGGCCCAATTCCTCTCATAGAACTTATGAACAAAAGATACAGAGCTGAAAATTGTTCAGCAGTCATCATTTTTTTTTTGCCACCAACTACAACCCTCCACCTGCACCCCGACCCCCACCCCCACCTCTATCATCCCACAACCGCACAAAGTAGCAACATTTTATTGTGCCAGTGGCCTAAGCCATTGTGTGTAATCAGACACATCATGTGCACCAAAGGACTTTTCATCCATCAATTCCTATTATTGTGGAGAGTGCAGAAGTTTCATTTGGGCTTCGGATTGGTGTGTGGGGGGCCAGAGATTGGTGGAGGGTAGAGTAACGAAGATTGGATTTTGGTGTTGAAGGATGGTGATGTGGATGTGAGATTTGTTGAAGTGGGATTGGGGTTCTCAATCAGAAAGATGATCAGTGGGGTGTTGTATCAATTGGAGAGGCAATTATGAGTCTCTGAATTCATTGGCATAGTAATTTTCGGAGGGGTTGAAGTGGCATAAATGTAAATGCCAAGAAATCGGTGTGATGTAGATGCCTTGCACACCCTGGCATGAGAAGAAATAGAGTTAGACCTCCAAGCAAGATCCCCTCAGTAAATGTGTGCAAGACCTATTGCATTTGCTCATCTTGCCTGTGGAGAATTTTGTGATTCATGCATTGCGTCCTGTTTTCCACACTGATGTATGGAGCCTCCCCATTTACGTAAATCACACAGACCTGCAAAAAAAAAATCTCAATACCCCAAGAAGTGGCTGTCAGGTCCTCAACAAAAATAGGATATAATTTTTCTAACTTTGCAGATCATACTTTAAAAAACAAAATTAAGTTCATATGAATTTGCAAATTGATTTAACTGGCATGTCTGGAAAAGTATCATTCCTAATTTTACTTGATTGCAGTTGAAATTGTTAAAGTGCAACCAGTCTTTTGAGCCAGTAATCCATCACATTGCACTGTTCTTTTCATACCCAATTATGATCCTTCAGGTCACCATCAGTTAGTTTGTGATGTGATGTTAACAATTTTCCCATTTTATTTACACTAATAGAATATACTTTGACCACTATTATAGCAATTAGATTGAAAGCAGCCTTTATAAGAAAACAATAGGAAATGCTTGTTCTAAAGGGTTGAGCACTTTGCTATTCTTAAAGGAAATTTGCATTGCTATTATTGTATCGAACTTGATTCAGAATCTATGTTGTATCCAAGTGCTTGACAATATGCTTATTTTGTGCAGATTGCTGCACAACTTTAGAAAGATGATGCCATTTAACCGCTAAAGCCAGGCATAATTTGATTTTCCAGTTTAGACATCTCGTCCGCATTCGGGACAAAAAACTTCATCACGCTTTGTGAGAAATCCCCGACCAATCAAAGAGATGGCACACTTTTTGCAGTTGAAGCAATCATTGTGCCATTGGCGATCCTCAAACGAGATATACTTTGTGCTTCCAAGACCTGCCAAAACAAAATACAAGAATTTCCATCCTGGAATGCCAAATGTAAGTGCAAAATTGTTTTTTTTCATTCATGTGCTTGTTTTTATGCTTTCTATTCACATTGCAGGCTGGCAGATAGTCATTCCAACTGCAGGTTTGATTGTGGCGGCTACCTCAGTTTTTGAATTATCTTTAAAATATAATTTTATTTACTATCTATTCAAAAGCTGTACAGAAAAGTGCAAATATCTTAAACATACAGTAATCAGTGTTGTTGGAATTTTTTTTTCATGTGGGAGCCAGGTTATTCCCTTTAAGTTATATAGAAACAAATGATAAATTTTATATACATATGTATACACGCACACACATATATGTACACACACACACACACACACATATACATTCCTGTCGCTTATGATATGCTGACTGCCCCGCTGAGTTACCAGCATTGTGTCTAATATATATATATATATAGAAACAAATGATAAGTATTATATACATATGTATACACACACACATATATATGTGCACATATATGTACACACACATGTGTGTGTGTGTGTGTGTATATGTATATAATACTTATCATTTGTTTCTATATATGATAAGTATTATATACATATGAATACATATGAATACACACACACATATATATATATATTAGACACAAAATGCTGAAGTAACTCAGCGGGGCAGGCAGCATCTCTGGAGCGAAGGAATGGGTGACGTTTTGGGTCAAGACCCTTCAGACTGATACACACACTCACACCTCACTGTAGTTCTGATGGAGATGTATATTTTTACAAGTACCATCTTTCTTTTATATTCAATATAAAAATCTTGTGCATTTTTTAAAATCGCAACTGCAGTCATGTGTTTACTTACCAGCAATTACTTGGGAACAAGCAACACACTTTTTGGCATAGAGATTATTGAAGCAATCCAGGCAATAAGGGAAGTCATCCCTCGAGGTGAAGCGTTGACCTGCCAGCTTCATTTTGCATCCAGTGCACAGAAAGCACTCCCTGTGCCACGGCTGGTCATGGTAACTCACACCCCCAGTGGTTATTGCCTGAAGAACATAGGTACACACAAATATAGATTAGTTTTAGTTTAGAGCGACAGCGTGGAAACAGGCCTATCGGCCCAAGAGAGTCCGCACCGAATTGTGATCCCCACACTAGAAACAACATACATTTCTACCAAGTCAATTAACCTACGAACCTATACGTCATTGGACTGTGGAACGAAACCAAAGATCTTGGAGAAAACCCATGCAGTCACAGGGAGAACATACAAACTCCATACAGACAGCACCCCCAGTCGGGATCGAACCCGGGTCTATGGCGCTGTAAGGCAGCAACTCTACTGCTGCACCGCCCACATGGAATATGGTAATGCAATTTCAATTAGATGGACAATTTTAATAGGCAAACCTGTTTTCACACAAGTTCACGGAGCAGAATTAGGCCATTCGGCCCATCAAGTCTACTCCACCATTCAAGTATGGCTGATTTATCTTTCCCCCTGAACCGCATTCTCCTGACTTCTCCCCATAACCCCCGACACCCTTACTAATCAAGAAACTATCAATTTCCGCCTTTAACATATCCATTGACGGCCTTCACAGCTGTCTGTGGCAATGAATTCCACAGATTCACCACCATCTGACTGAAGAAATTCCTTCTCATCTCCTTTCTGAAGGTACGTCCTTTTATTCTGAGGCTATGGCCTCTGGTCCTAGACTCTCCCACTTCCTCTGGTTCTAAATTGTAATACAATGCGAGTATAGCAATTATCGGTGTGTATGGGTTGCAAGATTTTACATTCAAGCTGAGTCCAGGGTGCAAGTAGAAAACATAGGCGTCCACCAATACTACCCCGATGGAATTGTGCATGAGCAGTTGTCCTTTGAAACTAAATGAGAAAAGAAGACTCCCTTTTACCAAATCAGATGAATGCTAATGATCTCTCAGTATATTCTATCCTTCAAAAAAAAAAAATCAGTCAGTTCTCATTTGGAAGTTGGTGTGCTTAAAATGTATGCTGCACACGCTTTGGCACGTTAGGCAGTCTCATTTAAGAAGCACTGCTGTATAAATGCAAATAATGAGTGCTTGTGGACTCAATGTTATTTTCATTGACAAAAATAGATGGCATTTATTTTTGGAACCAATTTAATTTGTACACTTTAATGCACTTCCTGTAGAATGTTGTTGATATTTCTTCCCAGCTATCAAAACATCATAACAGGATTTAGAAAGGAAGCAGGGGCACACATTTTCCAGGTGTAAATTCTGTCATTTGCTGTTTGATTTCTCCATGAATGAGTTCTCTTTCAATGTTCGCTCTGCTGCTATTTGTATATGATAAAATTATATCCTCAGCATAAAAAGGGATTCAATGACCACATTCAATAGAACGCTGTACCTTCTTGCAAGATGAGCAGTGTTGAGCAAACTGCTTTTCATAGCACAGTACACAGTAGTTCTTATTTTCCTTCAGGATAAAAGGCTTGGTTCCTATTGGCTGCCGACAGCGTTCACAAGCAAAGCAGATTTCATGCCAACTGTTTCCCTTGTATTCCATTTTACGAGATCCTGTCATAAAAACATTTTTTAAAGCCGGAATAAACAGTGCTTTTGATGACTTAATTCTAACTCACTCTGATCTGTGTGTGGCACAACAGATGGACACGTGGTGCACATATATTCATGTAAGCCCGAAAATAACAAGAAACACTATCCACTAGTAATTCTCTGAATCATCGCTTAACAAGTGTGTAATATTGCACAATTCTCATGTGACTGTCAAGATGAAGCGAGATGGCTTTACAAATCAGTTCGTCTAGAGCAGGATAGAATCACACAGTGGCGTGGCGGTAGAGCTGCCGCCTTAGCACCCAAGACCCGTGTTCGTTCCTGACTGGGTCCCTTTCAGAATGGCAGGCAGTGACTAGTGGGGTACCGCAAGGCTCGGTGTTGAGACCACAGCTATTTACAATATACATCAATGACTTGGATGAAGGGATTAAAAGTACCATTAGCAAATTTGCAGATGATACAAAGCTGGGTGGCAGTGTGAACTGTGAGGAAGATGCTATGAGGTTGCAGGGTGACTTGGACAGGTTGTGTGAGTGGGCGGATGCTTGGCAGATGCAGTTTAATGTGGATAAGTGTGAGGTTATCCACTTTGGTGGTAAGAATAGGAAGGCAGATTATTATCTGAATGGTGTCAAGTTAGGAAAAGGGGACGTACAACGTGATCTGGGTGTCCTAGTGCATCAGTCACTGAAAGGAAGCATGCAGGTACAGCAGGCAGTGAAGAAAGCCAATGGAATGTTGGCCTTCATAACAAGAGTAGTTGAGTATAGGAGCAAAGAGGTCCTTCTGCAGTTGTACAGGGCCCTAGTGAGACCGCACCTGGAGTACTGTGTTCAGTTTTGGTCTCCAAATTTGAGGAAGGATATTCTTGCTATTGAGGGCGTGCAGCGTAGGTTTACTAGGTTAGTTCCCGGAATGGCGGGACTGTCGTATGTTGAAAGACTGGAGCGACTAGGCTTGTATACACTGGAATTTAGAAGGATGAGAGGGGATCTTATCGAAACGTATAAGATTATTGAAGGGTTGGACACATTAGAGGCAGGAAACATGTTCCTAATGTTGGGGGAGTCCAGAACCAGGGGCCACAGTTTAAGAATAAGGGGTAGGCCATTTAGAACAGAGATGAGGAAAAACTTTTTCAGCCAGAGAGTTGTGAATCTGTGGAATTCTCTACCTCAGAGGGCAGTAGAGGCCAATTCTCTGAATACATTCAAGAGAGAGCTAGATAGAGCTCTTAAGGATAGCGGAGTCAGGGGGTATGGGGAGAAAGCAGGAACGGGGTACTGATTGGGAATGATCAGCCATGATCACATTGAATAGCGGTGCTGGCTCGAAGGGCCAAATGGCCTACTCTTGCACCTATTGTCTATTGACTACAGGTGCTGTCTGTATGGAGTTTGTACGTTCTCCCTGTGACTGCAGAGATTTTCTCTGGGTGCTCCGATTTCCTCCCACACTCCAAGGACGCACAGGTTTGTAGGTTAATTTGTTTCGGTAAACATTGTAAATGGACCCTAGTGTGTAGGATAGTGCTAGTGTACAGGATGATCGCTAGTTAGCATAGACACAGTGGGTTGAAGGGCCTATTTCCACTCTGTATCTCTAAAGTCTAAAGCAATATTCAAGGGTACCACAGAAGCTGCAGATTAACATACTTCTGATATCTGGAATCTAAAGTGATAAAAGGCAATGCATTTGTTCTGGTATGGAATACATATTAAAGTGACAAATTGATGAATTTTATCAAAGGGTTGAGATAAGATCAGAGGAAATGACATGACGTCATGAGATTATTACAATGTAATAATCATCTGTAAATCTCTCTTTCTTACTAACGCATATCTTCAGGGTGGTGATGGTGGCAGGACGTTAGTCCGTTTTTGCCTAGGTTTTTAAGCAGCAGCAGGAATTAATCCAAAGCAACCTCAATGAGAAGGTCCAGTACCACCATCTCATGGCAACAATGGACAGCTCCTGAACATTGAGCAAAAAACAAAGTGCAGGAGGAACTCAATGGGTCAGGCAGCAGCTCTGGAGGAAAACGGACAGACGACATATTTGGTTGGGACCTTTCTTTGGACTACGACTCCAGCCACTTAACATTGCTAAAGTTTGTTTGTAAATGGCAAGATTGAAAATGAATGACAAATAATCAATGCATAGCTGCTGAAGGATAGAAATAATAATTTGCAGAGGAAATTATTGGTATATTATTGTCATGTTTTATGTGATAGGAGCAGAATTAGGCCATTCAGCCCATCAAGTCTAATCTGCCATTCAATCATGGCTGATCTATCCCTCCCATAACTCTGTGGTGGTGAATCTGTGGAATTATTTGCCATAGAAGGCTGTGGAGGCCATCAGTGGTTATATTTAAGGTAGAGATAAATAGATTCTTGATTAGAACGGGTGTCAGAGGTTATGGGGAGAAGGCAGGAGAATGGGGTTAGGAGGGAGAGATAGATCAGCCATGATTGAATGGCGGAGTAGACTTGATAGGCCGAATGTTCTAATTC
This sequence comes from Rhinoraja longicauda, assembly GCF_053455715.1. NCBI lineage: Eukaryota > Metazoa > Chordata > Chondrichthyes > Rajiformes > Arhynchobatidae > Rhinoraja > Rhinoraja longicauda. The sequence goes on along the minus strand of NC_135957.1, from coordinate 63,928,064 downwards.
TACTCCCGTCACATGATCTTGAACTCCTGACACCGATACTAATCTAGAATCTATCTATCTCTGTCTTAAAAATATCCGATGACTTGGCCTCCACAGCCTTCTGCGTACTGAGATACAATGAAAGGTTTTGTTGCGCATCTTATCAAGGCAAATCCTATCACACAATTAAGCCATGCACATGTCTTGATAGATTTAGATATGAAATAGAGGTTTAAAAGAGTGGAATGATTGTATGATGGTGCACAGAAGACTTCTAATTGATATCAGTGTAAAGTTCTTCTGCAGATTTCAAGCCACAAATGATCACAAAGGTCAGGGGGATGTGGAAATATGAAGCCTTAAAATAGAAGACGTCTAAATGAAGACAATGTCAGTGTAATGACAGACTGCGTGAAGGACCGGACCTGGTGTGTTCAACATATTCCACAAAAAGACGAGTACCGTAGGTTTCCATAGCAACACCAACTAAAGTGGAATGGAACTAAATGTGCAACACGAGAACAATCTCGGCCACACAGAATGATGGTAGTTGGTCGTCTGATTAAGCTTGACTAGCAAAATGAGAAAAAGGTGCAAATTTAGTTTCGGGCACATGAGGATAATTTTTAACAGAAATTAAAATCATGCACAGAATATGTATTGTAAGCTTAAAAATCTACCCACGTTCTCTTACCGGGCATGATGGTCTTATTGCAGGTGAAGCATTTTGAAGAGTTCTCATTTGAATAGCACTCCGTGCAAAGGAGAGTATCATCCTTGGCAGCAAAAGCTTTCTCAGCAAGTGAACGGTCACATTTAGCGCACTTGAAACATTGTTCATGCCAGTGATGATCCTTATAGGACAAATCCTTGGATAGAGCCATGATTAAAGTAAGTGTCAAAATATGCAATATGCAATAAGGTACCACATTCTTCAGGCAATTAAGTATTTCTCCACATTTAGCTTGACATCAGAAATTACATATACCATTGCTAACTGGATAAGAGATTAACTTTGGTGCAAACTTCAAGCGTTACTTTGATGCACTGTTTGGTGCTCAATGTTGATGATGGTCTGACAATCATATAATTTGGCCTGGTAATTAACCAACATTTATTCAATGCACATTTTAAAATGCAGATACCTTATATAATCCAAGGGTTCATTTACCTTGCAGTCACTGCCAATTGGTGCCTTGCAGTCTTCACATGTATTAGAGTAGAGATTCTCGTAGCATTTGATACAATACTGGCCATTCTCGCGCAAGATATATTTCTTGCCGAGGAGGGAATTATTACAATTGTGGCAATCAAAGCAATCCCCCATTTTATTTCAATGATCAAATTCTGGAAAGGAAAAGAAATTGGAACGCTTAAAATAATTATGGACTATGACAAGTGATAGATATAGTGCAAACATTTTCAATTAGGTAAAATGCATTTTTTTAAATGAATATAGAAGTGAATATTTTTCTTTAAAGTTTAAACGTTAAGACGAAATACTACAGCACAGTGGCACAGCGGTAAAGTTGCTGCCTTATAGCACCAGAGACGCATGTTCGATCCTGACTATCCTGATACTATCCCCAATTGTGTTGAAGCCCCAGTGAATTCCCTGGTCTTGCTCATGGGATCCGAGGGGAGTTTTCCATGTAAAATGTTAGGAAATCCCAACAAATTCCAGGGTCCACAAAGAGTTTGTTTAAGTTCAAACAGCTGAACTAATGTTCCTGTCAGAAATGCCTGTTTCAGTCGAATGGACAAAAGACTTGACCATTACCTGGATGCCGCAGAAAGAGACATTTCTGGCAGAATCGTACCTTTCTTTGGAATTCCCCAAAGTCCCACAATAATCCAGGATCTAGGAGTGCAGGTGCATGGTTCCTTGAAGATCGATGTTGCCAGGACTAGAGGGTCTGAGCTATAGGGAGAGGTTGAGTTGGCTGGGTCTCTATTCCTTGGAGCGCAGGAGGATGAGGGGTGATCCTATAGAGGTGTATAAAATCACAAGAGGAATAGATCGAGTAGATGCACAGAATCTCTTGCCCAGAGTAGGGGAATCGAGGACCAGAGGACATGGGTTCAAAGTGACGGGGAAAAGATTTAATAGGAATCTGAGGGGTAATTTTTCCACACAAAGGGTGGTGGGTGCATGAACAAGCTGCCAGAGAAGGTAGAGGAGGCTGGGACTATCCCAACGTTTAAGAAACAGTTAGAAAGGTACATGGATAGTACAAGTTTGGAGGGATATAAGCCAAGCGCAGGCAGGTGGGACTAGTGTAGCTGGGACATGTTGGCCAGTGTGGGCAAGTTGGGCCAAAGGGCCTGTTTCCACACTGTTTCACTCTATGATTCTGTGTCCCACTTCAGTGTCCAGGTCTGCCCTGTGCAGGCACTTTGCCAGAGACTGATTAAATGGAAATGGGATTTGAGTAAAATTTACAAACATTAAAGTTTTCCTTCTGTAAATGATCAGAGTGATTGGGAATGGAGACGTTTCAAATCCAAAGGGAATATTTTTCAAAATTCCTGACTATTCGATCAGGATTTATTCCTAGTTTAGTTTACAGATACAGCAATGGAAACATTCCCTTCGACCCACCGAGTCTGCATCGACCAACAATCCCAGCACTATCCTATACACACGAGGGACAATTTACAATTTTACCAAAGCCAATTAAACCATAAACCTGTACGACTTGAGTGTGGGAGGAAATCAGAGCATCCAGAGAAAACCCACGTGGTCACAGGGACAACGTACAAACTCCGTACAGACAGCACCCGTAGTCAGGATCAAACAATAAACAATAGGTGCAGGAGAAGGCCATTCGGCCCTTTGAGCCAGCACCGCCATTCAATATGATCATGGCTGATCATTCTCAATCAGTACCCGTTCTAGCTCTCTCTTGAATGCATTCAGAGAATTGGCCTCCACTGCCTTCTGAGGCAGAGAATTCCACAGATTCACAACTTTGACTGAAAAAGCTTTTCCTCATCTCCATTCTAAATGGCCTGCCCCTTATTCTTAAACTGTGGCCCCTGGTTCTGGACTCCCCCAACATTGGGAACATGTTTCCTGCCTTTAACGTGTCCAACCCCTTAATAATCTTATACGTTTCGATAAGATCCCCTCTCATCCTTCTAAATTCCAATGTATACAAGCCTAGTCACTTCAGTCTTTCAACATATGACAGTCCCACCATTCCGGGAATTAACCTAGTAAACCTACCCTGCACGCCCTCAATAGCAAGAATATCCTTCCTAAAATTTGGAAACCAAAACTGCACACAGTACTCCAGGCGCGGTCTCACTAGGGCACTGTACAACTGCAGAAGGACCTCTTTACTCTTCTACACAACTCCTCTTGTTATGAAAGCCAACATTCCATTGGCTTTCTTCACTGCCTGCTGTACCTGCATGCTTCCTTTCAGTGACTGATGCACTAGGACACCCAGATCTCGTTGTACGTCCCCTTTTCCTAACTTGACACCATTCAGATAATAATCTGCTTTCCTATTCTTACCACCAAAATGGATAACCTCACACTTATCCACATTAAACTGCATCTGCCATGCATCCGTCCACTCACACAACCTGTCCAAGTCACCCTGCAACCTCATAGCATCTTCCTCACAGTTCACACTACCACCCAACTTTGTATAATCTGCAAATCTGCTAATGGTACTTTTAATCCCTTCATCCAAGTCATTAATGTATATTGTAAATAGCTGCGGTCCCAGCACCGAGCCTTGCGGTACCCCACTAGTCTCCTGCCATTCTGAAAGGGACCCATTTATCCCCACTCTTTGCTTTCTGTCAGCCAACCAATTTTCTATCCATGTCAGTACCCTACCCCCAATACCGTGTGCTCTAATTTTGCCCACTAATCTCCTATGTGGGACCTTGTCGAAGGCTTTCTGAAAGTCGAGGTACACCACATCCACCGGCTCTCCCCTGTCAATTTTCCTAGTTCCATCCTCAAAATATTACAGAAGATTAGTCAAGCATGATTTCCCCTTCGTAAATCCATGCTGACTCGGAACGATCCTGTTACTGCTATCCAAATGCTCCGCAATTTTGTCTTTTATAATTGACTCCAGCATCTTCCCCACCACTGATGTCAGACTAACTAGTCTATAATTTCCCGTTTTCTCTCTCCCGCCTTTCTTAAAAAGTGGGATAACATTAGCTCCCCTCGAATGCATAGAAACGGATCCTGAATCTATAGAACATTGGAAAATGATCACCAATGCGTCCACAATTTCTAGAGCCACCTCCTTAAGTACCCTGGGGTGCAGACCATCAGGCCCTGGGGATTTATCAGCCTTCAGTCCCATCAGTCTACCCAACACCATTTCCTGCCTAATGTGAATCTCCTTCAGTTCCTCCGTCACCCTAGGATCTCTGGCCACTAGAACATCTGGGAGATTGTTTGTATCTCCCTTAGTGAAGACAGATCCAAAGTATCGGTTCAACTCGTCTGCCATTTCCTTGTTCCCCATAATAAATTCCCCTGCTTCTGTCTTCAAGGGACCCACATTTGCCTTGACTATTTTTTTCCTCTTCACATACCTAAAAAAGCTTTTACTATCCTCCTTTATATTATTGGCTAGTTTACCCTCGTACCTCATCTTTTCTCCCCTTATTACCTTTTTAGTTATCTTTTGTTGCTCTTTAAAAGAGTTCCAATCCTTTGGCTTCCCACTCTTCTTTGCTATGTTATACTTCTTTTTATGCTGTCCTTCACTTCCCTTATCAGCTACGGGTGCCTCTTACACCCCTTAGAATCTTTCCTCCTCTTTGGGATAAATTGATCCTGCAACTTCTGCATTGTTCCCAGGAGTACCTGCCATGGCTGCTCCACCGTCTTCCCTGCTAGGGCCTCCTTCCAGTCAAATCTGGCCATCTCCTGCCTCATGCCTCTGTAATCCCCTTTGCTATACTGTAATACTGACACCTCTGATTTTCCCTTCTCCCTCTCAATTTGTAGAGTAAAACTTATCATATTATGATCACTGCCTCCTAATGGCTCTTTTACCTCGAGTCCCCTTATCAGACCAGGTTCATTACACAACACTAAATCCAGAATTGCCTTCTCCCTGGTAGGCTCCAGTACAAGCTGTTCTAAGAATCCATCTCGGAGGCACTCCACAAACTCTCTTTCCTGGGGTCCATTACCAACCTGATTTTCCCAGTCTACCTGCATGTTGAAATCTCCCATAACCACCGTAGCATTACATTTGCGACATGCCAATTTTAGCTCCTCATTCAACTTGCACCCTATGTCGAGGCTACTGTTTGGGGGCCTGTAGATAACTCTCATTAGGGTCTTTTTATCCTTACAATTCCTCATTTGTATCCATACTGATTCTACATCTCCTGATTCTATGTCACCCCTTGCAAGGGAGTGAATATCATTCCTTACAAACAGAGCGACCCCACCCCCTCTGCCCACCTGTCTGTCTTTTCTATACGTTGTGTACCCCTGAATATTCGGTTCCCAGCCCTGGTCCTCTTGTAGCCATGTCTCTGTGTTTCCCACAACATCATACTTGCCAATGTCTAACTGAGCCTCAAGGTCATCCACTTTATTTTTCATACTTCGCACATTTAAATACAACACTTTAACCGGTATTCACCTCCCCTCTCACACCGGTCACAATTGGCCCTGACCTTACTCTCTTATCCCATCTAGAACTCCCCATCCCATTTATTCGAGAGTCCTTTGCAATTTCTCCTGTATTCGCTTTCCCTTTAACTCCATCTTCATATTCCCAATTTGTCAACCTCTCCACCCCACTACTTAATTTAAAGCCACACGTATAGCACTAGCAAACTTGCCTGCCAGAATGTTGGTCCCCCTGCTGTTAACGTGCAACCCGTCCCTTTTGTCCAGGTCACCCCTACCCCAGAAGAGATCTCAGTGGTCTAGAAATCTAAATCCCTGCTCCCTGCACCAGCCCTTCAGCCATACATTCATATCCCCAATCTCTCTGTTCCTGCCCTCACCAGCACGAGGTACAGGTAACAGTCCAGAGATAACCACCCTCGACGTCCTACTTCTCAGTCTTCTTCCTAACTCTCTAAACTCACGTTGCAGTATCTCCTTCCTCTTCCTCCCGACATCGTTCATGCCCACATGTACAACTACTTCCGGTTGATCGCCTTCCCTCGCTAGGATGTTCTGAAGCCGGTCCATGATGTCTTGAACCCTGGCACCAGGGAGGCAACAGACCATCCTCAAGTCTCGCCTGCCGCCACAGAATCTACTGTCCGTACCTCGGACAATGGAGTCACCCACTACTATGGCTCTTCCTGACTTCGGTCTCCCCGGTCAAGTCTCCTTGCCTGGATTAGAGCCGCCAACCTGTCTACAGCTCGGACTGGAAGCGTCTTCTGCCCCATCAGCTCCCAAGAGGGTGTACCTGTTTGCAATAGGCACAGCTACCGGGGTCTCCTGTAGTCCACGTTCACTCCCCCTTGAAACAGTCTCCCACCTTCGCTCGACCTGGACCCTTGGCGTGACAGCTTCACAGTAGGTCCTGTCCAGGAAACTCTCGTATTCCCGGATGGCCCTGAGGTAATCCAGCTGCTTCTCCAACTCCACCACACGTCCATTCAGGAGCCGCACCTGGACACAGTTCTTGCAGGTGTAGCTCCCAGAAGCTCCAGCGATGTCCCTACCTTCCCACATCCTGCAGGAAACACACTGCACCAACTTGTCTGCCATTACTTTATTGTCTAAAAACAAATCAGGCACAAAAACAAGTGTAACCTCCTCACCTCAGCCTCCTCGCCGAAGGCTCGCAGCCAAAGACTTGCACTTTTCTCACAGGGCACTTCCCTCGACTGGGCTACACCCCTGGTGAAAGACTTGTTTATATCATCACTAAATTGCCTAATTGGCCAATTTACCAAACTTCTAATTTAATTGATCAGCCAATCCACATACTCACTACTATCCTGCCTTCCTGACGAGTTTGGAGGTATGTGCTTGACTGCCTGACTGACTGCTAGTGTCCCTTTGGCACACTTTTTAAACTGACTTTTTACTTTCAATTAACACTTACTTGCTTTCAGCCAACGGTTGTCCTTGCTCCTGCTGTCCCGACCTTTACTGACTGACAGTAAAGTTTTGTGTCTATCTGCTGGAGAAACTGTGTCAGGCAGCACCCGAGGAGGCAGAGGGATGGTCACTGCTTCAAATCAACTTTTCCTTTAATGCCCGAAAGCAAACTCAAGTTACTGAGACTTTCCCTTTCATTACTGAAAGCAAACTCGCATTACTCGGTAAACTGTGCTGGGCATTATCTAATTTGCGACATCAGCACGAGTTTTATACTCCGAGACGTATGATTCGGGACAACACGTGCAACATTTTCACAAATCCCAGGTCAGATTTGGGGATTTCAAGGTCAATGCATTCCCAGCAAGCACAGTTGACCTAATGTCGGATCGAGCTGTCACATACATTAAGTATATTTGAAACAATTAAGGCTTGACTGTGGACCTGCACCTTGTAAGAGTAGGAATGCGTACTTAAAATGCAAATAGATTGTGGGGTTTCCAAATGGAAACATTCTGCAAAACTCTGCCTTTGAAATAAATGCTGCAATGGGCAGTTGAATATATCTCTTAAACCCACCATGCATGAACTATTTACTAATTCTAGATGTAGAAACAAAGAAACAAAGTGCTGGAGTAACTCAGCAGGTCAGGCAGCATCTCTGGAGAACATGGAAAGGCAACGTTTCAGACCTGAAACCCTTCTTCAGATCGAGAAAATCTCCTATACAGAGATGCTGCCTGCCCTGCAGAGTTAGTTCAGCACTTTGATTTTATATCAATGAGAATTAGTAGATAAAAGGACACAAAAGAATTACGCCCTTCACTTTGTTACTGTACAAGATATGGAATCCACACTTGTCTGGCAGATCAATTAGTGGATGTGGCAAAGTGGAAAATTAGTAGAAACATGTTCACTATAGAGGATGAAGGAGGTGTCAAAGGTTGCATTTAAATGAAAATTGAACCATTCTTTACTACTCTTAATCTTTAATTGAACAACCCAACAATTGAAACCTTATTTTTTGTATGCAGTTCACAATGTGTCTGATCAATTATTGTCCTCAAATCTAAGAAAGAGATCTCTCTGAGGCCATCTGTTTTCTAAGAGCAAGCCTAATTTCCAGAACCTTTGCATCTAACAATAGTGATTACTTTAAACTTTCTGACAATCAGCAAAAGTGCAAATATTTATGCTGTGATTGGATATGAAAAAGTATATATATAGTCTATTGATAGCTTACAGTAGAGATTCTGAATATTCGTTACATTGACAATATTTTCTAATTATAGGATTTTGGTTCCCTGAAGCAATTTGTGACAACATATTTGGTTAAAAGAGTTTTTTTCCCTGAATTGTCACTTCTGATTTATTGAAGTAATTGCACAAAAGGTGCAAGAGCTAAAAGGAATGAAAAACTGAAGTTTTCTTGAGCATTGTTAAAACATAATTGGAGGCAAACATTCAACTTTGGGTATAAAATGAATGGTAGAGGATAAGAATTGGATTGGCCTTCCTTTTACATATTCTAAATCAATTTTCTTTTTGAGGTAAGGAAGGAAAATTAAACAGCGGCATAAATCTGTTTGAGATAACTGGGATGAAGATAACAAATATGTCTCAAAACTCCACATTTTATCTTCTTAAATAAAACACTTCTGATGGGATAATGCTCAACTTGATTCTGCCTTACACAAAATAACACATAGATCCATCTTCCAACAGTGGACATTTGATGATAACAATCAGGATTAAGTTCCTGGGCTCAGTTTTCCTATCCTTATTCCAGAAATACTGAAGCTAACTCATGCTGTTGCCACTGCATTTGATAAATACAAATTAAAATTTGAGTTGGGATATCTTGCGATACCAGGTAAGACTGTTGAACTATTTGACATTAAGATAGTAGCAGTCGATAGCGGCACGGTAGCGCAGCGGTAGAGTTGCTGCTTTACAGCGAATGCAGCGCCGGAGACTCAGGTTCGATCCTGACTACGGGTGCTGCACTGTAAGGAGTTTGTACGTTCTCCCCGTGACCTGCGTGGGTTTTCTCCGAGATCTTCGGTTTCCTCCCACACTCCAAAGACGTACAGGTTTGTAGGTTAATTGGCTGGGTAAATGTAAAAATTGTCCCTAGTGGGTGTAGGATAGCGTTAATGTACGGGGATCGCTGGGCGGCGCGGACTTGGTGGGCCGAAAAGGCCTGTTTCCGCGCTGTATATATATGATATGATATGATATGATAAATATGTGGCATTAAAATATGTTCCATGGGCTTTACCTTGTTCAGTTAATCAAATGCAACTTTCAAGCCAAGTTGTAATAAATGTAAATGAGCTAGTATAATGAAAATTATAGTTAAGAAACCAACATTTCTCTTCTCAGCAGCAGTGGTTTAATTAATAAAAAAGTTAAATATTCATTAACCATGCATGCAAAATAAATTGTAGTTTGCTGCATTAAGAAACTGCATTAGGCTATACAATCATTCTATGGATTGATTAATAAATATTATAGCTTTTACCATATTTAAACTGATTCCAAATAAGTGGCTATAAGGTATCACCTGTTATGGTAATGAAACGGCAGGTGATATTGTTAGGATGTAGAAACTGCTACCTCTGTACAAGGACAAATTTGCAATGCATTCCCTGCATTCATCAGAAAAGCCAAAAGGCAAACTATAAACACTAGTCCTGTACATCGAGATAAGAAGCACGTTCTCCAGCAAAGCTTCATACCTTTTAAGGGAGTGTTTTCTTGCACTATTTATATTAGCCATAAATGAGCAGCACCTAACCCACTTAATACATTAAGTTGTTCCTCCAGTTTGCATTTCAACAACGGGATTGAAGTAGAAAACTGCAGCAAGGGGAAGGGCGGGTTTACACTCACAAAATGACTGAGGTGTTGAATGGAGCAGACACACAATCTCTATTTGATTTTAGACTTTCAAGATATGGCATGGAAACGGGCCCTGGTCCACCAAGTCCACATCAACCATTGATTATTCCTCTACAAGTCATATGTCCTTCATGGTCGGGGCAGTTCACAGAGGTCTATTAACTTACAAACCTGCATGTCTTTGGAATGCGGGAGGAAACTGGAGCATCCAGACACGCGCTCACAGGGAGAACATGCAAACTCCGCACAGACAGCATCCAGTCAGGATCGCACCTGGGTCTCTGGCGCTGTAAGGCAGCAACTCTATCGTTGCACCACTGTGCCACTCTTATTTTCTTTGTTTTTCAATTTGTGTTTGTTTTTGTAAACGGTATCTGCAGTTCCTTGCGCCTCTGTTTGAGGATACATCACAGCTTGGCAGCAGCTCTGCCCAAGACCGCAAGAAATTGCAGAGAGTTCAAGAGATTCAAGATTCAAGATAGCTTTATTGTCATCCAAATTGGACGAAATTCAGTCACCCACAGTCCAACAACCAAAGCATCAAAATAGGCATTAAAATTACACAACCCCCAAAACACACAAAAGAAACATCCATCAAGAAAACATCCATCACAGTGAGTCTCCTCCAGTCCTCTCCTCACTGTGATGGAAGGCCACAATGTCTTTTCCCTTTTCCTGCTGTCCTCTCCCGCGGTCAGGTTGTTGTGGTTGCAGGCCGCGCCGGACGGTCCGCAGTGGGCCGAGCCTAAGGCGAGTCGCAGCCGCTCCCGCTGCCTCCGAAGACGGCTGGCTCCGCCGATGATAAGTCCGATCCGGGGCGGGCGAACACGCTGCTGCTGCCGCTGTTGCTGCACGTCGGGGCGGTCGTGGCTCCCGACATTGAAGCCCCCGCCCAGCAGAGAAATATCCCGCGGCCTATCTTAGGCCGCGCCGGATGGTGAAATGTCCGCGACCCAAGCCCCACGATCCGGGGCGGGCGAACCCGCTGCCGCTGCCGGAGCTCCTGATGTTGGCATCCACGCGGCCCGAGCCTAAGGCGAGTCGCAGCTGCTCCCGCAGCCTCCGAAGACGGCCGGCTCCGGTGATGGTAAGTCCGGTCCGCGGGCTCTGCGAACCGGAGCCCTGGAGGCCAACAGCTCCAGGAGTTGGGCCGATGGTAGGCCGCAGCAGGAACGGAGACACGGCCCAGAAAACAAAGGTCGGGTCTCCGTTCGGAAGGGACACCTATTTACAATTTTACAGTTCCCCCCCTCCCCCTCCCCCCCAGATACACATAGTACACAAACACAAAAACACAACATCACAACTACAATTAAAACAAAAAAACAATAAAAACACAAAGACAAATGGACCACAGGTAAGCCGCAGCTGCTATGGCAGCGCCGCCATTTTTACGCCATTGTGGCCCAGTGTATCACACAATCCAACCTTCCACCCCCCCCCCCCCCCCCCCCACGACGGCTCCATCTACACTTCATGCTACCTTGAAAGCAGCCAATATAATTCTCTGCAACTGTAATACAATAACACTAACTATTTTCTGCACTTTGGTCTTTTTCTCTTTGCACTGTGTGTTGCACCCGTGTATGGCTTGATTGTACTCATGTAATCGTATGACCTGACTGGATTGCATGTAAACAAAGTTTTTAACTGTATCTTGGTGCTTATGACAATACTAAATTAATGTCAACATTTACTTCCTCGGTATTTATAACAAATACAGTTGCGCTTAATGTTTCAGCTAATATGGTGACCAGAGAAAACTTCTCTCTACAATTCCAATTACTCTCAGAACTTTGGAAATTAGGTACAATAGTCAGTTGAAGCATCCAAGCCCAATGACCTATACCACAGCACTGAATGCACAAATCCCAAGCTTTCAAAATAAATTAATGCTAATCCATGATTTAATTGGATGCAGTGCCTCTCTGATAAAATCTAGCTTGGATGACATGCAACTATTAGAAATTAAGAGGAGCATGATCTTAATTCATCAAAAATCAATGCAATAAAGCGGCTGGTAAATATAAATATCTTTCAGAGTAGGATCATCAAAGATATGAATTAACAAAAATGAATGGAATTTGTTATTTTAATTTTTGAAACAAAATATTCTGAAAATATGAACCATGAAGTTTTAATTTGGCTAATTTCCATCTGCCCAAAACCTGCACAATTCTTTCTTGTGACTTTCTTATTATGGAGTTATAATAAATGTATGCAACTGTTTTTGTTTTTTTCTTTGTCCTTTAAGAGTATTCATTTCACCATAAAGGTAGTTCTGCTATAAAGCACATTTCCACACAACACTCATTGGATACAAAGCGACTGAGGAATCAGGGAATGCTATGTATGTTCGGCAGGTTGAATTGATTTCTATTGGGAACTAAAATTACTTGTAAGAACAAAAAAGCATATTGGATTTAAACAGTGCAGGGGGTGGGGGAGGGGAATCGTATTTTCATGTAATCTCCTGCAGTTATTAGACTACATTGTTACCCAACAACATGGCTGCTACTTTAAGAAAACACGAAGTGCTGGAAGAACGCAGTGGATTTTAAAAAAACTCGCTACTACAGCATTTCCTCAATACTTGTCTGCACTGTAATCTTATCCCACATGGCTTACAAAGGTGATTCCTGCTACTTCAGACATGGGAGGACAAGTAATTGCTACAATTGGCACTTGTGTACCAATACTCTATTATTAAACAATGGAGCATACATCCTTTTGCATTTTAACTTTCAGTAACAAAGCTAAGCTTGTCATTGAAAAGGGATGTGTTTTTGAAAATCCTGCAGTGAAAATATTGTTGTTATTACTCTAGCCCATAGGTAATTTGGCCAATGAATGCATCAAGAAGCCATGGTGCAATTGAAACTGAAAGGAAGGTGATTTGTGATTGTTTGAACTCAACCATCTAAGCCGAGGACATAACTGGAGACATTTTTCTCAATACCTCCAAGAGCCAACTATATTCAGCTGCTTCATTATAAAGGAAAGACCACAAGACATGGGAGCAGAGTTGGGCCATGCAGCCCATGAGTCCACTCCGCCACTCAATCGTGGCTGATCTATTTTTCCTTCTCAACGCCATTCTCCTGCCTTCTCCCCATAACTTTTAACATCCTTCCAAAAATCAAGAACCAATCAACCTCTGCCTTGAAAATACCCAACGTCTTGGCCTCCATGGCCATTTCATACATTCATAGGGGATAGGAGCAAATTAGGCCATTTTGTCTATCAAGTCTACGCCATTCAATCATGGGAGATCTATCATCCCCTCTCAACCCCATTCTCCTGCCTTCTCCCCATCACCCCGGGCACCCATATCAATCAAGAATCGATCTACCTCTGCCTTAAAAATATCCATTGACTTGGTCTCCACAGCCTTCTGTGGCAATAAATTCCACAGATTCATCACCCTCTGACTAAAGAAATTCCTTCTCATCTCCTTCCTAATTGAATGTCCTTTAATTCTGAGGCTATGACCTCTAGTCCTAGACTCTCCCACTGAACTCTCTCATCATCATAGATGGATTGCTCAGATGTACTATCCTTTGGACTGCACACATTTCTACACTCCATTGCCACTTCTCTGCCCACTCTCCCAACCTGTCCCAGATTAAGAATCGCAATGTTCAATTCCATTTGCAACTTTTCAGCAAATGTAGTGGGTTATGGTTGCATAAATTAACACCTAGACACCACGCAGGCAGTGATTAACAAGCACATATAATATTTGTGTGTTAAGAGGACCAGACACGATCCAACACCAAGTAGCCTAATTACTCACCCTTGATATTCACCGACTTTTGTCACCATCACTTTCCTGGAAGTTGTCACTGACCAGTAATGCAACCAAACCAGCCACATGGATATTGTGACTACAACACCCAGTCAGAAGCTGGGTATCCTGGGTCAAACGACTCACCGCAGAGCCTTTTGACAATTCATGAGGCACGAGTCGTACAAGGTTCGGTGGAATACTCTACTTCCCTTAATGAAGTCAGCTCCTATGATACTTAAAGTTTGGAGATGCTTGACATGGTGGTAGGTGGGAGAAAGCTGGAGGAGAGGTAGGGGCAGGACAAAGCCTGGTGGGTGATAGGTGGATGCAGGTGTTGGGGTGAGGGAGGGAGAGGGGGATTGATTGGCAAATGGGTAGATAAAGGCAAGAGATGTAAAGGGGACAGGGTGACAAACAAGGAGGGATGAGGAGAGGTGCAAAGCCAGGGGGAGAGATATAGGTGGAAGGGGACAGGTAGAGTTGTGTGTGGGGGTGGGGGGGGGGGGGGGGGGGGATAGTGGGAGAAATGAATGCCGAATGGAAACTATCCTAGTGGAACATGAATTTGCACATAACCCTCAGTCTGATAGTGGTGGAGGCCTAGGACAGAAGAGTCAGTATGGGATTAGGAAGGGAGGTTATAATGGTGAACGACTGGGAGATTCAGCAGGCCTTAGCAGACAGAATGCAAGTCAAGTCAAGTCAAATTTATTTGTCACATACACATACACGATGTGCAGTGAAATGAAAGTGGCAATGCCTGCGGATTGTGCACAAAAAAGATTTACAGTTACAGCATATAAATAAAGTTAATAAGTTACTATAGTGTAGACAAAAATTTAGTCTCTGGGGTTATAAAAGTTGACAGTCCTGATGGCCTGTGGGAAGAAACTCCGTCTCATCCTCTCCGTTTTCACAGCTTGGCAGCGGAGGCGTTTGCCTGATCGTAGCATCTGGAACAGTCCGCTCCTGGGGTGGCAGGGGTCCCTCATGATCTTGCTTGCTCTGGATCTGCACCTCCTGATGTATAGGTCCTACAGGGGGACGAGTGTAGTTCCCATGGTGCGTTCTGCCGAATGCACTACTCTCTGCAGGGCCATTCTGTCCTGGGCAGAGCTGTTCCCAAACCAGACTGTAATGTTGCCGGACAGGATGCTCTCTACAGCCCCAGAGTAGAAGCAATGAAGGATCCTCAGAGACACTCTGAATTTCCTCAGTTGTCTAAGGTGGTAAAGGTGCTGCTTTGCCTTACCCACCAGTGCGGCAATGTGCGTTGCCCACGTCAGATTCTCTGTGATGCGGACTCCCAAGTATTTAAAACTGCTCACCCTATCCACAGTAGACCCATTTATCTCCAGTGGCATGTACGTCCTTGGATGTTTAGCCCTTCTGAAGTCCACAATCAGCTCCTTCGTTTTAGTGACATTCAAGAGGAGGCTATTGTCCTGACACCAGAGTGCCAGATCAGCCACCTCCTCCCGGTAGGCCTTCTCATCGTTGTTGGAGATCCGGCCCACCACCACAGTGTCATCAGCAAACTTGATGATGGAGTTTGAGCTGAACCTGGCCCCACAGTCATGTGTGTACAGGGAGTACAGTAGGGGGCTAAGGACACAACCCTGGGGGGATCCTATGTTCAGGGTGAGGGAGCTAGATGTGTGTTCCCCCATCCTGACCACTTGGGGCCTGGCGGTGAGAAAGTCCAGGACCCAGGCACACAGAGGGGTGCTAAGCCCCAGTTCCAGCAGCTTCTCAACCAGTCTGCTGGGGACTATTGTGTTGAATGCTGAACTAAAGTCAATGAACAGCATCCTCACATAGCCCCCCTGGCTGTCCAGATGAGAGAGAGCGGTGTGTAGAACAAGTGTTCAGTAAAACGGTTGCCTCGTCTACGATTGGAGGGTGTAAATTTGGCCTTTTGATATTATGAGTATTAATTGCACATGAAACATATGATATAGTTTTTAATGTTAATCCATAGCCATGCAGGACGTCTCCATTAAAAACAAAGCCTGCTAAATGTCATCCTTTAAAATGTCATGTCAAATCGCTGCCCTTTGCAGGGATTCCAAAATTCCAGTCTTGTGACATCTTAATCCATCCTGCCACATGTACTCTGGATTTCAGCGATAGGTGATATACTCTGGTGATGAGAACAAAAACCTTCTGGGATATTCAAAAACCACTTTGACATAAAGTAACAACAGCTGCAACAATCTGTTCAAACTAAGAATACACTCAACTTGTAAATGGAGTCCCCTTTTAACTACTGAGATACAGGCCCTGCTATCAGAGAAACACTAACTGTGCAGAGCACACCAGAACGACCCCACGTCACAGGCGAAGAAAGATGCATTTGCCAGCGCAAGACAAAAAGTACAGAAGAAACTCCATGAGATGCAGGACGCCAAGAAGGCCGATGTGGAATTCTCTGCCTCAGAAGTGGAATTCTCTGCCTCAGAAGGCAGTGGAGGCGTGTATGGGGAGAAGGCAGGAACGGGGTACTGATTGAGAATGATCAGCCATGATCACATTGAATGGCTCGAATGGCCTCCTCCTGCACCTATTGTCTATTGTCTAAATCCAGGGCTATGCAGACAGTCACGACACCAAGCGTTTCTACGACGCATTGAAGGCTGTGTATGGACCCGGGTCCTCTGGCTCCTCTCCCCTCCTCAGTGCAGACGGGACCCAGTTGCTGACAGAGAAGAAGCAGATTCTGGAGAGATGGACTGAACATTTCAACCAGGTCCTCAATCACCCTGCTAATATCAACGACGAGGCCATCACTCGCCTACCTCAGATGGAGTTCAACCAGGACCCTGACAACCTTCCGACAGAAGAAGTCACAAAGGCCATCAAGCAACTTTCCTGTGGCAAAGCACCAGGATCAGATGCAATTCCTGCTGAAGTGTACAAAGCAGGAGGCCCTGACTGAACTCTTCCAGTCCATGTGGAATGAAGGTAAGGTCCCACAACAGCTGAAAGATGCCAGCATAGTCCACATCTACAAGAGGAAAGGCAACCGCCAGTCTTACGACAATCATCGAGGCATCTCCCTCCTGTCCATAGCTGGGAAGATCTTGGCTCGCACCCTGCCCAACCGTCTCATTCAACACCTTGAGCAGGGTCTCCTTCCAGAAAGCCAGCGCGGTTTCCGTGCTGGACGTGGAACTGTCACATGATATTCGCTGCATGCCAACTCCAGGAAAAATGCCAAGAGCAGCACAGCGACCTGTTCGTGACCTTCATCGATCTGACAAAGGCCTTCGACACTGTCAGCAGAGATGGCTTGTGGAAGATAATGCAGAAGTTTGGCTGTCCCAGCAAGTTCATCACGATTGTCCAGCAGTTCCAAGACGGCATGATGGTGAAAGTGCTAGATGATGAAGACGAGTCGGAAGCCTTTCCGGTGACAAACGGCGTGAAGCAAGGTTGTGTTCTTGCCCCAAAACTCTTCAGCATGGTCTTCTCTGCCATGCTGACTGATGCCTTCCGTGACTGCCAGGATGGAATACACATCAGGTACAGGACTGGCAGCAGGCTGTTCAACCTCAGGCGCCTGCAAGCTGTTTCAAAGGTGAAGGAGACCATCATCAGAGATTTCTTGTTTGCTGATGACTGCGCCCTCAACGCCAGCACAGAGCAGAAGATGCAGCATGAAATGGACTGCTTCTCACAGGCCTGTGACAACTTTGGTCTCTCCATTAGCACCAAAATGACTGAAGTTATGTACCAGCCAGCGCCTGGAAAGCCCTACCAGGAACCACACATCACGGTGAAGGGGCAGAATATACAGGCAGTCGACAGCTTTACCTATCTGGGTAGTACACTCTCGCGAGTGGTGAACATTGATGCCGAGGTCAACAACAGGATTGCCAAGGCCAGCGCTGCCTTTGGGCGACTCCGTGAGAATGTTTGGGAGCGGAGAGGACTCAGCCTTACTACCAAGCTGAAGGTCTACCGTGCAGTGGTACTCACCACTCTTCTCTATGCCAGTGAGACTTGGACTGTCTACAGCAGACATGCCAAACAGCTCAACCACTTTCACTTGAGCTGCTTACGCAGACTCCTTCACATCAGGTGGCAGGACAAAATTCCCGACACAGAGGTCTTGGAACGGGCCGGAATCCCCAGCGTCCACACCCTCCTACGGAAAGCCCAAGCAGATGGGCAGGCCATGTCGTCAGAATGCCCGAGAGTCGACTGCCAAAACAGCTTCTGTATGGAGAACTGTGTCAGGGCAAGCGCTCAGTAGGAAGACAGAAGAAACGGTTTAAGGACTGCCTCAGTGTCCCTCAAAGACTTGGACTTCAACCTCAGCACTTGGGAGTCTCCTGTTCTGGACCGTCCAACTTGGCGTAGCAAGCTCACCACAGGAGCCTGTGCAGCAGAGAACTGACGCACTGCAGAGGCCCAGACGAAACACACCGCGCGCAAGGCCCGGGCTACCTCCACTTCCACTGCAGCACCCATCCACTTGTGTCCTATGTGTGGGCGTGCCTTCGGGGCCCGGATTGGCCTCACCAGTCACTTCCGGACCCACAGTCACCAATCCTCCAACTGAAAGTGAAGTCATGGTCATCTTCGAACCCGAAGGACAAAGGACGAACAACAACAACTGGGATGGTGTCATCCTTGCCTAAAAAAAACAACTTTCCTCATAAGCACAAAATGCACAATAAAATAAATGATTTGTCATAGTGTCGTGTCAACAGAATAATGTTACCAGAAGTAATCAAGAATCTACACCAAGATCAAAAGGGCGACATGATGGTGCAGCGGTAGAGTTGCTGCCTTACAGCGCCAGAGAAGCGGGTTCGATCCCTACTACGGGTGCTGTCTGTATGGAGTTTGTACGTTCTCCCCGAGACCTGCATGGGTTTTCTCCAGGTGCTCCGGTTTCATAGAAACATAGAAAATAGGCGCAGGAGGAGGCCATTTGCCCCTTCGAGCTAGCACCGCCATTCATTGTCCTTCCTCCTTCCTCAATCTTCCTCCTCCTGAAATACACAATAAATTTGCACTCATCCGAGAAGGCCTTTCTCTATTGCGTCCCAATGACCATTTATATGCGAGGTTCCTATCCGACCCAGAGGAATGTACATGTAGGCGAGGTGCGATACAAATAGTTTGCATTTGAAAGACATGGAGGGTAGAGGGTTCATTTCCAAGAACAGCTTGAGATCTAGATGGGTCTCTTAAAAAACATTAAGGTGGGATCCACCTGGGGCTTTGACGAAGTTCCTTGTATATCATAACACACGCACATAGTCACAGTCAGTGCTGTACAGCACGTTAACAGGACTTTCTCCCACCTTATCCATGTTGACCAAGTTGGCATATTAGCCTTCTACATTTGACCCCATAATCACACTGAAACTTTCCTGTCCATATATCTGTCCAAATGTCTTTTAAAAGTCATGACATTTTTTGCATTCTTACCCCTCCGATTCACAGGCACCAGAAAATAAAAATGAGCATGCCAGCTCTACAAACTCTGCAGCCCAAGGATGCACTTGTAGGTTTATAACCAGATATAGTTGAGGCATCAGCCATGCCTCAGTGATAGCATTCTCACCTCAAGAGTCCTTAGGTTGTGGGATCAAATCTCTGGAGTGAGATTTACCTACAAAATGTCAGATGAAATTCATGCTCAAACATACTACACCGTCAGAAGTTGCCCGTCAATCATTGAGAGGGCAGCACAATGGGGCAGTGGTAGAGTTGCGGCCTTTCAGAGACCCAGGTTCGATCCTGACTACAGGCGCTATCTATATGGAGTTTGCACGTTCTCCCTGTGACCTGCACGGGTTTTAGACAATAGACATTAGACAATAGGTGCAGGAGTAGGCCATTCGGCCCTTCGAGCCAGCACCACCATTTAATGTGATCATGGCTGACCATTCTTAATCAGTACCCCATTCCTGCCTTCTCCCCTTTGGTTTTGTAAGTTAATTGGCTTCGGTAAATTTGTAAATTGTCCTTAGTGTGTAGGATAGTATTAGCGTGTGGGGATCGCTGGTCTGTGTAGACTCAGTGGGCCCAAGGGCCTGTTTCCACGCTGTATCTCTAAACTAAAAGACTAAACTTGTTTGAATCCCTATCTGCCCTTATACATAGACACAAAACTTTCCAAATAACAAGGTCTGCATATAGTTATTTAGACAATGCAAAAAAAAAATCCAAAAAAATATGTTGTACATTTGACCAATAATATAGACACCAGGACTAAACATCTGCAAACAAGAGCTCAAATCTCAGATTGGTAGCTGGATATTTTAAATAGTTAATTCAATAAAGGTTATTTGTGATGACCATGAAACTACCGAATTGCTGTGAGAACTCATCTAGCTCACTAATTTCATTTGGAAAAATAAATCTAATTCCTGAGAAACCACTTAGTTAGATTAAGATGTTATGAAAAACAATAAAACATAAAATCACCGCCATCACTCATTGACATTGGGCTTGATAAAGTTTCCCTTACAAAATGACCCGAGTAATGTGGGCAGCACAGTGACGCAGCGGTAGAGTTGCTGCCTTACAGCACCAGAGACCTGCATTTGATCGGACCATGGGTACTTGTCTGTACGGAGTTTGTACGTTCTCCCCGTGACCACGTGGGCTTTTTCTGAGATCTTTGGTTTCCTCCCACATTCCAAAGAAGCACAGGTTTGTAGGTTAATTGGCTTGGTATAAATGTAAACTGTCCCTAGTGTGTGTAAGATAGTGTTAGTGTACGGGGATCGCTGGTCGGTGTGGACAGTGGGCCAAAGGGCCTGTTTTCGTGCTGCATCTCTAAACTAAACCACTAGCTCTTAAGCTCACTGAACCAGCACTCCAATCTCTCCCATTACCATCCCTGAATTGTTTCTGTCCCATTGCCTGAACAAATCTAACATTAATGCAATAGTAAAGGGGTTAGGAGGGGGTGGCCCAGGAAATCATCAACATTCACTCTGGCCCTTGGTCAAGGAGAGTTAGGGTTGTAGGATAACATGCAGTGAGGTTCTGTAGGCTTCATTAATAGGTCCCTCGCATTTCAGAGCATCGAATAAGGTGGTTTGGTTTTAATAGTAAAATTGTCAGCATAAGGTCATAAGAGATAGGAGCAGAATTAAGTCATTCAGCCCATCAAGTCTACTTGGCCATTCAATCATGGCTGGTTTATCTTTCTCTCTCAACCCCATTCTCCTGTCTCTCTGACACCCTTGCTAATCTGTCAATCTCCGCCTTAAAAATAACCATTGACTTGGCCTCCACAGCAGTCTCCTCTAGCAACTCATTCCAGATAAAGGGAAGAAATTTTTTGACAGCAGGATAATATCCTTGAACCTCGGGAGTGTATGTCAACAGATCCTTAACTGCAGCAGGAAAACATAGAAAACAGGTGCAGGAGGAGGCCATTTGGCCCTTCGAGCCAGCACCACCATTCATTGTGATCATGGCTGATCATCCACAATCAGTAACCTGTGCCTGCCTTCTCCCCATATCCCCCGATTCCTCTAGCCCCTAGATCTCTATCTAATTCTCTTTTAAATTCATCCAGTGAATTGGCCTCCACTGCCCTCTGTGGCAGAGAATTCCACAAATTCACAACTCTCTGGGTGAAAAAGTTTCTTCTCACCTCAGTTTTAAATGGCCTCCCCTTTATTCTAAGACTGTGACCCCTTGTTCTGGACTCCAACATTGGGAACATTTTTCCTCCATCTAGTTTGTCCAGTCCTTTTATAATTTTATACGTCTCAAAAGATCCCCCCTCATCTTTCTAGACTCCAGTGACTACAAGTCCAGTCTTTCCAATCTTTCCTCATATGACAGTCCCGCCATCCCGGGGATTAATCTCGTGAACATACGCTGCACTGCCACAACAGCAAGGACATCCTTCCTCAAATTAGGAGACCAAAACTGCACACAATATTCCAGATGCGGTCTCACCAGGGCCCTATACAACTGCAGAAGGACCTCTTTACTCCTATACTCAAATCCTCTCGTTATGAAGGCTAACATGCCATTAGCTTTCTTCACTGCCTGCTGTACCTGCATGCTTACTTTCAGTGAGTGGTGTACAAGGACACCCAGGTCTAGTTGCACTTCCCCTTTACTTAATCTGACACCATTGAGATAATAATCTGCCTCCTTGTTTTTGCCGCCAAATGCGAGATAAACTCACATTTATCTACATTATACTGCATCTGCTATGCATCTGCCCACTCATTCAACCTGTCCAAGTCAACCTGCAACCTCCTAACATCCGCTTCGCAGTTCACACTGCCACCCAGCTTTGTGTCATCTGCAAACTTGCTAGTGTTATTTCTAATTTCATCATCCAAATCATTAATATATATTGTAAATAGTTGCAGCCCCAGCACTGAGCCTTGCGGCACTCCACTCGCCACTGCCTGCCATTCTGAAAAGTACCCGTTTATTCCTACTCTTTGCTTCCTGTCTGCCAACCAATTCTCTATCCATGTCAATACCTTACCCCCAATACCATGTGCTCTAACTTTGCTCACCAACCTCACGTGTGGGTCCTTATCAAAGGCTTTCTGAAAGGACTCCTCATTCTTTTACAACTGTCATTACAACTTTCAGAGTATTACCTGAATGGTGGCCAATTAGGAAAAGGGGAGATGCAACGTGACCTGGGTGTCATGGTGCACCAGTCATTGAAAGCAAGCGTGCAGGTGCAGCAGGCAGTGAAGAAAGCGAATGGTATGTTAGCATTCATAG
The DNA here is from genome assembly GCF_053455715.1 of Rhinoraja longicauda. Classification (NCBI taxonomy): domain Eukaryota; kingdom Metazoa; phylum Chordata; class Chondrichthyes; order Rajiformes; family Arhynchobatidae; genus Rhinoraja; species Rhinoraja longicauda. Next base: position 63,905,589 of record NC_135957.1, on the reverse strand, counting down.
CAAGAGGATTTGAGCATAGGAGCAGGGAGGGTCTGCTGCAGTTGTACAGGGCCTTGGTGAGACTGCACCTGGAGTATTGTGTACAGTTTTAGTCTCCTAATCTGAGGAAAGACATTCTAGCCTTAGAGGGAGTACAGAGAAGGTTCACCAGATTGATCCCTGGGATGGCAGGACTTTCATATGAAGAAAGACTGGATAGACTGGGCTTATACTCGCTGGAATTTAGAAGACTGAGGGGGGATCTTATTGAAACATATAAAATTCTTAAGGGGTTGGAGAGGCTAGATGCGGGAAGATTGTTCCCGATGTTGGGGAAGTCCAGAACCAGGGGTCACAGCTTAAGGATAAGGGGGAAGTCTTTTAGGACCGAGATGAGAAAACATTTCTTCACACAGAGAGTGGTGAGTCTGTGGAATTCTCTGCCACAGAAGGTAGTTGAGGCCAATTCATTGGCTATATTTAAGAGGGAGTTAATCTTAGTCAGAATGTTCATGATTCCTAATAAACACGCAATCAAACCCTATATTTCGTTTGATAATTATATTTCATTCATCTATCTCATTTGTGGGCATATCCTTTGTCATTGAGTAAGGAAAGTACTACAATAATGACTTATGTCAAATTTGCATTGGAATTGTTGATTAAAATGTTGTTTTTCTGTTTTACTGATCTCATTATCCATGAATTAGTTTAGGTTTTGCAGTGAGTTTTATCAAGCTAGCCTTAGAGGGAGTACAGAGAAGGTTCACCAGATTGATCCCTGGGATGGCAGGACTTTCATATGAAGAAAGACTGGATAGACTGGAATTCATTGGCTATATTTAAGAGGGAGTTAGATGTGGCCCTTGTGGCTAAAGGGATCAGGGGGTATGGGGAGAAGGCAGGTACAGGTTACTGAGCTGGATGATCAGCCATGATCATATTGAATGGCGGTGCAGGCTCGAAGGGTCGAATGGCCTACTCCTGCACCTATTTTCTATGTTTCTATGTTTTCTATGTCATTAATATTTTAGTTGAGTTTTGAGATACAGCGTGGAAACAGGCCATTCAGCCCACTGAATCCACCCCAACCAACAATCATTAGTTTTATCCTACACACTAGGGACGATTTACAGAAGCCAATTAACCTACCAACTCGTACGTCTTTGGAATGTGAGAGGAAACTGGAGCACCCAGAGAAAACCGGTGCAATCACAGGGAGAACGTACAAATTCCATACAGGCAGCGCCCATAGTCAGGGTTGAACTTGGGTCTCTGGCGATGTTAGGGAGCATCTTTACCGCTGTACCACTCCAAACACGATAGGCCAAATGTCTTTCTGGCGTTGTAATCAACAAACCACATCCTCAGCTATAAATGTGCTATTCACAAGCACAAACTTATGGCTTTCAGTAACAAAACTGGGCAGGTCCCAGTGCCAACTCAATACGGAGCATTTAAGTACATGTTTAAACGCACTGCAAAATCCTTGAAGCAATATTAAACATACATTTTTCACCCACTCACTTTTCCCTTGCTCCCTCAACCCACCCCAGTGGTGCAGCAGGAGATTCACAGGAGATCGCATTTCTTGAAAGGGTGACCGACCATTACGATACAGCTATTGTGTAGAAAGGAACTGCAGACGTGGTTTATACTGAAATAGACACAAAATGCTGGAGTGACTTGGGTCAAGAAATAGGTGACGTTTCGGGTCGAGACCCTTCTTCAGACCGAGAGTCACGGTAGGGGAAAAGGAAACCACAGGTATGAAAAGGTCCAAAGGACTCAGTGTCAGGGGCGAGAGAAACGAGAGGTATGAAAAGGTACCAAGACCATTTCATACCTCTAGTTTCCCTCTTCCCTAACTCTCAGTCTGAAGAAGGGTCTCAAGAGGTTCAGTAGTCTGATAAAAGCGGGGAGGCAGCTGTTCTTGAATCTGGTGGAGAAGGGAAGAGAGGAAGAGGCCGGTTTGCTCAATGTACTGGGCTGAGACCACAACTCTGCAATTACTTGCGGTCTTGGATAGAGCAGTTGCCAAACCCAGTCTATGATGCATCTGGATAGGATGCTTCCTGTGGAGCCTCTGTAGCAATTGCCAAGAATCATTGGAGACATCAAATTTCCTTGGTTTTCTGAGGAAGTGGAGGCATTGGTGTTTCTTCTTGACTAGAGCATCAATGTGGACTGAATGATCTCAGATTTTCTACTTTGCATTCCATCTGGTGCGTTCTCACCCACTCACTCTGCTTTAAATCACCTTAAAACCTCCTTATTTCAACCTCCTTACTCACAATCCCACATTGTTTTGTATTATCTGCAAACTTTGGCACATGACATTTGTTCTGCTCAGCTAAATAGTTGATGTAGATTCTGAGTTGCTGCAGTGCAAGCATTCATCCACACCATCCCCCCCAGCCTGCCGATCCTGAGAAAGAGGCATTTATTCCCACTCTTTTCTTCTCAATCAACATCAGAATATTATTTCAAATTCCATGTACTCTAACGTTGAAGGCCAATTTCCAGTATGGGAACTCATCAAAAGCCTAATGAAAATCCAAATGCACCACATCCACTGGTTTCCCCCATTATCTATTCTAATAGGTATATTCCCACTCTTCAGCCCTCCAAGAGATTAATCAAAGGATTTCATTTCCCAAATCCATGCAGACTCTGCTCAACATTGTTTTTTCTATGTTGCTTTATGACTTGGAATCCTATGTACGAACTCCCATGCAAATATTGCATGTCGTCAAAACCCATTACACCTCATCTTAGTCCCTGATCCTGCCAGCTATACCCACTGGCAACCATATCTTGGTCATAGAGCCACACAGCACAGAAATCATCCCTTCAGCCCAACTCATGTTCATAAATTATAGGAGCAGAATTAGGCCATTTGGCCCATGAAGTCCACTCTGCCATGGCTGATCTATCTTTCTCAACCCCATTCTCTTGCCTTCTCCCCATAACACCTGCCACCTTTATTAATCAAGAATCTATCAAGCTCTGCCATAAAAATATCCATCGAATTGGCCTCCACGACAGTCTGTGGCAATTAAATCCACAGATTCACCATTCTCGTCCATGTCAGCCAAAATGCCCCATCCACGCTGGCCCATATCCCTAAAACCTTTCGTATCCATGTACTTGTCCAAATGTCTTTTAAATGTCGTAATTGTACCCAACTCTAGCTCTTTCTCTGGTGGCTCATTTCATGTTTGTATGAAAATGCGGCACCTCAGGTCCCTTATAAATCTTTCCCCTCATTTTAAACCTCTGCCTTATAATTTTACATTCCTATCCCCTAGAGATAAGACTGTGAGTATTCACCCGAGAGGTCTACTAAATCACGAGCGGTAAAGGTAAGGTAACCCTTCAGCTTCCTACACTACAGGGAAAATACCCAGCCTATCCAGCATCTCCAGATCCAGAATCCAGTAACTACATCCTTTAAAAATCCTTTCCAGTTTCATGTTTAATATGCATCTGAAAAGACATGAAGTAACAATCCAATGTTTGCCTCTGCACCAGTCAAAATGTCCGTAGTTTGGATTTTGGAATCCACTCATGCTAATTTACCTCAAAGAACCTAGCCTGTATAACTTGCCAGGCATCCATACAGTCAAAGATTTATATAACATGGAAATCTGTAGATGGCACTAAATTAGGTAGCATTGACAGTGAAGATGGTTTTCAAGAATTAGTGTAATTTTGATCAGGTGGGCAAGTGGGCTGAGAAATGACTAATGGTTTAATGTACCTTTGTGGTGTTGCATTTTGGGAAGTTAAACCAGGGCACGACCTTTACAGCAAATGGTCGGGTCCTGGGAGCGTTGGAGAACAGAGGGATGTCAGAGGTCAAGTACATAATTCTCTGAAACTGGCATCATAGGTAGTTAAGATGGTAAAGGCATGCTGGTCTTCATCAGTCGGTGAATTGAGTCTAAAGGTTGGGACGTTATGTTACAGTCATACAAGATGTTGGTGAGACCGCATTTGGAGTATTGTGTTTGGTTATGGGCACCCTGCTATAGGAAAGATGCCTTTAATCTGGAAAAATTGTGGAGAGGATTTAAAGGATATTGTCAGGATTCAAGGTTCCAAGCTACAGGGAGAGGTTGGGCAGGATTATTCCTTGGAGTGCAAGAAGCTGAGGGCGATCTTATACAAGTGTCCAAATTTATGAGGAGGAATAAATACGGTCAACACACTTTTTTTCCCCCTGAGAGTAGGGGAAGTCAAGAACCTGTGGACATAGGTTGAAGGTGAGAGGGGAAGATTTAATAGGAACCAGAGGGGCAACTTTTTCCACACAGAGGATAGTGGACATATTTAAGCTGCCTGAGTTGAGGCAGGTACTATAACAACATTCAAAAGCCATTACTACAGGTACATGGATTGGAAAGGTTTGGAGGGATATGGGGCGACTGAAGGAAACTTTGATTATCTTAGATGGGTTATCTTGGTTGATATGGACAAGTTGGACCAAAGGATCCATTTCCATGCTATATGACAATATGACTATAAATGCTTCCATTCTCAACTTAAATCTATGCTGTCGAGCTTTAGATTAATCCTACGCTGTGGAAAGAAAATTGTGACCATTCATCTTGTCTCTCTCCCTCGTGATTTTGTATACTTCAATAAGGACATCCTTCAGCCTTCTATGCTCCAGGGAAAACAGCCCCAGCATATCCGGTCTCTCATTACAAATTAAACCCTCCACTCCTGGTAACATCCATGTGAATATTTTCTGCACCTTTTCCAGCTTAATGACAGCCAACCAATAACTGGGCAAGCAGAACTGTACACAATATTCCAAGTATGGTCTCAAGGACTTTTACTGTTGCAACAGAGGCATCTCCACTGTTGATTGGTTGCATCACGGTCTGGTTCAGGAAAAAGTAGTGAATGCTGCCCAGTTCATCTTGGGTACTGACTTCTCCACCATCGAAGGGATCTATACGAGTCTCAGCCTCAAAATGGCAGCCAGCATCAGAGTCCCACACCACCCTGTCCACACTCTCATTTCACTCCTGCCATCAGGACAAAGTTATATGAGCCTGAAAACGGTAACATCCAGGATCAGGAGCAGCTTCTTCCCTATAACCACCAGGCTATTAAACACAACAACCTCTAAATAAGCACCAAACTACATAGACATGGGGGGGGGGGGGGGGGGGGGGGGGCATTGTTTTTGCCTTTGAATGGTCATTGTTATATATTGCACTACTTTGCACTTGTCAGACTTAAAATCAATCTGTTATTCCTTTGCCCACTTTCCCAGTCAATCTAGAGCCTAAGTTAATCTTAGATAACCTTCTTCGCTGTTTACTCTACCACCAACTTAGGCGTCATCTGCAACCTTACTAACCATGCCAACCTCATTAGTACATTACTCAATTACTTCAAGACCAATTTAATTAAGATCCTTACTATTTGCATTTCTGATGAAAATGCCAACTTTGATTTCAAATTATGTTGCCTTTAGATTGAAACATTCTCAAGTTAGATTACTAATTGACAGCCGAATCTTTATTTTTATCTTGATTGTGCTTATCACTTGTGACTTTCAGAATTTAATTTCCTTATCTAATCAATTTGAAGGTGAAACAAGCAAAGGTTTCAAATCCAGAGACATTGGGTCAACTCCTGATCCCAATTTGGTTATTAAACTGTTTAGTTCCAATTTTACTCGCTATGATGTTTTGCAAGAGTCATCTGACATACAGGATTTTCAATCGACTGATAGAGAGTTCAACTTCAGTGGATTCCGATATCTATAATGTCTTATTTTGCATTGTGTTATCGTTTATTTGCAAATTTATTGAACTCTCTGGCTTACTACTTGTGCACAGCCTGTATTTACGATGCACCAAATAAATAAAGAACTGGGAGTTAATTTACTAGTTCCATTTTTCCTACCTTAGAATAATCATTTGAATTCACAAAACCATCAGATAGTCTTCTAATCAGACTTAACTTCAGCTAGTGAAAGCAGTCAGCCATGTATTGCATCCAAGTTTCATTCTATTGTTTTCAATGGAATTCAGGTCCTATTTGTTTCACAAGCCGCAGCAAGTTTCCCAGAACAGGCTGTTGGCTCATGCATCAAGGGATTTGCTATTAGTGACGATGTCAGAGTATAGGAGGGAGATCGATCGACTGACCAAATGGTCCCACCACAGCAACCTTGCTGTCAATATCAGAAAACCTAAGAAATGATTGTTGACTTTGGAAGAGGAAGGTCAAGGATCCACAAATCTACCTCCATCAATGGGTCGGTAGTGGGGAGATTCAAAAACTTCAAATTCAAATTCCTGGGCATGCATTTGAAGGTCTGCACTCTGAAGATCTACCCTGGACCCAGCACATTGATGCAACCATAAAGAAAGCCCATCAATGCCTCTACTTCCTTGGAAGATTGAAAATATTCAGTATGTCCACAAATACTCTCTTGAACTTCTACCGGTGTACAAATTTTGATTGGTTGCCTCACAATCTGGTTCAGGAAAAAGTAGTGAATGCTGCCCAGTTCATCTTGGGTACTGACTTCCCCACCATCGAAGGGATCTGCACGAGTCTCAGACTCAAAATAGCAGCCAGCATCAGTCCCACACCACCCTGTCCACACTCTCATTTCACTCCTGCCATCAGGACAAAGTTATATGAGCCTGAAAACTGTAACATCCAGGTTCAGGAGCAGCTTCTTCCCTATAACCTCCGGGCTATTAAACACAACAACCTCTAAATAAGCACCAAACTACATAGACATGGGGGGGGGGGGCATTGTTTTTGCCTTTGAACGGTCATTGTTATACATAGCACTACTTTGCACTTGTCAGACTTAAAATCAATCTGTCATTCCTTTGCCCACTTTCCCAGTCAATCTAGAGCCTAAGTTAATCTTAGATAACCTTCTTTGCTGTTTACTATACCACCAACTTAGGCGTCATCTGCAACCTTACTAACCATGCCATCCTCATTAGTACATTACTCAATTACTTCAAGACCAATTTAATTAAGATCCTTACTATTTGCATTTCTGATGAAAATGCCACCTTTGATTTCAAATTATGTTGCATTGGGATTGAAACATTCTCAAGTTAGATTACTAATTGACAGCTGAATCTTTATTTTTTATCTTGATTGAGTATATCACTTGTGACTTTCAGAATTTAATTTCCTTATCTAATCAATTTGAAGGTGAAACAAGCAAAGGTTTCAAATCCAGAGACATTGGGTCAACTCCTGATCCCAATTTGGTTATTAAACTGTTTAGTTCCAATTTTACTCGCTATGATGTTTTGCAAGAGTCATCTGACATACACGATTTTCAATCGACTGATAGAGAGTTCACCAACTTCAATGGATTCCGATATCTATAATGTCTTATTTTGCCGAGACTGAAGAAGGGTCTCGACCCGAAACGTCACCCATTCCTTCTCTCCTGAGTTGCTGCCTGACCTGCTGAGTTACTCCAGCATTTTGTGAATAAATACCTTCGATTTGTACCAGCATCTGCAGTTATTTTCTTACATGTCTTATTTTGCATTGTGTTATCGATTATTTGCTAATTTATTGAACTCTCTGGCTTACTACTTGTACCTCCTTGTGCATAGCCTGTATTTATGATGCACCAAATAAATAAAGAACTGGGAGTTAATTTACTAGTTCCATTTTTCCTGCCTTAGAATAATCATTTGAATTCACAAAACCATCAGATAGTGTACTAATCAGACTTAACTTCAGCTAGTGAAAGTGGTCAGCCATGTATTGCATCCAAGTTTCATTCTATTGATTTCAATGGAATTCAGGTCCTATTTGTTTCACAAGCAGCAGCAAGTTTCCCCAGTACAGCCTGTCGGTTCATGCATCAAGGGATTTGCTACTAGTGAAGGGAAAATAGGATCGGCCATAACCTTATTGAAAAGTGGTGGCAACAATTCAAGAAGAAATGACCTTCTCCGACTCCTATTTCTAACAATGTTGAATATAATGCCAACCTTTTCTAGAGAGGGGAAGATTTATTATCCTGTCAATGAAACGGACTTTTAGAAGTGGAGTAAAGTGTACAGTCACTGTAATATGATATATGTGGCAGAATCAGGTTCTTAGCTGCTCTTCTGTTCAACCAGCATCTGCAGTTCCTTGTTTTCTACATTTCACTGCTCCAGTGCAAAATCGCCTCAAATGATACTTACTTTGAAGAAGTTCTCCTCCTTTGCCTGATGGAAGTTTTGAGAGACCCTCTCTCACTGCTCCCCCTCTGATTCCTGTGTTTTGCTACACCTCCCGAGATACTGCCTGACCCACTGATTTACTCCAGCATTCTGTGTCTTCCACGTTCTTAGATCTTGAGTTTTGAAGTATACCTTGAAAGGGAAGGAGGAAAGAGAAGTACAAAGACAATGATCTGAAAGGGAATTCCAGGGTTTAGATCTTTGGCAGCTGATGACACTTATTAAAAGTGAAACAATACAGAAATATTCACCAATTATTTTAACTAAAGTTGTTACAAATCCATCTTTGGGGCTTGAAATTCACTTTTGTGATAAAAACGATTTGAAGATAGAAATTCAAACCAATTTAGTTAAATAGAACAGTGTTACAGATCTTCCTTGCACGAAAATTGGAAGGAAATAGACCATTGCTTTCCTGGCACAGTATGTGATAGGATTCAGATATAACTCAGACTCCTGCCACCTGCAGAAGTTTTCAGATGACTCTGCAATTGTGGGCTGCGTCAGTGAGAGGAGGGGAGCTGAATACAGAGATGTAGTCAATGACTTTGTTGAGTGGTGTGGGCTGAATCACCTGCAGCTCAACACCAACAAGACTAGGGGGTTAGTGGTGGACTTTAGGAGGGGAGGAACACCCCTGTCCCCTGTCTCCATCAATGGTGTGGTTGTGCAGTTTACCAGGGAGTATAAATACCTGGACAGTAAACTGCACTGGTCCAAGAACGCCGAGGGAACAAGAAGGGACAAATCCGGCTGTACTTTTTGAGAAGGCTCAGCTCCTTCAACGTCTGTAGCAAGATGCTGCAGATGTTCTACCAATCAGTGGTAGCCAGTGTTATCTTCTTCACTGCCGTGTGCTGGGGCAGCAGGGCGAAGGCCGTGGATGCCAAAAGGATTACCAAACTCATCAGGAAGGCTGGCTCCGTCATGGGGGCGGAGTTGGATTCATGGGAGGTGGTCTTATAGAGCGGAGGATGCTCCTCAAACTGCAGAGCATCTTGGACAAGACAGCTCACCCCCTCATGACACACTGGTCAACCTGAGGAGCACCTTCAGCAACAGACTGATTCCACCATGATGCAGGACAGAACGCCACAGGAGATCCTTTTTCCCTGTGGCTATCAAACTGTACAACTCCTCCCCCTTCTGTCATGGGGTAGACTGACTCCCCTCCCACACACCACCCCCCTCCACCTGCCCCAATCTTTGTACATCACCAATCCCCTCCACTCATCATTTTAATTTCATGTTTCATGTATTTTGTGTTTATGATTGTTGACAGATCAATTTCCCTCCTGGGATAAATAAAGTTCGATTGTTTCATATTATATCGTATGTCCGCAAGTGGATAGATCAATATATATTTAATATTGTACGGATCACTTCTGATGTCATGGACATGATTGTCTTTAAATTAAAATGTCACATGACTTGGCTACAATTTCTACAATACAATACAGGTTTTTATATAGGTACATCTTATCCACAAATACTCATGCATTAGCCTGAGGCAGGCATGACTGATTATGTTATAATTTCCAATGAGCTAAGCAATAAAGTATTAAAAAAATTATTGTATATCATTTTCATAATTATTTTGATTTTCTATTTACAGTTCTGTATTAATTCAATGTTTTACTTATGGCTTAATTTGTTGTCAAGATGATTATATTTATACTTTTAGATCATTTAATTATAACAATAGCTCCATTATTTTATACTTAAATTTAAAAAGTACTTTTAAAATGACATGGCAAAATGAACTTGAATACCATTATGGCTTGTGGTAATTTGAATGATTAACAGAAACAACAGTTGTCTGAAAAGTTGTTCATGGCCGTCTTTAATTTTCTTTGCAGATGCAAGATGCTCCCAAATTAACGCTTTGGTGGCAAGACCATTATCCACTTTGGTGGCAAGAACAAGAAGGCACCAAATCTGACACCATTATCTAAATGGTGTTAGATTAGGAAAAGAGGAGGTGCAACGAGACCTGGTTGTCCTTGTACATCAGCCACTGAAAGTAAGCATGCAGGTAGAGCAGGCAGTGAAGAAAGCCAATAGCATTTTGGCCCTCATAGAAGAGGATTTGAGTATAGGAGCAAGGAGGACCTGCTGCTGTTGTACAGGGGACTGCACCCGGAGTATTGTGTGTAGTTTTCGTCTCCTAATTTGAGGAAGAACATTCTTGTCATTGCGGGAGTGCAGTGTAGGTTCACGAGGTTAATTCCCGGGATGGCACGACTGACATATGATGAAAGAATGGATCGACTGGGCTTATAAAGAGGGAAGAAAATTAGACTTTATAGCCTTCCATCACAGTGAGGAATATGGAATCTGCTGTGGTGGATGTTTATGTTAACTTTTCTGCAGTTGTGTGGCTGGTTGCTTTTTTCTGCTATTACTGTATGGTAAATCGAATTTCACTGTACCTTAAATGGTACCTATGACAATAAAGAACCATTGAACTGTTGATGTTCACGGGAATTTAGAAGGATGAGAAGGAAGGATGAGAAGTATAGAAACAAATGGCTTAAGGGATTGGACAGGCTAGATGCAGGAAAAATGTTCCTGATGTTGAGGGAGTCCATAACCAGGGGTCACAGTTTAAGAATAAGGGGTAGGCCACTTAGGACTAAGATGAGGAAAAACCTTTTCACCCAGAGAGTTGTGAATCTGTGGAATTCTCTGCCACAGAAGGCAATGGAAGGCAATTCACTGGATGTATTCAAGAGAGTGTTAGATATAGCTATTAGGGCCAATGGAACCAAGGGATATGGGGAAAAACAAGTACAGGGTACTGATTCTGGATGATCAGCCATGATAATATTGAATGGCGGTGCTGGCTCAAAGGGCCAAATGGCCTACTCCTGCACCTACTTTCCCAGTTTCTATGTTTCAAACACCCACTTTTTCCCTCAAAAACAAAATTCAAAGCTCTTAAAAACCTTGCGAGTTTTTTTTCCCCCTTGCAAAATAACAGCATCATTAATGTCATTGGTATATTTATAGGTTCTACCTTGGAATCAGAATGCACAATACAGATTTGTTAGTTCTCCATGAGAGAGACTCTTGGGTAAATTAAAAAATAACCAGCAGCAGCTTGCTAACAAGAAATTACATTTATGTCTGTGTCCACTTACAGAGGAAGTTAGAGAAGGAAAGTATTCTAATTCGGTTCAACGTTTGTGCAAACCAAAGGTTCCTCGGCACGAGTACATCAGAAAAATAAACCTTGGTGTATTGGCATTCACAATTCCCTGTTGACCATATAAAAAAAAATATGGGGGAAGCAGAACGGAACAGGAAGCACAACTCTCCTGCGTTTTGGCAAAAGATGGGCTGGCTTTAAAGAATGCTTGAAAAGGAGAGATATGGCTGGAATGTGGACGAGAAATAAACACACCAAAATTTAGTGATTTGGGTTATCTGAAGAAATCTTGTGACACAAGTTAAATATCCTGAACTTGGAAAACTTCCAACGAGAAAAGGAAACGCACTGCAAATAGTAATGACGTCTGGCACGATATTCATTTAGTTTCAACCACACCAAAATGGAATCAAACTTTAGCTGGTTGATCAAACATATTAGTATGAGAGGGCTACTAATATGCAAGAAGGGGTTACTCTATATGTATATGGAGACAAAGACCAGATTTATATATATATCTCAGTAGTTGTAGTATTGGAAGACATTACGGGGATAGGGCACTGTGGGTACAAGGAGAAATAAATAAAAACGTGAATTTTAAATGGAATACATGTAGGCTGCACAGTGGAGCAGCTGGTAGAGCAGCTGCCTCACAGTTCCGAAGATATGTATTCAATCCAGACCCCATGTGCTGTCCATGTGGAGTTTGCGTGTCCTCATTCTGACCGGTTTTCTCCGGGTGCTCCGGTTCCTTCTCATATTCCAAAGAGTCAAAGGTATGTGGATTGACCTTTAAATTTCCCCTAGTGTGGGGGGTGCGGATGGAAAAGTGGGATAACAGACCTAGTGTGAACAGGTGATTGATGACCATCTATCTCCTGTCCCTCTCCCTCAAGCAGTATGTTAAAATCATTCACTTGATTGAAGATTTTCAACTCCTGCTCCATTATTACTTTTATGGTTCAATGTTTCTTCTGACAAGCACCCTTGAAAAAGAGAATAAAGTGTCTCAGATAAGGAAAACTGAGAAATGAACTGTAAACCTGGAGGGAACAGCATGGGTATCCTTTCTACAATGTGCCGATTGAAACCTGGCAGTAGATGATTATGTATTCCAATCCAGGGTTTGAATCAAGTTCAACATCACCCCTTTGGTTCCCATTCTGAAGAAACAAAAGGGAGAGATTAAAAAGAGTAACCTGGGGTTACTTTATAATTCTATTTTTTGTAATTGCTAGGTTATGATGCAGAGTTGTCAGCAAATTTTGATCAAAGGGATTTGTTAAATCAATTCATAAGCTCGACAAATGGTAGCTAATGTTGTCCCACTTTTTAAGAAAGGATGGAGAGAGAAAACGGGAAATTATAGACCAGTTAGTCTGACATCAGTGGTGGAGAAGATGCTGGAGTCAATTTAAAAGACAAAATTGCGGAGCATTTGGATAGCAGTAACAGGATCGTTCCGAGCCAGCATGCATTTACGAAGGGGAAATCATGCTTAACTAATCTACTGGAAATTTTTGAGGATGTAACTAGGAAAATTGACAGGGGAGAGCCGGTGGATGTGGTGTACCTCGACTTTCAGAAAGCCTTCAACAAGGTCCTACATAGGAGATTAGTGGGCAAAATTAGAGCACATGGTATTGGGGGGTAGGGTACTGACATGGATAGAAAATTGGTTGACAGACAGAAAGCAAAGAGTGGGGATAAATGGGTCCCTTTCAGAATGGCAGGCAGTGACTAGTGGGGTACTGCAAGGCTTGGTGCTGGGACCGCAGCTATTTACAATATACGTTAATGACTTGGATGAAGGGATTAAAAGTACCATTAGAAATTTGCAGATGATACAAAGCTGGGTGGTAGTGTGAGCTGTGAGGAAGATGCTATGAGATTACAGGGTGACTTGGACAGGTTATGTGAGTGGGAGGATGCATGGCAGATGCAATTTAATGTGGATAAGTGTGAGGTTATCCACTTTGGTGGTAAGAATAAGAAGGCAGATTATTATCTGAATGGTGTCAAGTTAGGAAAAGGGGACATACAACGAGATCTTGGTGTCCTAGTGCATCAGTCACTGAAAGGAAGAATGCATCAGTCACTGAAAGGAAGAATGCAGGTACAGCAGGCAGTGAAGAAAGCCAATGGAATGTTGGCATTCATAACAAGTGGAGTTGAGTACAGGAGCAAAGAGGTCCTTCTGCAGTTGTACAGGGCCCTGGTGAGACCACACTTGGAGTACTGTGTGCAGTTTTGGTCTCCAAATTTGAGGAAGGATATTCTTGCTATTGAGGGCGTGCAGCGTAGGTTTACTAGGTTAATTCCCGGAATGGTGGGACTGTCGTATGTTGAAAGACTGGAGTGGCTAGGCTTGTATACACTGGAATTTAGAAGGATGAGAGGGGATCTTATCTAAACATATAAGATTATTAAGGGGTTGGACATGTTAGAGGCAGGAAACATGTTCCCAATATTGGGGGGATCCAGAACCAGGGGCTACAGTTTAAGAATAATGGGTAGTCCATTTAGAATGGAGATGAGGAAAAACTTTTTCAGTCAGAGAGTTGTAAATCTGTGGAATTCACTGCCTCAGAAGGGAATGGAGGCCAAGTCTCTGAATGCATTCAAGAGAGAACTAGATAGAGCTCTTAAGGATAGCGGAGTCAGGGGGTATGGGGAGAAGGCAGGAACGGGGTACTGATTGAGAATGATCAGCCATGATCACATTGAATGGTGGTGCCGGCTCGAAGGTCCGAATGGCCTACTCCTGCACCTATTGTCTATTGTTTGATTGGATGTTATTATTCCAATAGCCTTGTGCAAAAGAAAATTGGCATTGGGAAGTCCAATTTTAACCTTATTTGAAAAAGCATTCCCAGCTCCATTGTAAATATCACAAATGTAATCTTATGCCAATGTATCCTTATTCTTAAATTGTTCAAAAACATTTTGCTTACATTGATAAAATGAAGGAAAATGCTGAAGGTAATGCAACCACTGGTCAACATGAAAACAAAATGTAAACTCCAAAAAATATAAAATATAGATATTAAGTGGCAAACTAGCGCACAAACGTCCAGGTGAGCAGAAGGCATCATAGGACAAAATGTTAAAGATGTGGAAATGACAAGCAAAAGTCAAGGTTCCCAGGCATCAAGTTTCACCTGGTATATTACACAAGAATGAATGCAGCTGGAAATAACACCCATGTTTCACATATAGCAAAGATATTTTCCTGTCTCAATAAGTTTTGCTGCAAGGTGTACAGTTTCTATTGTATTAATGCTGGTCCTCAACTACCCATCAGAATTTTAGAGATCAGAAGAAACAATATACCACAGCACAGGCAGAGATAAGCGGTGTAGGGATGGTGGAGAGACATTGTTCTATTTCAACTGCATCACAGATTGTCACCCGACAGGGATCAATGGGCTTTACCCAGTGAAAACTAGGAATTCATTACACACAAGAATGCATGTTTTCAGTTTAAAATTCACTTTCTTTAGAACAGAAGATAAAACAGTGTAGCATTGGAACAATCCCTTCAGCCCAGTGTTTGTGCTGAACATATTTACTCGCTGAACTGATCTTGTCCGATCCATATTCCTCTGTTCCCTGCATTTCCATGTGCCAATCCAAAAGTCTCTTGAACACCACAGTCATATCTGCCTCCACCATCACCCCTGGCAATGCTTTTCTGGCCCCCACTACCCTTCATGTTAAAACATTACCCCGCACATCTATATTAAACATTCCCCTTCTTGTGTTGGATATTTCCACGCTGGGAAAAAGGTTCTGACTGTCTACCCTCGTTATGCCTCTCATTATTTAATATACTTCTACCAAGTCTGGCCTCAACCTCTGACATTCCAGACAAAATAATCCGAGTCTATCCAACCACTCCCTGTAGCTGAAACCTTTTAATCCAGGCGGCATTCTGGTAAATCTCTGCACCCTCTCCAAAGCTTCCACATCTTTCCTGTAATGGGGCGATCGGGGCATATTCCAAATGCTGCCTGACCAAAGTCGTATAGAACTGCATCATGACCTCCTTTCACTGAACCCAAACAATTGATTTCTGTTCCAAAGTTAAAGGTTTTATGACAGCATTGAATGCAAGAATAGCTCTTACCTTTGAATGTCTCCTTTCTGGCTTAGGGACTAGAATTAGCTCCACATTAGCCAAATCAGAGCACTGGTTTTATCGCTAACTATTTTTTTTAAAACCTTGCATTGCGCAGCTGAATACACTTTGATGATTGCTGCATGGAATTGGTCACTTCATCTTGTATCCATGTTCAATTAGCTCTGCCAATTGCCACTTTGCACAGGTATGATGCATGGAGTATTTTCAACACCCCTGACATTTTCCGTATTATCCATGGAATGACCATATGAATAATTCCTACTTTGTACGTACAATGCATTACATGTATCGTTTTAATTTCATCTGCCATTCTTCTGCCCAATCTCTGATTTTAAGTAATTTTCTAATTGCCACTCATTTCAATTCCACTGACCTTCCTGCTTTGGTTATATTTGTGAATTGGTCATAGAGTTATAGAGTGATACAGCATGGAAACAGGCCCTTCGGCCCAACTTGCCCACATCGGCCAACAAGTCCCAGCTACATGAGTCCAACTTGCTAGCATTTGGTCCATATCCCTCCTATCCATGTGCCTGTCTAACTGTTTCTTAAACATTGGGATAGTCCCTGCCCCAATTTGAGCTCATGACATAATTCCACTACTGTGTCCCCATTTATTTCAGAATACATTAAGTACATTAGGAGTAAGAATGAGGTCACAAGGACCAAAGAAGTAATCTACACAATGATAAGAACATTATTGGAGAAAATCTTAAGAGATAGGATTTATGTATATTTGGGTTAGGAAGCTTGCAGGTGATATGAAATTTAGTTTTGTGGATAATGCGGTTGTCCAAAGTTACAACAGGACATAGATTAGATGTAAAGTTGGCAATGTTGGCATATGGAATATAATTTTGATGCATTTGGGAAAACTATGGGTAGAATGTATAAAGTAAATGATAAGGCGTGAAAGAATGTTAATGATGGTCACCTTGGGAGTTCGTCCATAGTTTCTTGGCAAAACAGGTAGATGAGGGGGAGGAGGGTGTAGACAAATGGCATACTTGTTTCTTTTATAGGTGTCGATGTAGAGGTTTTTTTCTCATGGCAGGAATATCAAAAACAAGGCCGAGGATTAGATGAGAGGAAATAAATAGATTTAAATGTGATTTTGGAGGAAAGTTTTTTCCCCCCACACTTAAAGTGGTTGATATCTTTAATTCACTGCCACAGGAAGTAATGGAGGCAGAGACCATCACTATGTTTAATAGCTATTTAGACAAGCACTTAAACAGGCAAGGCACAGAAAGGCAAGACCTAATGCAGGCAAATGGGCAATGTGTACTTGGGCTAAGGTCGGCATGGACATAGTGAGTCAGTTTATTTCTGTGTTGTACAACTCAATGATACGACAGATTGTTACATTTTTAGAACATCGTTCTGGATTTGTATTGTAATTTCCTCAGAAGAGCTAAGCTCACTCCACTTTCCAACTAAAACTGTGTAAATGATTATTTTCATAATAAATAACCCCAATAATTGGAAAGACAATGACACTGAAGTTATAAGCCACTCATCTATTTTGTCACAGGTTATATTTCGAAGCGGGACAGGCAGCATCTCTGGATAGAAGGAATGGGTGACGTTTCGGGTCAAGCCACTTCTTCAGACTGAGAGTCAGGGGAGAGGGAGACACAGAGAAAAGGAAGCGTAATGTGTGAAAACAAGACATCAAAAGAGATGTGGATCAAGGAAAATGTAGATCATTGTTAGCTAGGAGAAGTTGACAACAAATCATGCAGAGATAAAATTTAATCAGGGGAACAGTCAGACTGGTCAGAGCACTAGGAAGGGGGAGGGATGGAGAGAGGGAAAGCAAGAGTTATTTTAAAGTTAGAAAAAATAATATTTAAACTGTGTAATGTGTATGCTGCCCAAGCGAAATATGACGGGCTGTTCCTCCAATTTGCGCTGGGCCTCACTCTGACAATAGAGGCGATCCAGGCCAGAAAGGTCAGTGTGGGAATGGGAGGGGGAGTTAAAGTGTTTAGCAACTGGGAAATCAGGAAGGTTAAGGCTGACTGAGCAGAGGTGTTCAGGAAAATGATCGCCGAGTCTGCTCTAGGTCTCGCCGATATATAGACCACACCTGGAACAGCGGATACAGTAGATGAGGTTGGAGGAGGTGCAAGTGAACCTCTGCCTCACCTGAAAAGACTCTTGGGTTCCTTGGACAGAGTCGAGAGAGGAGGCAGAGGACAGGTGTTGCATCTCCTGCGGTTGCAGGGGATAGTGCCTGGGGAGAGGACAGGTTAACCACGGAGTTGTGGAGGGAACAGTCTCCGCGGAAAGGGGTGGAGATGTGGCTAGTGGTGGAATCCCGTTGGAGGTGGCAAAATGTTGGTGGATTATGTGCTGTATGCCACTTCTGATGGGGTGAAAAGTGAGGACTAGGGGGGTTCTGTCCCTGTTGCGACTGGGGGAGGTGGAGCAAGAGCAGAGCTGTGGGATATCAAGGAGACCTTAGTGAAGGCCTCATCTATGATGGAAGAGGGGAACCCCCATTCTTAAAGAACGAGAACATCTCAGATGTCCTGGTAAGTAGGATCAGTGGAGATTGACAGGTCCTTGATTAGTAGGGGGTCAAAGGTTACGGGGAGACGGCAGGAGAATTGAGTTGGGAGGGAAAGATAGATCAGACATTATTGAGTGTTGGAGTAGACTCGATGGTCCAAATGGCCGAATTTTGCTCCTAATGAGTTATGAAACATCGGATTTTGCACTGTTTCTGTTCAATATGCATTGCATGATTATCAATATTTGACGGATAAATAAGAATATTTATGTCCATCTGTTAGGTCTTTGAATAAATTCTGCTAGGGCACAACTACATCAGAGCTTATTGAAAGGCTTAACAAATGGACAGAATTATTTCAGTTATCAGTCAATAGACAATAGGTGCAGGAGTAGGCCATTCGGCCCTTCGAGCCAGCACCGCCATTCAATGTGATCATGGCTCACCTGTGCCATGGCAGTCAACTGTGCCTTTAGAAAATATATCTACCAATCCAAAGCATCTGAAAAATCATTAACAAAAAAAATCCAAGGCCTTTCCAAAGGTAGAAATTGAGACACAAATTAATTAAAACAATGTCTCTCTCCTTACATTCTGGGTTTCTTAGGTGGTTGCATTTGCTAAACTGATGACCCTATGTGCTATCCCTATGATCCATTACATTTAATGAGATTTTGCTTCCTCCAACCACCTTCTTACCCGAGCCCTGACCTTCAAACTCCTAAATAATATCCCAAAGAGGTTATGTGTAGGAAGGAACTGCAGATACTGGTTTAACCCAAAGACAGACACAAAAAGCTGGAGTAACTCAGCCGGTCAGGCAGCATTTCTGGAGAAAAAGAATATTTGACATTCCGGTTCCAGTTGACAAGAGAATGATATAGAGGGATATAGAACAAATGAATGAAAGATATGCAAAAAAGTAACAATGACCAAGATGGTGCACTGTTGGCTGTGTGCTAGGTTAATCAATACAACGATAAATCATGACTTCCCTACTGGAGTGACTACGCTGCTGGGCAAATTTACACACTGCCAGTGTAAATTGAAAAGCAGATGTTTGGAAAAATGCATAAAACCTAACTTGAAATTATATGAATTCTGAACAGAGAAAAAAAACCTGAAAGCAGTGGAAAACCATTTATAGTAGATTACTAAGAATGAAATGTCACATCAACAAATTTATAATAATTTGATTTACTGCTGCATGCAAGAATTTAAGATATGTCTTTTATTTTTTTGTAAACATTCTCAATGAATTTGCACATAACATTGCAATATTTTTACGTATTGTAGCAAGGACTTCACTGGAACTCAGTTTTTGAGTAAAGTAATAGTTGCTGCTGCCAACCGAGGGTGATTTTCTAGGTGCATGTACCAATAAACTAAGCATTTGTGGTCAGAAGCAGCTTTCTAACACTTTGCATTACTTACAAAATATCTAATATCATTAGAGCCCTTTGGAAAGTTAATTCTGTGATAGCACGGAACACAAATTTACTAAACAGATTATCATTTGTAATTTAACTATTAGCAACTTTAATCTAAGGAAACTTTTCAGAAATCGCAATTTAATTGATTTTTGTTTGTCATTGAGTATACCTTTCAAAATTTAAAACAGCATTTGAAATGTAAAACTGTATGCCGTAACGGATGTACATAGATGCAATAGGCTGAAGACAGGCTTGCAATTCTAACAAGTCAACAGACTGGCACCAAACAAAATGTCAACCTTTCTCCCATTTCCTCCACAGATGCTCCACCCACTGCCTCTCATTTCCCATCCTTCTTCCTCAGTCCACCAAACCTTCCCACCCTCCCCCCCCCCACTCCCAAGAGGTGCAGTGAGCACCTCAATTCATCTGTCTTTGACCGTCTGTCTTAGTCATAGACAAAGACGGGACAAATGTGCACGTTCCTTCATAAAGTTCTGTTGCACGAATTCCACTTTTTTATTTAATCAAAATAGTTTTGTTACATTTTGTTATAATTTGTTAAGATATTAGATAATATTGTAACTTTCCTTGAACAAAACAGGATTCAAAATTTCAGAAGCAAGCTTTAGGTTGGTTTTCAAGGAATCTGTGCCACCATGATTCCATAATGCACAAGTTAAAACAAAGGAAAGTATCAGATGAGTTTATGTTTTAAAGTATGATATTTGTGACTCCAAAACATAAATTGCTGGAAATAGCAAGTCAGGCAGCATCTGTGAAAAGAGAATCAGCATGTTTAAGGTCAGTGACTTTTCATCAGAGTATTTCAACATTTAGTTATTCTTGCTCTTCAAGACTTGATGTGCAAGGTGGCATAAATCTTTGGACCTTTTGTGACATTTTTCTTTCTTACCTTTTGTGAATCAGCCAATGTCTGCCGAAATAATTACTCTTTCTAGCTTAAAAAAATTCAATATCTTAATAAATGTGGCAATCTGAACAGATGTTCAGTGTTCACCTAAGCAGATCTGGTCAATTTTACTCTTCTCTGGATCTGAAATGTATTAGACAACGAAAAACAAAATCACTCTGCTATCTCCAACTTTTAAATGTTTATTTTATAATCCCAAGAAGAATGTTAAGGTCCAATAATTTTATTAAACCAGTTGTTATTACCCATGTTATGAATGTAATCATGGTAGAATGGGAATTTTCCTGACTAATATACAAATGGCATTTTAAAATTATAACTCTTTAATGCACAAATCGATTGGCAAACTTGGGCCATTCCAGGTGGTTATGTTTCCAATGTAATTTCACTCTTCTGTCACCGAAGTCTTTCTGGGTTTCAGCACAAGATCTTTGATGAATGGTGTTAATTCTTGCAGCTCCTTTCGAGCTGCCTCTCCTTCACTCTCTGCCTCTTTCTCAATGTTACTGTATTCGCCAGAGTCCTCGTCTCCTTTGCCTTTTCTGTGCTGACCAATAAGTTGTTTCACGACTAGACCTTGATATTTCACGAGGAGTTTGTACTGATCCTGAGGGGGAAAAACAAAAAGATCCTATTTACTACTTTAAGATTTTTTTTTGTTACAACTGCTTTTCTGACTAAGCCATCAAGACATCTTATGGTGTAGGAAGGAACTGCAGATGCTGGTATACACCAAAGATAGACACAAAGTGCTGGAGTAACTCAGTGGGTCAGGCCTTATTTTTGGCGGAAAAGAATAGGTGATGTTTTGGGTCGAGACCTTCTTCAGACGTCAGACTCTGAAGAAGGGTCTTGACCCGAAACGTCACCTATTCTTTTTCCCCAGAGATGCTGTCTGACATGCTGAGTTACTCCAGCATTTTGTGTCTATCTTATGATGTGGTTGTTGTCGTCATTAAATCCCAATAAACAGTTTCTCAGGTTAGAATTGTAATGTACAACACTGGAGAATATGAACGATGGGGAAACAAGCTTTAAAATTGGGCTGAATTGCCAGTGTTCAGCTACTCTGAAGCAAGTTCTAAATTTGTGCAGACCTGCTGAAACTCAACGTGGCATACGTCATACAATGTGGAAACAGGCCCTTCGGCCCAACTTGCCCACACCAGCCAACATGTCCCAGCTACATTAGTCCCACCTGCCCACATTTGGTCCATATCCCTCCAAACCTGTCCTATCCATGTACCTGTGTAACTGTTTCTTAAATGTTGGGACTTAATAGTCTCTGCCTCAACGACCTCCTCTGGCAGCTTGTTCCATACACCCACCACCCTTTGTGTGAAAAAGTTACCCCTCAGATTCCTATTAAATCTTTTCCCCTTCACCTTAAACCTCTATCCTCTGGTCCTCTATTCACCTACTCTGGGCTACGTGTCCCTGGTTTTCAACACTTGGTACCAAGCAGTCCAATTGTGGAGCCTGATCGTGTTAGAATCCCTGGCTCTTAGCTGGGGAATCTACCTCTCCAATCTCACACCAGCCAGAATTCTTTTAAAAAAGTAATCCGAATAGATTGAACATCAATAGACAATAGACAATAGGTGCAGGAGTAGGCCATTCAGCCCTTCGAGCCAGCACCGCCATTCAATGCGATCATGGCTGATCACTCTCAATCAGTACCCCGTTCCTGCCTTCTCCCCATACCCCCTCACTCCGCTATCCTTAAGAGCTCTATCCAGCTCTCTCTTGAAAGCATCCAACGAACTGGCCTCCACTGCCTTCTGAGGCAGAGAATTCCACACCTTCACCACTCTCTGACTGAAAAAGTTCTTCCTCATCTCCGTTCTAAATGGCCTACCCCTTATTCTTAAACTGTGGCCCCTTGTTCTGGACTCCCCCAACATTGGGAACATGTTTCCTGCCTCTAATGTGTCCAATCCCCTAATTATCTTATATGTTTCAATAAGATCCCCCCTCATCCTTCTAAATTCCAGTGTATACAAGCCTAATTGCTCCAGCCTTTCAACATACGACAGTCCCGCCATTCCGGGAATTAACCTAGTGAACCTACGCTGCACGCCCTCAATAGCAAGAATATCCTTCCTCAAATTTGGAGACCAAAACTGCACACAGTACTCCAGGTGCGGTCTCACCAGGGCCCGGTACAACTATAGAAGGACCTCTTTGCTCCTATATTCAACTCCTCTTGTTATGAAGGCCAACATTCCATTGGCTTTCTTCACTGCCTGCTGTACCTGCATGCTTCCTTTCAGTGACTGATGCACTAGGACACCCAGATCTCGTTGAACATCCCCTCTTCCTAACTTGACACCATTCAGATAATAATCTGCCTTTCTATTCTTACTTCCAAAGTGAATAACCTCACACTTATCTACATTAAACTGCATCTGCCATGTATCCGCCCACTCACACAACCCGTCCAAGTCACCCTGCAGCTTTATTGCATCTTCCTCACAATTCACACTACCCCCCAGCTTAGTATCATCTGCAAATTTGCTAATGGTACTTTTAATCCCTTCATCTAAGTCAATAATGTATATCGTAAATAGCTGGGGTCCCAGCACCGAACCTTGCGGTACCCCACTGGTCACTGCCTGCCATTCCGAAAGGGACCCATTTATCCCCACTCTTTGCTTTCTGTCTGTCAACCAATTTTCTATCCATGTCAGTACCCTACCCCCAATGCCATGTGCTCTAATTTTGCCCACTAATCTCCTATGTGGGACCTTGTCGAAGGCTTTCTGAAAGTCGAGGTACACCACATCCACTGACTCTCCCCTGTCAATTTTCCTAGTTACATCCTCAAAAAATTCCAGTAGATTTGTCAAGCATGATTTCCCCTTCGTAAATCCATGCTGACTCGGAACGATCCTGTTACTGCTATCCAAATGCTCAGCAATTTCGTCTTTTATAATTGACTCCAGCATCTTCCCCACCACTGATGTCAGACTAACTGGTCTATAATTGCCCGTTTTCTCTCTCCCTCCTTTCTTAAAAAGTGGGATAACATTTGCTATCCTCCAATCCACAGGAACTGATCCTGAATCTATAGAACATTGAAAAATGATCTCCAATGCTTCCACTATTTCTAGAGCCACCTCCTTAAGTACCCTGGGATGCAGACCATCAGGCCCTGGGGATTTATCAGCCTTCAGTCCCATCAGTCTACCCAAAACCATTTCCTGCCTAATGTGGATTTCCTTCAGTTCCTCCAGCCCCTAGAACATTTGGGAGATTGTGTGTATCTTCCTCAGTGAAGACAGATCCAAAGTAACGGTTTAACTCGTCTGCCATTTCTTTGTTCCCCATAATAAATTCCCCTGCTTCTGTCTTCAAGGGACCCACATTTGCCTTGACTATTTTTTTCCTCTTCACGTACCTAAAAAAACTTTTGCTATCCTCCTTTATATTATTGGCTAGTTTACCCTCGTACCTCATCTTTTCTCCCCGTATTGCCTTTTTAGTTAACTTTTGTTGCTCTTTAAAAGAGTCCCAATCCTCTGTCTTCCCACTCTTCTTTGCTATGTTATACTTCCTCTCCTTAATTTTTATGCTGTCCTTGACTTCCCTTGTCAGCCACAGGTGTCTCTTACTCCCCTTAGAGTCTTTCCGCCTCTTTGGGATAAATTGATCCTGCAACTTCTGCATTATTCCCAGGAATACCTGCCATTGCTGTTCTACCGTCTTCCCTGCTAGGGCCTCCTTCCAGTCAATTTTGGCCAGCTCCTGCCTCATGCCTCTGTAATCCCCTTTGCTATACTGTAATACCTACACTTCCGATTTTCCCTTCTGCCTTCCATTTGCAGAGTAAAACTTATCATGTTGTGATCACTGCCTCCTAATGGCTCAGAAACAGTTAAAAGCCCCCCATCTTTGATCCGAGGTGAAGTGCCATCCTCAGCTTTGCTACTGGGGCGTTTTTTGTGCATGGCGTGTCAGCTGAATTATTCCTTCCCATTCAACATGGGTAAATGCAGGTAGACAGCTAGTTGAAGCAGATTCCATTTGGACCTGTGTTTTGTTGAAGGTCATGCCTTGGGGGTAACAGCATAATCTTAACAAAAAATCTATATCTTTGTTGGGACAGATTAAGTATTTGTTTCCTATGCTGATGGTGCCAATGGGACAAGTTCCAATCCCAGCTGCAGATCACAAATCGGCATGGCAAGCAATCATTGTGGGGGAGAATATAGTATTAAGCATTTATGCCTCAGTAATGAGAACACAAGGGACATAATAGATCAATAACCCTTGGTCTTCCACCCACTTCTGGCTCTATACAAAGTCACAAGATGATGCAAGGTAAATACTTCCAAAATATGTGGTTATTCTTGCTGCTTCTACATCAATTCGACATCAGGTTTTAAAGCAGTTAAATGATTTGAAGCAAGCAGCACTCTTTGGACCAGTCATGTAAAAGTTACTCTACATATGTATCTTGGATGTGAAGTCCTGCAAATTCACAGATAATTAAGATTGTCTATTATTAAAAAATGTCTATTCCTCCTCTCATTGCCAATCTCCAAAGATATGTGCAAGAGTATCAGTGCAGGGTATTCATTCTCAAAGCCCGCTCTTCCAGCCAATTCATGGCCGATCTACTTCACTCAAAGTCCACTTTACCCATAACACCATTTCTTTATTGATGAAAAAATCCTGTGGTAAGGAATTCCAAGACTCAAAACTCTCAGAGAAGAAATTCACCCTCATCTATATTAGGTGCCCACTTATTCCAACACAATGGAGAAAAATATCCTCTCATCATTTAGTCACAAGAGTCATGCAGCACAAAACCAGACTCTTTGGGCCAATGCAGCAAGACCGAAGAGCCTGTTCATGTGTTGCATTGTTCTATGTTCAAAATAATTGGTTCAAAATTTTTTCCAATAATACGTTAGACTAATTGTCCTTTAGTTACCCACTTTTTGACAATTAGTCACACTTGCAGTTCCTAATCATCCGACACATCTCCAGCATTAATTTTGGGAAAATTATACCTCGTGCATCCCAGAATCTCAGTACCCACTTCTTTGAAGATCCTTGGGGATTATTCACCATTAGTCTCATTCTGATGAAGAGTTAACATCTTGGGTCAACGACTGTTTCTTTTTCTGCAGCTTGACCAGCTGAGTGTTTCTAGCATTTTCAATTTCTACTTTAGTCCCATTGGTTTGTGTAATTATTCCTCTGGTGATGCGACAGTATTTAATTCTTCGTCAGCATTACTCCGTCTTAATGGGAAGTTCACATCACCTTCTCTAATGAAGAGTGATGCAATGTGTGTTTCATTCCTCTGCCATTTTCTTGTTTCCCATTGCTATTTCACTAGCCTCCCTGGGGCCAAAGTTTACACAAGGTCTGAAGTAGGCTCCTGACCTGAAATATCACCTATCCATGTTCTCCAGAGATGCTGCCTGACCCACAGAGTTACTCCGCTACTTTGCATTTAGATTTAGATTTAGAGATACAGCGCGGAAACAGGCCCTTCGGCCCACCGGGTCCGTGCCGCCCAGCGATCCCCGCACATTAACACTATCCTACACCCCAGGGACAATTTTTACATTTGCCCAGCCAATTAACCTACATACCTGTACGTCTTTGGAGTGTGGGAGGAAACTGAAGATCAGGTCACGGGGAGAACGTACAAACTCCGTACAGATGGCGCCCGTAGTCAGGATCGAAACTGAGTCTCCGACGCTGTATTCGCTGTAAGGCAACAACTCTAACGCTGCGCCACCGTGCCGTGCCACCCACCGTGCATTGTTTACATGGAACTTTCTCCTTCTTTGGTCATTCTCTTAATGGATGCTCAGATTCTCTTTCACTTATAAACCAAGAAGAAAATACTCTTGCAGCTCCCTGCTAAAGACCGTGATAAAAATTAGGGCTTATTTGATGAAACTTGCTTTGCTCAAGCAACACTAAGATACAGAAAAAATGAATAAATAATAGGAAATAAAATAATGCCATGCAACATATGAGTTTTTTCTCTATATATTCCAAAGGGGAACTAGCAATTTAAAAATATGCAACAGTCATAAGGTCATAAGCGATAGGAGTAGAATTAGGCCATTCGGCCCATCAAGTCTACTCCGTCCGCCATTCAATCATGGCTGATCTATCTCTCCCTCCTAACCCCATTCTCCTGCCTGCTCCCCATAACCTCTGACACCCGTACTAATCAAGAATCAAGTTAATTTTTAATCGAATCTACCAACTCTCCATGTACCTCATGTGCCTTAATGTTCGGGATCAGCCTAACACTAGGTACCTCATCGAGAACTTACCTCAGGAATCTTGCAATTGAGGAAACTGATAATCTGTGGTACACATCTGCCAGGCGCATGAAGCATGTGGTGTGATGAAAGTTGGAACAACAGAACAGACGTCAGATGCAGAACCAGGGCAGGATCCTCAGTTGTTTTGACTTGTTCAAGTAAAGCTTGCCTGTGTTGGAACAGGACTTGCCTAGGACAAGAGGGTATTTTGGTTGAAAGTTAACTGGGGTTTCAAAAACATGTTAGCACAGAATTCAGATCTGGACTTTTTCTGCATTGCTCTGAAGATAGACACAAAAAGCTGGAGTAACTCAGCTGGACAGGCAGTATCTCTGGAGAGAAGGAATGGGTGACATTTCGGGTCGAGACCCTTCTTCAGACTGCTTAGGGATAAGGGAAGAGAGATATAGACGGTGACGTGGAGAGATAAAGAACATTGAATGAAAGATATTCAATAAAGTAACGATGATAAAGGAAACAGGCCATTGTTAGCTGTTTATAGGGTGAAAATGAGAAGCTAGTGCGACTTGGGTGGGGGAGGGATAGAGAGGGAATGCTGTGTCTATCTTCGGTTTAAACCTGCATCTGCAGTTCCTTCTTACACATTTTGTCTGCATTGCTCTGATTTGCATACAACATAGCCCAAATCTAAAACAAAAATATTGTTCACATTTTTGATTTGACAAATTGCCAAAAGAATATTTGGAATTAATATCTGGAATAGTTGAAGAAATGAGAGACAAATAGCCTTCTGGAAATAAACCACATCAGTCCATTGTAAATGTGCTTCAAGAATATTTTTAAAGAGTTGTGTATGGTGTTAATGCTAAATTGGAAATTAAGAACAAATGGTCAAAATCAGAAGCATTAGATGAAGAAACCTTAACTGTAGTTTTCTCCCCTTCAAGAATATTTAAAAGATGACCTGCGCATTTCATTGTTGGCATTTGCTTAATCATTCACACATTGACCCAGGCAAAATGGGTAAGTGCTTTTAGAGATCTCTCCACGCACTCCAGAGTTGATTAAAAATAGGTTTGCAGGATGGGGAAAGGGGATGATTTCAAGCTGATTATAATTGTTAAAAACAAACTACTGGAAGAACTCAGCAGGTTCAATTAGTATCTGTGGAAGTACAGTGAAAAGCTTTTGTTGCGTGCTAACCAGTCAGCAGAAAGACAATACATGATTATAATTGAGCCATTCATAGTGTACAGATATAAATGATAAGGGAATAACGTTTTGTGCAAGATAAAGCCAGTAAAATCCGATCAACGATAGTCCGAGGTCTGGGAGTATAGAGGGGAGATAGCCAATATAAAGAAGTGATACGGAGGGATGAGATAGGAGCTGAAAGACGGGAGGTGTAACTAGGGGAGGAAGATGATAGGCAGATGGAGCTTGTTGGGGAGAGGGCTGAAGAGGGTGGAAGTGCAGACAATGGTTAGAAGGTAATAAATAAAAACATACCAGGCTGTAGATGCTGCATCTGAATCTGGCCTCTGCAGCCTTCTTATGTTTTCTCTCATCACCTTCCAGCCTGTCTCTACTTCTACCTTCAAGGATTCATCTGCCCCTTTTTGTTTTTCTTGTTTCTCCATATGTCTATACCTTTCACCCCCACTGGCCACTGTCTCCCAACTCCATCTTCTCTCTCCCCCCTCCCGAACTAGCTATGCCTGCCCATTATCTCCCTCCTCACTTGGTTCCACGTATTGTCTGCCATCTCCTGCCTCATCCCTGCATCTTATCCCTTTATAGTAGCCGTCATCCCTCGACATTCAGTCCTGATGCAGGGTCTTGACCCGAAACACCTACCATCCCTCTGCCTCCAATGCTGTTTGATTCTGTTCTAGGTTAAAGCATCTAAGGGTAGCATGGCAGCAGATTTGCTGCCTTACAGCGCCAGAGTCCCGGGTTCGAACCTGACTATAGTTGGTGCCTGGACTGAGTTTGTACGTTCTCCCCGTGACCATGTGGGTTTTCTCCGGGTGCTCCAGTTTCCTCCCACATTCCAAAGATGTTGGATAGAACTAGTATGTGGGTGATCGCCTATCGCTGGTTGGCGTGGAGTCGGTGGGCTGAAGGGCCTGTTTCTACACCCCATCTCTAAACTAAAATCTAAGCTGCAGTCCCTTGTGCCTCTGATTACATAAAGGTTGTTGATGGCGGCATTTAAAATTAATTGTTAATTTAAAAAAAGAATACGGTGCACATTGATCACCTGGGTGGGGGAAACACATGAAGGGCAAATGAAACCTGCGTTAGGGACTTCTGCATCTATCTGGTCCAATTTCGCTGGGCGGGACTTGACTGGAAACGAACACAAGAACTTCAAAAGAGGAGAATATCGCCTTTTATGCATGATTTATAAATCATAAACTGATGCAAATTGATCCAATTTCTAAGCAACTGGTGTTGCTATTTGTTATTTACTCTTAAAAGGCCTGCAATCAGATTTACTCAAGGACAATGCACGCTAACATAAACCCCATCATTGTAAATTACATTTTCCAATGTGCACATTTTTCTTTTAATTTTACCTTTCTTTCTTTTTATCGATCTTTTTGAGTATAATTCCACAAACATCTGTTACACCATCCAAAATGGAAAGAAACTCTTCAATACACTAAATGGGGGGAAAAAAGTAAATCAACCAAAAGTCCTGATTAACTCAATCAGAAACCTTCCTCTAAAGGAGCTGGTTCTGTTTTAATACTTCACTGAACCTTATGATGAGTACTCATAGCTTCTGGATTTGTTGCTTCGCCAATTTCAAGTGCAGGTTAAATACAATTGCTGAGCTGGAACTAACCTTTTTTAACCTAGAATTTATTTTACTAATTTCAATCTCAAATTTATACATGTATAATCTTAAAATTAATTGCATTTATCTTTCTCAATATAATAAGCAAAGGTAGAAAAGGTCGCATCCTATTTCAACTCTGTGCTATAATTAATTCTTCAGTCATGAAAACTGCAATTTTTCATGAATTTTTCATGAACCCCCTACAATATCAACTCTCTCAGTGGCGAGGTGGTAGTTACTGCCTAATTATGCCAGAGACCTGGGTTCGATCCTGACTCTGGATGCTGTCTGTATGGAGTTTGTAGGTTCTCCCTGTGACTGCATAGGTTTTCTCCGGGTACTCCACTTTCCTCCCACACTCCAAAGATGTACAGGTTTGTAGGTTAATTGGCTTCTGTAAAATTGTCCCTAATGTGTAGGATAGAATTAGTGTATGAGATGATTGTCGGTCGGCATGGACTCAGTGGGCCAAAGGGCCTGTTTCCACACTGTATCTCCAAACCAAAGTAAACTAAACTCTTCACAATAAAGACACGGTAAAGGTGAGCACATGAGTAACAGACACAAGTATGTCAGTGGTGTTGGGGTAGAGCTACTGTCTTATAGTGCCAGAGACTTGGGTTCGATCCTGACTACGGGTGCTTGTCTGTACAGAGTTTGTACATTCTCCCCGTGGGTTTTCTCCGAGATCTTCAGTTTCTTCCCACACTCCAAACATGTACAGGTTTGTAGGTTAATTGGCTTGGTATAAAAAAATGTAAATTGTCCCTAGTGTGCGTAGGATAGTGTTAGTGTGCGGTATCGCTGGTTGGCGCAGACTCGGTGGGCCGAAGGACCTTGTCTGCGTTGCATCTGTAAACTAAACGTAGGAATATTGGGCAGCTCTAACTCTTTTAAGTCAGTCCACACTTGGTTACACCTTTGTCACCAAATGTTTTCCACAATTGCAGGAATAGGAACACTCCCTCTCCTAGCCTGGTTTTAGGCTCTGCTTTGAGAGCACTAGGAGAGGAGGTGAACAGGAAATAGGATGTCTTTTCCTGGCAGGAGAAAGATTTCCACACAAATGAATAGCAGGAGGGCAGAGATGGTGGAGGAGGTCAGCAATGGGTAACCCGGTTATACATTTTGTAAGTACTTTGATGATTAGCCCAGGCCTGCTCAGATCTCTCAATCCTTTCTTCAGTACTTCTATTTCATTCATAAGCTTACCATTTCCTTACAACCTAGACTCTTGTCTCAGTCTCTGGAGCAATGATTCTGCTCTTAACAGTCTCTTAACTTGGTCTGTGCCTCCAGACACACCAAAATGGTTGACACTTAACTGCCTTTTCAGTGAAGAGGTAAATAGGGGTGAACAATAAAATATGGCAGTGTGTAGGAAGGAATTGCAGATGCTGGTTTAAACCGAAGATATACACAAAAAGCTGGAGTAACTCCGCGGGTCAGACAGCATCTCTGGACAAAGGGAATAGGTGGCATTTCGGGCGTGATGTCACCTACTCGAGCTTTTTGTGTCTAAACTATGGCAGTGTCTGCATTGTCCACAACTTATCAATGAACAAAAAGTTAAGACTGACAGCCAACATGCCTTCATGTTGTACATTATCATCGGAATCATGGGGATAATATTCGGATGTGGTTTATGTGGGGTTGCGATGTACAGTCTGTTTTTTTCTGCTTACCCCCAATAATAAATGCTGATACTTAAACTTGGACGGGAAACAGTGGCATAGGTGGTAGAGCTGCTACCTCACCGCACCAGGGACCTGGTTCGATCCTGACCTCAGGTGCTGACTGTGTGGAGTTTGCACATTCTGCCTGTGGTTTCCTCTGGGTGTTCCGGTTTCATCTCTGAGATGTGCAGATTTGTAGGTTAATTGACGATTTGTAAATTGCCCCTTTGGTGTGTTGGAAGTGGATGTGAAAGTGGGATAACCAAGAACTAGTCTGAACAGTGATCAATGGTCGGCATGGACTCAGTGGGCCTAAGGGGCCGTTTCCATATTGTTTCTTTCAATCAATTATCTATCATGTTTTACATCAGGCAAAATGTAAAGCACCAAGAGGACAAAGCAGTAATGCAGAGATAGAGAGACGAGAACATTATTAAACCAATAACAACTTTGATAACTGCTTCACACATTTTTACAGGATAGTTTGATGATGTGCACTGGCAGTCAGCAGCATATTAAGGAGGAAAAGACAGGATAATAATGGAAACAGTCTATTTGAGGGAGAACTTGCAGCCTTCCCTGAGTTGGAACAATGGAAAACATATATACATACATAAATACACACACCTACTAACTTAAGCTTGCACACATGCAGAAACAGCCATAAAATCAAGGTTGAGAAAAACTACTTACTGATTAATAGTGGAAGAATCAAAACTTACTTTGCCATTCAGTGAGTTATGAAGCTTCAAGAGAGGACCTCTACTTTCCTCAGCTAGTTTTGCCAAAATTTTCAATCTGAGCTGAACATTAAAAAGGACACAACTTTAGCCTCAGCAAGTGCAACATTCAAATAAAAACATTCAGATAAATTTTACACAGTTGTTGCTGACTTCTCCTTACCTCAGAGGTTATCGATGTGTAGGTTTCTACTGACATCATTAGGTCCCCGGCCATGAAGTTGAACAGGAGGTTGGAAATGTCAGTGCAAATGGTCTTCAATAAATGCTTTTCCAGTTGAACTTGTGTGTCATCTAAAATATCCAAAAACACGACTAGTTTGCATGGCATAACCAACAAAAGGAGCACCATGAGTGTAAATGAGATTAGCAAGCATGTGTTGGCTTTCAAATTCTCAATAAAAATCGCAGCTGGTAAACAGTCATATTTCCTGGCTGCACTGCACAAAGTGTTCACTGCTCCGTACTAAGAAAATGTCTGCTGCAATAGTTCTAAGAAAATGTCTGCTATACAAAGGATGTTTGAAGAGGCTAACAATGATTGAAATGTCAAATACACATACAGACTGATTAATAAATGCAATCACTCGATATTCAAAAAAAACATACACCTATACATTGCACAGTAAAGTGAAGTATTGCAGAAAGCAGAAATCTAAAATTAACATTTGTTAAGTAACAACCATACAAAATTAATACCACATTAATGCACGGTGGTGCAGCGATAGTGTTGCTGCCTTACAACGCTAGAGACCCGGGTTCGATCCGTGACCTGCGTGGGTCTTCTCCGGGAAGCTCTGCTTTCCTCCCACATTACAAAGACGTACAGGTTTGTAGGCTAATTGGCTTGGTATAAATGTGAAAAAATTGTCCGAAGCATAGGTAGGATGGTGTTATAAGAAAATAACTGCAGATGCTGGTACAAATCGATTTATTCACAAAATGCTGGAGTAACTCAGCAGGTCAGGCAGCATCTCGGGAGAGAAGGAATGTTAGTGTACGAGGATCACTGGTCGGCATGGACATGGTGGGCTGAAGGGCCTGTTTCCACGCTGTATTTCGGAACTAAACAATGACCTTTCAACAGAAATAGATATTGTTGGAGTTGAGAGTGTTTTGAGGCAAATACAAAAGACACGTAAATGGGAGAGGGGAAGGAAATATGATGGAAATAGGAAGAGCAATTGGGTGCAATCTTGCACTAAATGATTGTGCAAGGCAAAGGGGACTGTGAGTGTAGAGGGGAGACAGCCATTACAGAGAGATAGTTGATGTTTCAGGTCGAGACCTGTATCAGGACTGTGTCTCCACGGGTTTCTAAATTTCTAGATTGCAAAATCTGGATACGTAGAGAACATTGAGAAAGATAATAATAGGCTTTAAGAGGACATATACAAAAATATATAAATTTTAAGCAATGCACAATTGATGGAGGTGGTATAGTTGATGTTTATGGGATTTCAAAAGTCGTTTGACAAAGTACCAAACTATTAACCAGATAGCAAAATTAAATCCTTGGGGGGGGGGGGGGGGAGAAGGGACAGTGGTTACATGAAGACAAATTTTCACTGAGAAAGTACCACATTGTTAGGATCGGAGATAGACACAAAATGCTGGAGTAACTAAGCGGGCGGGACAGGCAGCATCTCTGGAGAGAAGGAATCGGTGATGTTTCGGGTTGAGACGCTTCGTCAGACCACTTTCAATGCCTTACAGAGGATTCAGAGAAGATTTACTCATGTGATACTGATAACTAAAGATCAACGGTATTTATTCACAAAATGCTGGAGTAACTCAGCAGGTCAGGCAGCCTCACAAGAGAGAAGGAATGGGTAACGTTTCGGTCGAGACACGTCACCCATTGGAGTTTGAAGAAGGGGCTCGACCCGAAACGTCATCCATTCCTTGATTCCACTAGCCCCTCGAGCTCCATCTCACTCTCTTTTAAATTCATCCAGTGAATTGGCCTCCACTGCCTTCTGTGGCAGAGAATTCCACAAATTCACAATTCTCTGGGTGAAAAAGTTTCTTCTCACCTCAGTTTTAAATGGCCTCCCCTTTATTCTTAAACTGTGGCCCCTGGTTCTGGACTCCCCAAACATTGGGAACATTTTTCCTGCATCTACCTTGTCCAGTCCTTTTATAATTTTATACGTCTCTATAAGATCCCCTCATCCTTCTAAACTCCAGTGAATATAAGCCTAGTCGTTCCAATCTTTCCTCATATGACAGACCTTCCATCCCAGGGATTAACCTTGTAAACCTATGCTGCACTGCCTCAATAGCAAGGACGTCCTTCCTCAAAGTAGAAGACCAAAACTGCACACAATACTCCATATGTGGTTTCACCAGGACCCTATACAACTGCAGAACGACTTCTTTACTTCTGTACTCAAATCCTCTCGTAATGAAGGCCAACATGCCATTAGCTTTCTTCATTGCCTGCTGTATCTGCACGCTTACTTTCAGTGACTGGTGTACAAGTGCGACACAGTGGCGCAGCGGTAGAGTTGCTGCCTTACAGCGAATGCAGCGCCGGAGACTCAGGTTCGATCCTGACTACGGGCGCCATCTGTACGGAGTTTGTACGTTCTCCCCGTGACCTGCGTGGGTTTTCTCCGAGATCTTCGGTTTCCTCCCACACTCCAAAGACGTACAGGTATGTAGGTTAATTGACTGGGTAAATGTAAAAATTGTCCCTAGTGTGTGTAGGATAGTGTTGATGTGTGGGGATCGCTGGGTGGCACGAACTCGGTGGGCCGAAGGGCCTGTTTCCACGCTGTATCTGTTGCTTTGATAGGATATAGTGCAACTCTTTTCTCTGGTGAGGGGATCCAGGAAAGGGTATGATCTTAGAAAACAAGCAGGTAATCTAAAATTGAAATCATATAGTTATTTTTCAGAGAGTCAACCAAAAGACCATGGATATGGAATCAAATGAAAGTTAAAAGAATGACGGATAGATTAGTTAGATTATGGAATCTGTAAGGGGACCAATTGTTCCAAAATGTAGTTGATTTAAAAATTAGCTATTCTTCACTGACGAATTATGAATTAATCATAATTCTTTTTTATCACCATCATGCTGTGTAAATAGACAATCCAATTTTCACAGACTAATACTATGCTGGTGAATCACGATAAGGCACATAGTACTTTTGTATTCAATAAGCTGGTTCAAGTGCATTTCCACAAATCCCCATTGATTTCATAGGAACACATTGATTTGATGGGAAGCACATTACGCGGCACTAATGCAGTAGGATTGTACCTGCAAAGAGTTTGGCCCCTTTCTCAAACAGCCTAATATTGTTATGAAACTGTGAGACCTCCTCCTGCATTTCTTTCACAGTCTTTTTCCGATTAGCTCCCGAGGTAGAGGAGGCAGTGGATGTGAACACTGAATGCAACACTTCCTGATAGTTTTTATTTAAACGTCTGTTAAAAGAAACGCATTGTAAGTCTAACTCTGCAAGAATGGAAAATCAGTTTAAAAAATATATATTTTCATTAACAGTACAGTTATATTTTATTGTTTTAATCGATAGGGCTTCAGCTCTTTTATCAGACTGTTCAAAGAGACCATGGACACTTTCTGAGAGATCTGTCCTCTTTCAGTGCAAGAGACCAATATAATTGTTTAACAGTTATCAAAACAACCTTCACAGGACATTGAATATTGTAGACACTATAATTTCCAGCTCAATCTTTCCAGTAACACCAATTTCGCCTTCAGACTCCCAATCTGTAATTCATCGCGATAATTATTGATACAGTTTTCAAGTTGTTTTTGAATGTGGGTGGACAGTATACACCTCGGCAGCGGTAGCAGCGAGGCCTCGGCAGCAGTGATGCCTCGCGACTATGGGGCCTCGGCGGTAGTGAAGCCTCGCGGGACGACCGGTGGTCGACGAGAGCATGGGTGACCACTGTGAGAGGGGAGAGGAAGAACAATGGAGGACCCAGCATGGGGGGGACCACCGTGAGGGAGGTGGGTGGAGAACAATGGACAATTTGGGATGGTGGGAGAACAAAGGACAATGGAGGGCCCGGCGTGGAGGAACCACTGTGGGGGGGGACAACAACAAAAGGAGGAGCCAGCGTGCTTTATAATTTGTCAGCGCCGTAGGTGGCTGCTATTTGTAAACATTGGGTGTGCAAGCAAAGAATTTCACTGTGCCTAGTCACATGTGACAATAAAGTATTCCAATCCATTCCATTCCAGATGACACTTTTCCACCTATTATGCTATTACCTGATCAAATGTTCTGCAAGTTCACTTATTAGTTCCTCTGGACAATCCGGATTATGATTTTTCAAAATGCTTTCAATTTCTTCTTTTGGCATGAAAATGACTGTCTTTGGCCTGTGTTTACCTGCATAGTAACAAACAAAAACCTAAAACATTAGTGTTAAGTTCAGCACCATTCTCTAACCATCACTATATTTTCATGCCTATCAATGCCCAGCTAACATTCCCGCAAATCCCATCGTTCATCCGGGAAGGAGAGAAACGGAAGACTACCACTTCGCCTCTCAACTCATGCCCACTGAGCGCAGCCAGAGACTGGTTGACCTAGGCCAGAGGCTTTCCTTCCCAGTTGAAATCGCAGCTACCAACCTGCGACCAGACCTCGTCCTCTGGTCCAGCTCCTGTCGACGTGTTTTCATCATTGAGCTGACGGTGCCCTGGGAGGAGGCTGTGGACGAGGCATTTGAAAGGAAAAGGCTGAGATATTCCAACCTTGCAGTAGAGGCAGAGGAGCGAGGTTGGAGTGTAAGAGTGTGTCCAGTGGAGGTGGGGTGCAGGGGCTTTGTAGCCAGTTCCACTGCAAGGCTCCTGAGGGAAGTCGGAGTCAGAGGGCAGGCCCAAAGGAGGGC
The DNA here is from genome assembly GCF_053455715.1 of Rhinoraja longicauda. Lineage (NCBI taxonomy): Eukaryota > Metazoa > Chordata > Chondrichthyes > Rajiformes > Arhynchobatidae > Rhinoraja > Rhinoraja longicauda. The sequence continues at coordinate 63,868,779 of NC_135957.1, read as the reverse complement.
AATCAAAGAACTTGCAAATGCCGCAGAACGGAGCAGTCACTGGCTGTGGCTGAAAAGAAAAGATACTGTCTGGGCTGCCACGTGACCATCTAGAGGCTAACCATAAGACACACACCCAGGGCTGATCACCCTGCGGTGGGCCTGCCTCGACTGAGGGTGTCTTGTGATAAAAGGCCGAAACACCCAGTGACGTTGAGGTACACAACTGAAGATGTGTCTGAATGGTAGCAACATCACCTAGTGGTCACCCCCAAGAACAACACCAGTCAATTGTAGTGCAACTTTAGGGATTGTAACATCTAGTCCTACTAATCAATCAGTTTCCTTTAAGTAGTAGTTTAGGGGATTAAAATCTCCACTTCTCTAGGCTAAACGAAACTATTATTATAGAAAGCATTAATTTATAGGCAGGAATAAAGCAATACCGGAATACTCTCAACATTCATTGGGGTACATTAGTCCATCTTTACACAACACTCTAATGATTATTCGTGTATCTTAGCCAGAGCTCCTGCAAATTCTTTGCTTATTTTCCAGTGTCCTTGGATTTATCTGATCAGGCCCAGGAGATTTATCTACATTCACATGCTTTCCATATGATGTCCAGCATCACTGTAATTTAGTTTAGTTTAGTTTAGAGATACAGCGAGGAAACAGGCCCTTCGGCCCACCGGGTCCGCGCCGACCAGCGATCCCCACACATTAACACTATCCGACACCCATTAGGGACAATTTTTACATTTACCAAGCCTGTACGTCTTTGGAGTGTGGGAGGAAACCAAAGATCTCGGAGAAAACCCATGCATGTCACGGGGAGAACATACAAACTCTGTACAGACAGGCACCCGTAGTCGGGATCGAACCCGGGTCTCCGGCGCTGCATTTGCTGTCAGGCAGCAACTCTACTCAAAGCTCCTCAGCATTCCTCCTCCTCCTCCTCCTCCTCCTCAACTTCTCCAGCGATACACTTGATCCCAGCTGCCTATACCTGTCCCAGGCCTCCTCCTTTTCTGTGACCTGAGCCACAATTTCTCTCATCATCTAGGCTCTAGGCTTCCTTCGTTCCAGTCACCTTGCTCTTTACACTGACAGGAACATGCATGCTTTAAACTCTCACCATCACATACTTTAAAAGCACCACATTTTCCAGACATCCCGTTGCCCTCAAACAAACTATTTCAATCAACTCTAACAAGTTCCTGCCTAATATTATCAAAGTTGGCCTTTCCCCAATTCAGAACTTTAACTTGTCGGCCTGCCCTAACTCTATCCGTAACTAATTGTGCATTTTTATAGTGATTTTCATGAGGGAAAAAAAGGATAATAAGTATGTGCAAATTAAGCCTTAGGAGGCAAATAAATGAGAGCAAAATTATAGCAAACTGAAGTAAATATTAGAAATTTACTGTTTATAATTCACTGCATTAAAAAAATGAAAGAAGAATTGTCAGCAATTAGTCTTCACGCACACCTGTGATTGGCATCTCTTCATCACTGTCCTCATCTCGCTTTCCTCTCTTCTTGTGCTTTTTGGTCCTGATTTCTCTTGCGTTGCCACCACCTCCTGCGCGGGTACTTCCACTGCCATCTGGTGGAGGACGATTGAAATGTAGGCATTAAATCAACGATTCAATGGTAATTTATTCAATGTTACTTTATTGTCACATGTACCTGGGTACAGTGAAATTCTTTGTCTTGCATACAATCTGGTAAAATCACACAGCAGACCTCACCTAGGCATTACACAAAGAGTCGCCATGTTTCTGGCACCGACAAAGTTACAAAAGATTCATCGACCAGTCTTAATTTTTTCTCATCGCTTGGAACCAGGCCTGCCGCCTCTCAGATCCTCAGGCGGCTCCTACCCTTTGTTCTCGGTGGCCCCAACCCGTTGGGCCCCTTTCGATCTCGGGGTTCCCCCCACCCCGCTGGTGCTCTTAGTACGCGGCACCCCCCTGCCGGGTTCCTTCGTACTCAGAGGCCCCCCACTGGGTCCCGCTTCGACCTTGGGCCCCCCCCAACGGCCCTCCTTCCTTTTTAACAGCGTGGGTCCCCCTACACTCTCAACACTCAATGAAGGTTTGCCTTCTCTGTTTGATAGAAAGTATGAATTCAAGTGGTTCCAAATAATTCCTCCTATGTAAAGTTCTATACGACAATGGTATCCCTAGAATAACACAAATTGGAAGTCTGCGGGCTGATAAGTATGTTTCACGCTAGTTCACTTAGATTATGTTCTCTTTTGATGTTAGGTTTGACATAGGGTTGAGCATAGCATCTAACATCATTAGCGTTGCACATGGTCCTTACTTTGCGTGTGGTAGTTTGCTGAAAACAAGAATTGATAGCAGTGCAACAAAAAAAATAAATTAAAGGCATCTACCGTTGATTAGAAACTTTAAACTTGAATGGAAGAATTAATTGTCAAATCCAATATGTGGAAAGACTGAAGGCAGGGAAAGGGAGCGAAAATAGCAAGAGATGAACAGATTATTTGAAACAAAATCTTTTTGCAATTTCAGCTTGAAAATCAATATCTTCACCCTCCAACCATTGAAATTCTTCATTTTGGAACCATTTTAGTACCTCTTCCCTGTAGCCTGTTTAGAGTCTACACTTTTCCTAAAGTTAGGTGACCAGAAAATTCCAGTTGTCGTCAAACCAGTGTTTTGTACAGGTTCACCATAATTTCCCATCTGTTGTTACTCTGTGCCTCTAATTTGGAATCCCAAGGTCCCATTTATTTTACTTCTAACATTTAAGATTTATGTACACGCAGGATTCTTCAGTTTCTGCATATCATCAGCATGCAGCAGCATTCTACCGCTGTACCATAGAGAGCATCCTAACACATGGCATCCCTGTGTGGTACCTCAGCTGCACGGAGGCAGAGAGGAGAGCTCTTCAGCGGGTAGTCCATAGAGCTCAGAGGACCAACGGAACACAGCTACCAGCCTTGGAGGGCATCTACAACACACGATGCCTCAGAAAAGCCACCAGCATCCACAAAGACTCGACACACCCCTGCAACAGTCTGTTCGAACTTCTACCATCGGGCAGATGATACAAGGCCTTCTACGCCCGCACCTCCAGACTCAGGAACAGCTTCATCCCCAGGGCCATAGCTGCTATGAACTGGTCCTGTTGAGCCGGATGGTCACATCGCAGTGAACCGGCACAGATCTACTTGCACTTTATTCTGTTTTAAAACTGTTACAATTTGTTTCATTGGGTTGTTTAAATTAATACTGACTAGCTAATTAATTTATTGCATCGTAAGGGAGGCGCATTCCCAATCTCGTTGTACCCCTGTACAATGACAATAAAGATATATTGTATTGTATTGTTAGGGCAAAGAGGCAAGCAGGCAGGACTAGGGAGCCCGAGTTGATGAGGGATTAAACAAATCCCTGGAAGTGCCTGTCATGTATTGATAACTGGGATCAAGGTTCAAGTCAATCCCTTTTTGCCTTTCCGATTTCCTTCTTGAATATTCCCTCCAGGGATACACCTGATCCCAGCTACCTATACCCTGTGTTGTGCCTCCTTTTTCCTGATCAGAGCCCCAATTTCTCTCATCATCCAAGCTTCCTCACCCCCAACAGCCTTACCCTTCACTCTAACAGGAACTCGCATGCCCTGAATTGTTATCATCCCACTTTTAAAAGCGTCCTTCTTTCTGGACGTTCCTTTGCCTGCAAACAGCTTACTCCAATCACGTTTAGCAAGTTCCTGTCTAATACCATCAAAGTTGGCCTTACCCCAATTTGGAATTTTGACTTGTGGGCCTGCCCTGTCCTGCCCTTATCCATAACTATTTTAAAGCTAATAAAATAGTGGTCACTGGTCCTAAACGATTAGTCCATGGACACTTCATTTACTTGCCCGTCCCAATTTACTGAGAGTAGATCAAGCTTTACTCTCTCCCTTGTAGGGCCCTCTACATATTGCCTGAGGAAATTCCCTGAACACATTTGACAAATTCCAACTCGTTTAAGCACTTGACATTATGAAACTCTTAGTCTATATTGTGAAAGTTACAACAACCTTTTTCGTTTTGTAGTTGCCTGCAATCTCCTGGCCTATTTGTTCTTCTAATTCATGTTGTCTATTTGGGGGCCTGTAGTACACACCCATCACGTTGATCATCACATTTTTATTGCTCAGCTTCATCCATATAGCATCAGTAGTGTCATCTCAGACTACCACAGAGACATATCATTGATCAATAAAGGACGCCCTACCCAGCCTCGTTTACCCCCACCTCTGTGTCTCCTGTACCCTGGAACATTACGCTGCCAGTCCTGTCCCTCTCTTGGCCAGGTAACATAGAAACATAGAAAAAAGTGCAGGAGTAGGCCATTCGGCCCTTCAAGCCAGCACTGCCACTCAATATGATCATGGCTGATGATCCAAAATCAGTACTCCATTCCTGCTTTCTCCCCATATCCCTTGATCCCATTCCTTCTCTCCAGAGATGCTGCCTGACCCGCTGAGTTACTCCAGCATTTTGCGTCTACCCTTGATTCTGTTAGCCCTAAGAGCTATATCCAACTCTCTTTTGAAAACTTCTAGTGAATGGGCCTCCACTACCTTCTGTGGCAGAGAATTCCAGATTCACAACTCTCTGGGTGCAAAGGTTTTTTCTCATCTCAGTCCTAAATGGCCTACCCCTTATTCTTAAACTGTTTCCACAATGACTACAAAGTCCCAGTCGTATCCACGCTCTGTATTCATCCGTCTTTCCCGTCAGGCCTCTCCCATTAAAATAAATGCAATTCAATCCAACTCAATTCCTCGCTCCCTGCCGTGCTCCAGCCTATTCTGTCCACTGAACTTTCTTTTATTATCTTCCAACCCAACTCTCAGCCTCTGACCATCCTCAGTCCTGCAATGGATCCCACCCCAAACTATGGCCTCTGTAAATTGCCCGTGATGTGTAGGAACTGGATGCAAAAATTGGATAACATAAAACACACCTACGAACTTTGTTATTGATAAACCTACCTGATGTTTTCTTCTTCCTATCCTCTCGCTTGTCCTTTTTAACTGAAATCATACTTTCAGCAATAATAGCAGCTTGCTTGAGGTCCTCTTCTGTCAACACATGGGCGTGATTGTTCTGCATCTCCTGAGATTATGACAAGTAGGCAATGGAAAAATGTACATGAGAAATCGGTTCCCTAACAGCGGCTTTAGGAGATTCGGTTTAGGATATTAGGTTTACAGTGAAGGGGAAAAGGTTTAATAGGAACCTGAGGGGTAACTTTTTCATACAAAGGATGGTGGGTGTATGGAGCAAGCCGCCGGAGTCTCGGACTATCCCAACGTTTTAGAAACAGTTAGACAAGTACATGGATAGGACAGTTTTGGATATGGGCCAAACGCGGGGCAGGTGGGACCAGGAAAAAAAACTGCAGGTGCTGGTTAAAATCGAAGGTAGACACAAAATGCTGGATTAACTCAACGGGTCAGGCAGCATCTCAGGAGAGATGGAATGGGTAACGTTTCGGGTCGAGACACTTCTTCAGACTGATGCCACGTCAGTCTAAAGAAGGGTCTCAACCCGAAACGTCACGCATTCCTTCTCTCCCGAGATGCTGCCTGGCTCGCTAAGTTACTCCAGCATTTTGTGTCTACCCAGGTGGGACTAGTGTAGCTGGAACATGTTGGCCGGCGTGGGCAAGTTGGGCCGAAGGGCCTGTTTCCACGCTGTATCACTTTACATTCGGGTCCAACTGCAATTGTGTATCCAGCTCAAAGCTGCTCTATTTATGCATAAATACACATGAATCTCAATGTACATGAGAAATGGGTTCAATATTTGACAAAAACAAAGAAAACATATTGGTGTGCAATGATTCCCCACAAAAATGTACAGAGAGTCAAGGACATGGAAGTGAACTGTACCTCAGTATACATGACAATAAACTAAACTAAACCAAATTCATACAGTGAATATCAACAACGAACAGCAAGTGTAAATGACAGTCAATGGAGCTAAAACCGAACGCTTGGAGATATTCTTTAAGCTTGTTCAGTGGATTGGGGATCAGAATTTCAAATTAATAGAAAAAGTAATTTCTAGTTCACAAACCAAGATTTAAAATATGGACCATTTCAATAATATAAATGGTTTGAAGGGTGCATAGGCTATTGGGCTGGAATCAAACATAATTGGGATTGCAACCTGGGTTTGAACCACAGCTCTTAAATTGAAAGAGCGACAATAAATTTATATGTACGGCATACAGCTAAACTTTCTGGTGGTCATCTGCACTAAAGTATAAAAGATCGTAAAAGGCTTCAAAGCGGAAAAGTGTACTCTGAACAGAAGTGAAAGAATAAGATAGACAATAGACAATAGACAATAGACAATAGGTGCAGGAGTAGGCCATTCAGCCCTTCGAGCCAGCACCGCCATTCAATGCGATCATGGCTGATCACTCTCAATCAGTACCCCGTTCCTGCCTTCTCCCCATACCCCCTCACTCCGCTATCCTTAAGAGCTCTATCCAGCTCTCTCTTGAAAGCATCCAACGAACTGGCCTCCACTGCCTTCTGAGGCAGAGAATTCCACACCTTCACCACCCTCTGACTGAAAAAGTTCTTCCTCATCTCCGTTCTAAATGGCCTACCCCTTATTCTCAAACTGTGGCCCCTTGTTCTGGACTCCCCCAACATTGGGAACATGTTATCTGCCTCTAATGTGTCCAATCCCCTAATTATCTTATATGTTTCAATAAGATCCCCCCTCATCCTTCTAAATTCCAGTGTATACAAGCCCAATCGCTCCAGCCTTTCAACATACGACAGTCCCGCCATTCCGGGAATTAACCTAGTGAACCTACGCTGCACGCCCTCCATAGCAAGAATATCCTTCCTCAAATTTGGAGACCAAAACTGCACACAGTACTCCAGGTGCGGTCTCACCAGGGCCCGGTACAACTGTAGAAGGACCTCTTTGCTCCTATACTCAACTCCTCTTGTTACGAAGGCCAACATTCCATTGGCTTTCTTCACTGCCTGCTGAACCTGCACGCTTCCTTTCATTGACTGATGCACTAGGACACCCAGATCTCGTTGAACTCCCCCTCCTCCTAACTTGACACCATTCAGATAATAATCTGCCTTTCTATTCTTACTTCCAAAGTGAATAACCTCACACTTACCTACATTAAACTGCATCTGCCATGTATCCGCCCACTCACACAACCTGTCCAAGTCACCCTGCAGCCTTATTGCATCTTCCTCACAATTCACACTACCCCCCAACTTAGTATCATCTGCAAATTTGCTAATGGTACTTTTAATCCCTTCGTCTAAGTCATTAATGTATATCGTAAATAGCTGGGGTCCCAGCACCGAACCTTGCGGTACCCCACTGGTCACTGCCTGCCATTCCGAAAGGGACCCATTTATCCCCACTCTTTGCTTTCTGTCTGTCAACCAATTTTCTATCCATGTCAGTACCCTACCCCCAATACCATGTGCCCTAATTTTGCCCACTAATCTCCTATGTGGGACCTTGTCGAAGGCTTTCTGAAAGTCGAGGTACACCACATCCACTGACTCTCCCTTGTCAATTTTCCTAGTTACATCCTCAAAAAATTCCAGTAGATTTGTCAAGCATGATTTCCCCTTCGTAAATCCATGCTGACTCGGAATGATCCCGTTACTGCTATCCAAATGCTCAGCAATTTCGTCTTTTATAATTGACTCCAGCATCTTCCCCACCACTGATGTCAGACTAACTGGTCTATAATTACCCGTTTTCTCTCTCCCTCCTTTCTTAAAAAGTGGGATAACATTTGCTATCCTCCAATCCACAGGAACTGATCCTGAATCTATAGAACATTGAAAAATGATCTCCAATGCTTCCACTATTTCTAGAGCCACCTCCTTAAGTACTCTGGGATGCAGACCATCAGGCCCTGGGGATTTATCAGCCTTCAGTCCCATCAGTCTACCCAAAACCATTTCCTGCCTAATGTGGATTTCCTTCAGTTCCTCCATCACCCTAGGTTCTCCGGCCCCTAGAACATTTGGGAGATTGTGTGTATCTTCCTCAGTGAAGACAGATCCAAAGTAACGGTTTAACTCGTCTGCCATTTCTTTGTTCCCCATAATAAATTCCCCTGCTTCTGTCTTCAAGGGACCCACATTTGCCTTGACTATTTTTTTCCTCTTCACGTACCTAAAAAAACTTTTGCTATCCTCCTTTATATTATTGGCTAGTTTACCCTCGTACCTCATCTTTTCTCCCCGTATTGCCTTTTTAGTTAACTTTTGTTGCTCTTTAAAAGAGTCCCAATGCTCTGTCTTCCCACTCTTCTTTGCTATGTTATACTTCCTCTCCTTAATTTTTATGCTGTCCCTGACTTCCCTCGTCAGCCACAGGTGTCTCTTACTCCCCTTAGAGTCTTTCCACCTCTTTGGAATAAATTGATCCTGCAACCTCTGCATTATTCCCAGGAATACCTGCCATTGCTGTTCTACCGTCTTCCCTGCTAGGGCCTCCTTCCAATCAATTTTGGCCAGCTCCTGCCTCATGCCTCTGTAATCCCCTTTGCTATACTGTAATACCGACACTTCCGATTTTCCCTTCTGCCTTTCCATTTGCAGAGTAAAACTTATCATGTTGTGATCACTGCCTCCTAATGGCTCTTTTACCTCTAGTCCCCTTATCAGATCAGGATCATTACACAACACTAAATCCAGAATTGCCTTCTCCCTGGTAGGCTCCAGTACAAGCTGTTCTAAGAATCCATCTCGAAGGCACTCTACAAACTCTCTTTCCTGGGGTCCATTTCCAACCTGATTTTCCCAGTCTACCTGCATGTTGAAATCTCCCATAACCACCGTAGCATTACATTTTTGACACGCCAATTTTATCTCCTGATTCAACTTGCACCCTATGTCGAGGCTACTGTTTGGGGGCCTATAGATAACTCCCATTAGGGTCTTTTTACCCTTACAATTTCTCATTTCTATCCAGAATATAGAAAAAAATGATGGAAAAAATAATCACTCCTGGGAAGCCCAATCACAATGGATGGGCTTAGTGTTAAAATTCCAAACTGGGACTAGAACTGTTGTTACAAGGTGAAATGGAGGGAAGAATGCCTACAACACGTCAACAAGTCATCATTAGATAATCCAAGGACATTTTCAGTTAACTTTATAATCCACAATGCCATTTTCTATGGGCTCTAAAGATGAAAATGAGTTTTACCTGTTCAGCTTTGTGTTGCATCATCTGATCAAAAAGTGCTGCACAGCTGCTAATGAACTGGTCGCTAACCACAATGGTATCGCCGAAGATCTGAGAAGCAGACTGTTTGTTCATTGTCCTCATCAGCTGCTGGAGCAATATGGAGGCATCTTCCGCAGAGAACGAACTGGGCAACAGGGGCTGCAAGCAAGACAACACATATTCAAACACTGTTGGTAGGCCATGTACAATTATTACTAAGGAAGAAGGTAATACAAATCAAGAGTCAAGAGTGTGTTATTGTTGTATGTTCCGAAACAGAATAATGACATTTATATTTGCAGCAGCACAACAGATATGTAAACATAGTACAGTAAACTCTCATTATAACAGACCATGTTGGAGGGGGAATGGTGTCTGTTATTGTCGATTGTCCGCTATAACAGAGTCAGGGATTACCGAATAATAAAATATCATTGTAGAAGTAGTAGAAACAAAGAAGTGCAGATGCTGGTTACAAAGTGTTTGAGTAACTCAGCAGGTCAGGCAGCATCTCTGGAGAATATGGATAGGTGATGTTTCGGATTGAGACCTTTCTTCAGATTCTCATTCTGGAACTGGGCCTTGAATCCAGGTGAGTTGAGGCGAGGATAAAGGCAATAACGTGAACAACACAGGAGCACAACTTTACTGTGCCAGTTTCCGTTTCTGAACAATGGATCAATATACATCTCATCAAAGTGGATATCGAGACTAATAATTTTGCCAGAGTAAATGTTATCTGAAAAGGTGAGTATAAAAAGCTAAATATTATTAAAATATGTACATATTTTACCTATGAAATGTTCTGTATACCTGTGGCATTTAGTTTATTGACACATGTACCAACGTACAATGAAAAGCTTTTGTTCCATGCTAACCAGTCAGCAGAAAGACAATACATGATTAACATGTCCTCCATCTGTGACTTATTTGGTGGTTTTTAATGCATTGTTATACTTTCCACAATATAATTAGGTCTCTTGCTGCACTATTTTATTCAAAAGCTGACTTTCCTTTTCCCATTCCTAATTTAGAAGTTTAATGACATTGCGTTAGAGAAACAGTACCTGTATATCCACCCACATGTCAGATCTTATAGCCTCCTCAACTGAGGCTTCCACCTGATCCACAATGGTATGGCCGACACACACGGCTTTCAAAGTGGTCATCGATGCTGATTTGTATCGCTTCTTGATATAATTTATTGGATCTGGAATTCCCAGCCTGCTCAAAGTGTCAAATTCTGGAAAACATAAGATGATTTCCTTTGAAAGAACAATATTCTGTTCAAAAACAAACTCTCAATTTCATCATATAAGTGAATTAACCATTGGTAATATTCTCAGAGAGGAGATACAAGAATCAGCAGATGCTGGTTTACAACAAAAAAAAGTGCCAGAGTAACGCAACAGGTCAGGCTGCAGAACATGGATAGGTAACGTTTTGGGTCAGGACCCTCCTTCAGATATTCAATATTCTCATATTGTTAACTATAATTTTTCTGAACAGATATCAATATCAGCAGTATCATTCTTGAAATGTTTGTGTCCATCAAACTAGAGAGGGATGGCATTTTTAAACTTTTGTTTAGAGTTTAGAGATACAGGGTGGAAACAGGCCCTTCGGCCCACCAGGTCCGCACCGACCAGCGATCCCCGCACATTAACACTATCCTACACATGCTAGGGTGAGAGTCGAGGACTAGAGGTGATAGTCTCAGAATTAAAGGACATTCCTTTCGGAAAGAGATGAGGAGGAACATCTTTTGTCAGAGGGTGGTGAACCTGTGGAATTCTTTGCCACAGAAGGCTGTGGAGGCCAAGTCAATGGATATTTGTTAAGGCAGAGATAGATAAATTCTTGATTAGTATGCATGTCAGGGGTTATGGGGAGAAGGCAGGTGAATGGGGTTAGGAGGGAGTGATAGATCACCTATGATTGAATGGCGGAATAGACCAAATGGGCCGATTGGCCTAATCCTACTCCTATCACATGACAAATTACAATTTTACCGAGCCAATTAACCTACAAACCTCTACGTCTTTGGGGCGTGGGAGGAAACCGGAGATCATGGAGAAAAACCATGTGGGTCATAGGGACAAAACTGCGTGCAAGCACCTGTAGTCAGGATCGAACCCAGGTCTGTGGCGCTGTAAGGCTGCAACTCTACCGCTGCACCACCGTGCCAACCCAATTTTTTTATATTTATTATAGCCTGGCTTCAAAAACCCCAGTCTATTCAAGCATCAGAGAACGAGTAATAAACCAAAATGACATTTCCACTGGATGTTTTTATTTTTATTCCACAAATTGGAATGCTTACCTTTCAAGAAAGAAAAACTTTGCATTTGGCAAAATTGAAAATTATAGCATAGTAGTTACAAAATAAGATCCCAAAAGTGTTGTAACATCTATAAACATTTCAACAAAGCTATTGATATTACAACTATTGTTAGCAAAGGATACAGAAAAATATAGATCAGTTACAGATGTGGGTAGATCTGTACCACATCTGGCAGAATAGCATTCTGGCAGATGAAATTTAATTTGATCAAGTGTGAGATGTTGCAGTTTGATAGTTCAAATCTAAGGGGAAAGTGCGCAGTTTATGGCAGGACGCTCAAAGGCATTGAGAGATCTTGGGGTGCACGTGTATAGCTTCATGAAAGGACGACACAAGTATTCTGAATGGTAAAGAAGACATACGGGTATGCTTGTCCTCAGTGGTTGACTTTTTGAATGGGTCGACCTCATTGTTTGGCCAAGTCAATGGATATTTTTAAAGCACAGATACATAGATTCTTGATTAGTACGGGTGTCAGGGGATATGGGGAGAAGGCAGGAGAATGAGAGGTAAAAATAGATCAGCCATAATTGAATGGCAGAGTAAACTTGATGGGCCGAATGGCCTAATTCTTCTCCTATCACTTATGAACTTTTGAGTAGAAGCGTCAGGAAGTTGCAGCTCAGAGGTAATGAAGTAGAAAGTCACCTTTGGTTGCCTGTACTAAACATGTGATAGTCCTTGTTGCTTAAACGATAATCATGCCAGGTCAGCTTTTAGTTCATACATAGAGGGTAATTATTTACCATTATAGGTATCTGGTGTAGGTCTCATAAAAAGGAGGAAATAATTTGGTGCAAGAACATGAATTGTCTTATCACTTCAAGTTTGGATCCACATTGAGTATTGATCACCTTAAAACCAGTCCAAATGGATCTGAATTACACATCACTAAAGGTTATAAAAAATCTACAGAACGTTAAATATTAAAGTTAATTAATATTGAAGTATTAAAAGTTACCTAAATAGCTGTTTTGCTTGTAAAATGAATCCACCCAGTTATTTTGAGTTCTTGAGTAGATATCAGGGACATAGACAGCCTTATCCTGTCTCCCCCCAATCACTGCTCCATTCAAGCGACCACTGCTAATAAACTCTTCAAGAAAAGCTGTAAAAATAGTCATCCGCACAGACAATGATTTGGTGAAAAATTAACAATAATCCATGATTTCGCTTTAAGAATGAAAAAAACAGCAAATACACAGATGAATAAAACCAAATATATCCACAGAAGGCTATGGAGGCCAAGTCAATTAATCCTTTTAAGGCGGAGATAGATAGATTCTTGATTAGTACGGGTGTCAGGGGTTATGGGGAGAAGGCAGGAGAATGGGGTTAGGAGGTAGATATAGATCAGCCATGATTGAATGGTGAAGTAGACTTGATGGGCCAAATGGCTTAATTCTGCTCCATCACTGAGGACCTTATATAGATGCAAAATAGAAATTTCCTGAAATCAACCTCGTTGTGACTGTTGATTTTTTTAAATCTGCACTTTCTCTGTAACACTATATTCTGCATTCTGTTGCTTATTCTCTCTTGCACTACCTTGATGTGCTTCCATAGGGTATGCTTTGCCCAGTCCGCATATCAACAAAGGTTTTCACTGTATCTCAATACACATACCAATAATTTTGGCTTGGGTTTTATATGATGACATTGTCAATGACGCACATGTCATTGTAAATGAATGAAAAACAGCCAATTTGGTTATCAACATAAATATTTCCTAAAACTTAAAATTAAACTAATGCACAGGTAATTATTCAAAGATGTATATTATTAACACTTGATATTCTGCTTGGGTAGCCTACAACCCAACAGCGTGAACATTGAATACTTTAATTTTAGATCATTCCCCGACCGTTCCATCTCATCCATGCTGATTTGCCTCTGGTGTTGAAGCACACTTTTCTCCCACTGCTCCTCTCACCTTGCTCCTTCCCCTCCTCCCACTCAGCTCCCTCAACCTCCCTATCTTAAACCCTCCATTTCCCTTTTATCCTTCCCTCAACCTCTTCCTTCTGGCTTTACATTTCACTTCTCTTTCTTCCTTTTTTTGGCATCTTTTTTATTCCATTTCACTTCTAGCCTTTGTTACTGTCTCCGCCCATCTGCCATCTTCTCTTCTCATCTACATCCATGTATTACAACAATTTTTGTCCCAGCCCTTCACTTCAACACTCTTTTCCAGTTTTCTCCATCAGTCAGAAGAAGGGCCACGATCCAAAACATTGTCTGTCCATTTCCCTCCACAAGTGCTGCCTGACCTGCTGAGTTGTTCCAGCACTGTTTTACTCAAGGTTCTTTTACTCTTCATCAACTTAGAACAATATTCCACTTTTACCCATGTCGACATGTATTTGTCATTAATGATAGAAAATGTGACTGCACTATTATTTCAGTGACACACTGACCTCAGTGCTTTTAAGGCATTTCAAGGGGTTATTAGGACACTGTCCCACAAATTATTGCTCAAAAAATAATTAAAAGTGTAATCCAGTCTACCTGCATCTTGTGTTGCCACAAAGTTGGGACAAACCAGCAGAGCAAATGGAACTTGTGAAATCTTCCATATCTGCCTACATATTTGTCCCTTGAAAGTGTCTTAAGCAGTGTCTTACTACAAGTGTGATGTCTTTACCTGCACAGACTGACCTGGAGATAACTTTCCAATAACTAAATTTAGTACAAATTTTCTCTAAAGATTATAATTCCATAAAATACTTACAATAAAGAAGATGTTCCTGAAATTTATAGTGAGATATCAAAGAGCTTACTGGTGTTGGCCTGTTGAAAAGGAACATTAAAAATTCCCATTTAAATTAATTACTTAAATACAACATTAAAACATACATTGCTCTGAATTTGAGTTCACCAAGATAATTCAACAAGACACTTTCCAGTTAGCATGTTTTACTTTCTAATCCAAAACATTTTTAAATTTTCCCCACAATTTAAAGAAATATTTGATATAATAATATTCAAAAGGAAAAATAGACCAAAATGGGTGAAGTTGTAATAGATGCTCTTGTAAGTGTCAAAATAATGAGTTTGAGGGTAAGGAAATATTTAGTAAAATTTGATCGCCAATGGAGTGTATTATTTTGGATATGATTTGTGGTAATGCAATGTATATTTTTTTACAGTAACTATATAATATTATAAAGTGTTCATCAGAAATACGAGTGCCAATCTGAAAAAGACTGATGTTTTTTTCCTGCACCAGCAGATTCCTTTTAATACTGATTCAAAACCCCCAAAATAGCAGTAACAGAAATTTATTCCAAGCTGAAATAAGTGTAAAAACAAACGTTATCATACAATCTTTTCCAAATGTAGCATTTGGCTGTACTCGAGGCTTATGGAGATGGGTTATTTTATTATGTCTCGCACTACGTTAATGTTACTGCACAGATTGATGCAAAGTGAATAGCTATCAACAGGATAGCATCTACAATGATAAAGCAAAAAATCATTAATATTTGGATTATGAAGGTGTATGTGGTCAGATAATATTCATACAAAATAGGTGTCAACTAATCTATAATTGAGGAATTTGCAAATAGCTGTTATTTTGTTCCATAGCGTCTTGCTGAAAGTGTTAACAGGACTAATCTATTTTCTATTTTAGAGTAACTTGATAGACAAATACGTGTGATCACTTAATCGATACCTAGTTATTGCACTGAAAAGTCCTCGAATCCGGGCCTTGTGTTGAGCAATGAAAGCATCTGTGAAAATGACGCCTCGATCATAGGTGTCCATCTGTCCATTTATAATTCTGCCGATACGCCGTGACAATTCCTTTGAAATTTAGACAGAAAAATAGGAACATGCATACAAAAGCAAAATTAGTTTTATAAAATTACTGACTTCTGAAGAACATTTGCTGGAAGTAACAGATTTTTGGAGTTAACTACTTCACTGAATCTGGCTTTTTGATTTTGTAACAGTCAACACAGTTAAAAGTAAAGAGTGTAGTGTAAATTTACTTAAAAAAAAGTAAGTGAACGTCCTGTTATTATTTGGTTATTCAGAGGATTTGAGGGTGGCTGGTAAGATTATTGTCCATTTTTAATTGCCCACAAGGCTTGCCAGGCCATTTAAAGAATCTGCCATGTCACATTCACGATTAGCAATATTATAGTAATATTATACTTTTCTTTCCACAGCACATCTTCTTGTTTATTGTGTGGCTGATAACAAGGGTCCTCATGGTGGCCAGCAGTGATGTGTAGCCAGAATGTAACAATCTTTGACACCCATTCTGAGCACTTTAGGGCTTCTCCCAATTGATCCACGACAGAAAAACTTAATTTCAGAATCTCGATGTTCTGTCCTGTCAAAGTTTGCTCGCAGCTGTCATTTACTGTTGGCATGTTGGGCATGTATACATGCACTATGCATCAGACCCAAAGGCCATGTCATCCACAACCACTTTGGTCAACCAGTGGTCATCCTGTAATCTGCGGTGGCTCAGCGGAGGATGGCACAATGGAGCATCGCAAAATGGGCGGCACAGCACGCACAGCAATAGAGTTGCCAGAGTCCCCGGTTCGATCCTGACGGAGTTTGTACATATTTCTGTGACTGCATGGGTTTTCTCCGGGTGCTCCGGTTTCTTCCCACACTCTGAAGACGTACAGGTTTGTACGTTAATTGGCTTCGGTAATAATTATAAAATTGTCCACAATGTGTAGGATAGTGTTCGTGTACAGGGTGATTGCTGATCGCTGCCGACCCAGTTGGCCAAAGGGCCTGTTTCTGCGCTGTATTTCTGAAGTCTAGTCTAAATGAAAACACATTGCCCTGAAGTGTTTACACAGAATATAGAACAGTACAGCTCAGGAACAGGCCCTTCAGCACACAATGTCTGTGCTGAACTTAATGCCAAGATCACCTCTTATCTACTTGCACATAATTCATATCCCTCCAACCCCTTGCATTTCGGCATTACAAAAATGCTATTGAGCCAGTCCGAAAATCTCAACACAGCGCCATCTAGTGACAACACCCAAAGCTCCTCAGGAGATGTGAATCCTTCAAAACAGATATTTCACACCAAATAATGTAAATGTAAATGTAAAAAACCTTTATTGTCACTACACAAAGTACAGCGAAATTAAAGCAGTCCAGATGATGCAATCACACACAGCAGACAGTACAAAGGATAAACCTTTATCCATAACAAGCTAAACCTAATCTACTGAATTAAACAAACTGACCTCTAATACAATATAGACAAAACAATTACAATACGGTCAAGGCAGTGTACAGTGCAATCAAGACAGCAAGTTATTGCACAGCAATGAGGGCTAACATATTGCAAATGCGTCGGTAGTGCCGTTTTAAAAAATAAAATAAAAATAATGTAATTCAATATAAGGTGCGGTCGGGTGTAACATGTAATAAGTTTAGCAAATGTTAAGCAATATAAGTGCAGTAGGATGTAAACATGTATTAAATTGAGGCTTATGTTTTCTGACAAGTAACTGACAGTGTTCCGATCAGTTCCGTTCCTTCCATTCAGTTTATGTGAGTGTCTGGCAGTGTTCAGCTCACGTATGACGCTGGGGTAGAAGCTGTTCTTGAGTCTATTGTCCGTGATGTAATGGACCTGAACCGTCTACCAGAGGGCAGCAGTTGGAGCAGCTGATGACCTGGGTGGGAAGGATCCCTCAGGATGTTGGCTGCTCTGCTGAGCCAGCGGAGGGAGTAAAGTTCCTCTAGAGAGGGCAGTGGGCAACCAATGACTTTCTTTGCAGAGTTGATGACCCTCTGAAGGGCTTTCTTGTCTGCCTCTGAGCTGCTGGTGTACCACATAGAAATATAGTACGTCAGCACACTCTCGATGGTGCAACGGTAGAAAGTCACTAGCAGCTGCTCTTGCAGGTTGTTCTTCCTGAGGATCCTCAGAAAGTAGAGCCACTTTTTAACTGCCGCTACGGTGTTTGTGGTCCAGGAAAGATACTCAGCAATATGCGTGCCCAGGAACTTGAAGGCAGGGACCCTTTCCACACAAACCCCGCTGATATGCAGTGGTGTGTAGCCCGTATTGTTTCTTCGGAAGTCTATTATGAGTTCTTTTGTCTTGGAAGGATTCAGAGCCAGATTGTTTTCCGCACACCATCCTATCAGTTTTTGGACTTCATCTCTGTAGGCTGTCTCGTCATCTCCTGAGACGAGTCCAACCACAGTCGTGTCATCCGCAATGATGATGGTGTTGGTAGGATGGGTGGGGGTGCAGTCATGGGTGTAGAGAAGGGGGCTCAACACGCATCCTTGTGGGCAGCCGGTGCTGATTGTGAGAGTGGAGGATGTGTGAGGGCCTAATCTGACCATCTGTGGCCGATTAGTCAGGAAGTCCTTAATCCAGTTACAGATAGATTGGGAGAGTCCTAAATCAGTTAGTTTAGAAACCAGTCTGTCCGTGATGACCGTGTTAAATGCTGAACTATAATCTATGAAGAGCATCCTCACGTAACTGCCCTGCCGCTCAAGATGGGTCAGTGCGGTGTGTAGGGCAGTAGTAATGGCGTCCTCTGTAGACCTGTTTGATCTGTAAGCGAATTGGTGTGGGTCGATAGTGGCTGAGAGGCTGGCTTTGATGTGCTGCTGGACCAGCTTCTCAAAGCACTTTATAATGACCGGGGTTAGTGCAACAGGACGGTAGTCGTTGAGATCACGGATAACTGGTTTCTTTGGCAGTGGGATTATTGTTGCAGATTTCAGGCAGGATGGGATGATGGCTTTGGACAGGAACAGGTTAAAGATCTTCGTGAAGATCACTGAGAGCTGGTCTGCACATTCTTTCAACACCCTTCCCGTCACTCCATCCGGGCTTGCAGCCTTCCTTGTGTTGACAGCCCTGAGCACGCGCCTCACCTCATGCTCCTGTACCGTGAGCGTGTGGCTGTTGAAGGCAGGTGTAGATGGTGTAACTAACTTTGCAGCTCTCACCTCAAAACGGGCAAAGAAGCCATTAAAAAAGTTCCTCTGCCAACGAGGCGTTTGCATCAGCGATCTTGTAGTTGCTGGTTTTGTAATTTGTGAGGTGCTGGATTCCCTGCCAAAGTCGTCATGGGTCCTTGTGGGTGAAGTGGTCCTCAATCTCCTTTTTGTGATTTTCTTTCGCTCTTTTGATGGCTCTCTTAAGGTTGGCTCTAGCCACGCTGTAGAGGACATTGTCCTTGGACCTAAAGGCAGCATTACGATCCTTTAAGAGAGTTCTGACCTCCTTTGTCATCTAGGGCTTCTGGTTTGAGTGCACCCGGATGCATTTGTCGACAGCGACAATGTCAACATAGTTCTTAATGTAACAGAGTACTGTTGATGTGTACTCCTCCAAATCCTGGTCTTCAAAAATGTCCCAATTAGTCCTTTCAAAGCAATCCTGAAGCTGCGAGGATGCTCCTTCAGGCCACATTTTAACAATTTTGATGGCAGGGGGGGGGGCTTTCCTTCTTAGGGGGGTGTATGCTGGGGTTAGGAGTATGGATAGGTGGTCTGATTGTCCCAAGTGAGGTAGTGATGTTGTCCTGTAGCCACTCTTGATGTTTGAATAGGCTTGGTCCAAAGTATTTTTCCCCCTAGTTGCACATTTAATGTGTTGATGAAATTTTGGGAGAATTGCTTTTAATTCTGCGTGGTTGAAATCACCGGCTATAATATGGACAGCCTCGCGATAAGTCTTCTGTTGAGAGTTTATGGCGTTTAGTAGGTAGCCTTGAGC
Organism: Rhinoraja longicauda; assembly: GCF_053455715.1. NCBI lineage: Eukaryota > Metazoa > Chordata > Chondrichthyes > Rajiformes > Arhynchobatidae > Rhinoraja > Rhinoraja longicauda. The sequence continues at coordinate 63,849,444 of NC_135957.1, read as the reverse complement.
TGTGCTAGCATTAGCGTCCGGTGGAATGTAAACAGCTGTAACAGTTATAGCGGTAAACTCCCGAGGAAGGTAAAAGGGTCTGCATTTGACCGTTAGGTACTCCAGATCAGGAGAACAATGGCTGTCTACGATGTTGGTATTAGTACACCAGTCGTTGTGTACGTAGATACAAACCCCACCGCCCTTGGTCTTACCGGAGTCTTTGTTTCTGTCCCAACGGAACGCTGTACGGTCTGCTAGCTCCATGGCGGCATCGGGTGTGAGCGAGTTTAACCACGTCTGTTATTAGTAGGATGCAGCAGTCTTTTATGAGGTTGTTCGTGGAAATCTGTAGATGTAATTCGTCCATTTTGTTGGTAATGGATCTGGCGTTACTAAGAAATACGCTGGGAAGAGGTGGTTTATGCGGTTGTTTCTTTAGTCTAGCAAGTAGACCCGACCGGCATCCGGGCTTTTGTTTCCTGTGTCTCCTCCTTCGACGTTCGCCAAGGTCGAAAACAATCCATGGAGAGCCCGGTGTTCTGGCAATCTCCTCCGGTATGTTGTGTGAATGCAGAAATTCGCTTGTAATTCCTTGGTTGCTTCGTTGTCTTTTATTTAAAATATTTAAAATATCTGGTCAACTATAGCTGTAATTACAGCTGTAACTGTAATTCGCCCAACAGAACTCAACATTAACAAGTAGACAAAACAAACAAAACACACTTAAATAGCACCGAGCTGGAGAGCTTAAAGCCGCTGCGTCCGAGCGCGCCGCCATCTTATAGTCTTAATAATAATGGTAAAATTAAGTTTAGATTCAAAATGTATGGGGACCAGAAAGTATTTAAAAACAGAAGTTACCACACTTAGTAAAATCAATCAATTCTTCACGTTTTGTATCTTGGCCACTCACACCAGCCACAGATTTACAACTGCTTCCAATCTGATGAAAGGCCATCAATCTGAAACATTAATCTTGTTTCTCTCTTCACAGTGTCAATTTGAACTTTTTCCACAATATTGTGTTTTTATTTCATTCAGATTTCTTATTACAGATAATATTTTTCATTTTAACTCAATGAAGTTCTTCAGATAATGGATATCTGAAATATAATCAGAAAATGCTGAAAATATTCAGCATATTTTCATGGTTCCAACTATAGGGCATCATGTGAAAAAATATGAAGCATCACATGCAGACTTGATTTTCAGTTTATGTACCCTTTTCATAATGCTCTTTGATATTTGCCTATACCAATTTTTGCAACATTTACTGTTTTCCATTTACATCTGACTGTTCAAAACTACAGAATCCTTTGCAAAGCATTCTGCCAATTTTATGTTAGAAAACCTGGTAGTATTTCAACCAATTTCACAACTGACTGTCAGTGAATTATTTAAAACCTTACTGCTGCACATCAACTGTTTGTGATATTATATCTATTAGGTCATAAGTGATAGGAGTAGAATTAGGCCATTCAGCCCATCAATTAGGCCATTCAGCCCATCTATTCTGCCATTCAATCATGGCTCATCCATCTCTCCCTCCGAATCCCATTCTCCTGCCTTTTCCCCATAACCTCTGACACCTCTACTAATCAAGAATATATCTCTGCCTTAAAAATATCCACTGACTTGGCCTCCACAGGCTGCTGTGGCAAAGAATTCCACAGATTCACCACCCTCTGACTAAAGACATTTTTCTCATCTCCTTCCTAAATGAACATCCTTTAATTCTGAGGCTATGACCTCTAGTCCTAGACTCTCCCACTAGTGGAAACATCCTCTCCACATCCACTCTATCCAAGCCTTTCATTATTCTTCATGTTTCAATGAGGTCCCCCTCATTCTTCTAAACTCCAGTGAGTACAAGCCCATTGCCGACAAACGCTCATCACAGGTAACCTACTCATTCTTGTAAACCTCCTCTGGACCCTCTCCAGAACCAGCACATCCTTTCTCAGATATGGTGCCCAAAATTGCTCATAATATTCCAAATGCGGCCTTACCAGTGCCTTATAGAGCCTCAACATTACATCCCTGTTTTTGTATACAAGCCCTCTTGAAATAAATGCTAACATCGAGTTTGCTTTAGTTGCTACTGATTCGACTTGCAGATTAACATTTTGGGAATCCTACACCAAGACTCCCAAGCGCCTTTGCACTTCCGATTTCTGGATTCTCTCTCCATTTAGAAAATATCATGATCAATGCCTCCACAATCTGTAATGCCACCTCTTTCAGAACCCTAGGGTGCAGTCCATCCGATCCAGGAGACTTATCCATCATCAGCCCTTTCAGCTTACCAAGCACCTCCCTAGTAATAGCCACTCACTAACTTCCACCCCGACTCTCTTGAATTTCAGGCACCTTGCTGGTGTCTTCCACTGTGAAGACTGATGCAAAAAGGTTATTCAATTCCTCTGCCATTTCATTGTTCCTCATTATCACTTCTCCTGCATCATTCTCCAGCGGCCCAACGTCCATTCTTGCCTCTTTCTTACTCTTTATATAACTGAAGAAACTCTTGCTATCCTCTTTTATATTATTGGCTAGCCTCCCTTCGTATTTCATCTTTTCTCCCCATATTGCCTTTTTAGTTACCTTCCGTTGTTCTTTAAAAGCTTCCCAATCCTCTGGCTTCCCACTAATCTGTGCTTTTTTTTTAAAAAGCTTTCTCTTTTAATTTTGTCCTTGACTTCCTTTGTCAGCCACGGTCGCCTCTTTCTCTCCCTAGAAACTTTCTTCCTCTTTGGAATGAAAAGATTCTGCATCTTCCAGATTAATTCCAGAAATTCTTGTCTGTTATTCCACCGTCATCCCTGCTAGGGTCCCTTTCCAGTCAACTTTGACCAGCTCATCCCTCATGCCTCTGTAATCCCATTTGTTCAGTAGCAATACTAACACATTTCATAGTGGCATAGAGTGAGACAGTGTGGAAACAGGCCCTTCGGCCCAACTTGCCCACACCGGACAACATGTCCCAGCTACACTAGTCCCACCTGGCTGCACTTGGTCCATATCCCTCCAAACGATTTGATTTCACCTTCCCCTTCTCAAATTGCAGATTAAAGCATCATATTGTTGTCACTACCTCCTAATGGTCCCTTTACCTTGAGTTCCCTTATCAAATCCGATTCATTAGATAACACTAAATCCAGAATTGCCTTTACCCTGGTAGGCTCCATTACAAGCTGCTCTAAGAATCAATCTCAGAGGCACTCTACAATTTCCCTTTCTTGGGGTCCAGTACCAACCTGATTTTCCTAGTCTACCTGCATGTTGCAATCTCCCATGACCACCATAGCATTGGCTTTTTTCCATGCCAAATATTGTGAAATATTGACCACTCACCTCTGTTAGAAAGTCACATGGCAGGTCATACAATTTACAGAGCTCTGCTATTGTCACAAGTCCAGCTTCTTGCAGTCGGTCATTAACCTCTTCAGCCATCTGATCCAGATAGGTTCTGTTCAAAATTTATTGAAATGCTGTAATTATTTGCCCATTTTCTTGTTTAATATTAAAATTTGTTGCTTATAATGTTCAATATTTAAGGTACAATGTGGGAGAAAATGTAAAAAAAATATACTGGGTTATTTTAACTTCAATGGCATGGTTAATTACAAGCACTATTAAATCGACAGAGAGTTTTTCTTCTTGCTTAATTTCCTTTCCTATTGAAGAATGCATCAAGAATGACCCTGTTGTCCTTGGCATTTGTCACAAACTACCGAATTTCAACATAAACAGACATAGAAAATAGGTGGAGGAGGCCATTCGGCCCTTCGAGCCAGCACCGCCATTCATTGTGATCATGGCTGATCATCCACAATCAGTAACCCGTGCCTGCCTTCTCCCCATATCCCTTGATTCCACTAGCCCTTAGAGCTCTATCTAACTCTCTTAAATTCATCCAGTGATTTGGCCTCCACTGCCCTCTGTGACAGAGAATTCCACAAATTCACAACTCTCTGGGTGAAAAAGTTCCTTCTCACCTCAGTTTTAAATGGCCTCCCCTTTTATTCTAAGACTGTGGCCCCTGTTCTAAGATTGTGGCCGCCTGTTCTAAGACTGTGGCCCTTGTTCTAAGACTGTGGCCCCTCAACAACTTAAAAGTAAATGGTTTAATACATCTGTGTCCAAGCTGTGCTTGGAATTAAAGGTCCTCTCCATTATGACCATTTTACTTGCATCTCCGTAACATCGCTCATCTCCATCCCTGGAGTGGCTCATCTACCGATGAAACTTTGATACCTCCAGACTTATTTGATTCAGCATTGTCATCTCAACATACAATACAACTTGGTTAATCCAAATTTTTACTGCTCTTATTGGATTTTATGTATTACATAATTTTACATCACACTTTCTTCACAACTGACATTAACTTCTGTTCTGTAGATGCAAGGAGCTGCAGATGCTGATTTACATAAAAGACACATAATCCTCCCCCCCTTCTCTCAGTTTTCTGACCCCCCCCCATCTGAAGAAGGGTCCTAACTTGAAACAACCTACCCCTATTCTCCAAAGATGCTGCCTGACCCACTAAGATACTCCAGCACTTTGGATCTATTTTGTCAACGAGCATCTGCAATTCATTGTTTAATAATGCAAGATATGTGGCTGCCTTTGAGAAAAAAAAGGTTATCTTGAGGAAAGATTCACAAGGGCAGCAGGGTCTTTGGCTTAAAGAACAAGTTAATGTTGGTGGCTACTGTCGATCACCATAGAAAAATGTATGGTCAGAAGCTTGATCTATGTAGAATTGGATGGAACAGTGGGGTTGAAGGCAAAGTAAAAGGCTTGAGAGGGTGATGAGGAGTTAAGTCCTAAGTACAGACATGGGAAATGGCTGGAAGAATGGTTTGAGAAATCATCGACAGATACAGCATAGAAGCAGGCATTTTGAAACAGTCTGCACTGACCCACAACCATGTGCCAATCTTTTGGCCGATTGACCCATCAATCCAATTCGTTGGGATGCTGGAGTAAAACAGAGCACCCGAGAAAACTTATGTGGTGACAGGGACAACATGCAAATTCCACATAGGCTGCACCCAAGGTTACGACTGCACCTAGGTCTCTGGTGAAGTCAAGCAGCAGCAATTCTAGTGTTGTGCCCAACTAGAGGTGAATGAAGCAGAAGTGAATGCACTTTTGAAATCAAATTAATTTTAATTCATGAAAATCTTTGGGCTGTTTTACGTAAATAATAATCTGTGCTTGGGCTAAATATCTGTCAATACTCACTCATCAATCAGCTGGCCCAACACAAGTTGGATATCTCGGTTTGATTTAACAATGTCATTTGCTTTGCTCTCGATGTATATGAGATCCACATTAAGAATCTACGAAAATATTGAAAAAAATAATTTTAACATGATTTAAACTCTAAAAAAAACATCTGGGATAAATACATAACTTCACACAAAACCATTTTAAATTTCAAAAGATATATTATAAGTTGAAGCTAACTGGCCATGGTGATGTTGGTGTGGAATAGGATAAAGATTAAATTAAATGCGACTGGATTTAATTGGGATTCCGGCACAAGCACTATTATTTGGGAAACCTCATCTAAAGAAGGATGTTTAACTAAACTGACGGATACCCTGAAGAACAACTCGAAATGAATAAAATATAGGGAGGTGCAGACTGATCCGTGTCAGAGTGCATCACAAGAGCTAAAGAAATAAGTTTCAATATTAACTGCAGCTTAAGGGGGAGGGGGGCAGAGGGAGGGAGGGGGGCAGGGGGGACGGGGTGGAGGGGGGAGGAGAGGGTGCTGCACCAATGCAGGAGAGTTTTGGGCCCAACGAGTCCACTTGGTCTAATAATAAACTAAACTCAATAGTCAATCAATAGTCGATAGTCAATAGTCGTTTATTTGTCACATACACATAAATGTGTAGTGAAATGAAACATTACCCGCAGTTGAACAATAAGACCAATAAGAATAATCAATAAAAATGCAATAACACATACAATCATAAACTAACACCAAACAAAAAGAAACATCCATCACAGTGAGTCTCCTCCAGTCAACTCCTCACCGTGATGGAAGGCCAGAATGTCTTTTCTCTTCCCCTGCTGTCTTCTCCCGCGGTCAGGCTGTTGAAATTGCCACGTTGGGGCGGTCGGGGCTCCCGACGTTGAAGCCCCCGACGGGCGGTGAAAGGTCCGCAGCCTATTCCAGGCTGCGCCGGACGGTGAAAGGTCCGCGGCGGGCCGACCCAAGCCCCGCGATTCGGGGCGGGCGAACACGCTGCCTCTGCCGCTGCCGGAGCTCCCAATGTCGGCCCCCACCTAGGGGCCTGTGGGCTTCCGACATCCAGGCGGCCCGCGCCGGAGCCTCCGGAGACGAGTCGCAGCCGCTCCCGCAGCATCCGCAGGCGGCCAGCGCCGCAGGTGGTGAGTCCGGGCCGCGGGCTCTGCGAACCAGAGCCCCAGGTGGTCCCAGGTGCATGGCCGGTGGTAGGCCGCAGCGTGAACGGAGACACGACACAGAAACAAAGGTCGCGAATGGTATGTTGGCATTCATAGCAAGAGGATTTGAGTTTAGGAGCAGGGAGGTTCTGCTGCAGTTGTACAGGGCCTTGGTGAGACCGCACCTGGAGTATTGTGTGCAGTTTTGGTCTCCTAACCTGAGGAAAGACATTCTTGCCTTAGAGGGAGTACAGAGAAGGTTCACCAGATTGATCCCTGGGATGGCGGGACTTTCATATGAGGAAAGACTGGATAGACTGGGCTTGTACTCGCTGGAATTTAGAAGACTGAGGGGGGATCTTATAGAAACATATAAAATTCTTAAGGGGTTGGAGAGGCTAGATGCGGGAAGATTGTTCCCGATGTTGGGGGAGTCCAGAACCAGGGATCACAGCTTAAGGATAAGGGGGAAGTCTTTTAGGACCGAGGTGAGAAAACATTTCTTCACACAGAGAGTGGTGAGTCTGTGGAATTCTCTGCCACAGAAGGTTGTTGAGGCCAGTTCATTGGCTATATTTAAGAGGGAGTTAGATGTGGCCCTTTTTGCTAAAGGGATCAGGGGGTATGGAGAGAAGGCAGGTACAGGCTACTGAGCTGGATGATCAGCCATGATCATATTGAATGGCGGTGCAGGCTCGAAGGGCCGAATGGCCTATTCCTGCACCTATTTTCTATGTTTGAGGAGAGAGAATGTTACAGTTCCCATTCCCGTTCCCTCCCACCCCACCCCCCCCAAACATAACATACAAACACCACATCATATTAAAACTACAATTCATACAAAACAACAAAAACACAAAAGACAGACGGACTGCAGGCAAGCCGCAGCTGCGACGGCAGCGCTGGCTCTTAGGACCTCTCGCATTGTAAAATGTGAAACTGATCAAAACAGCCTAACCACCTATCACTAAACTTTCAATAATCACGCAAGCTTTTGGCACACAGGTAAGAATGGTATAAATGCAGATAGCTTGGGAGCTTTAGTGTGTTTCCTGCAGAAAATTGCTTGATGGGGTTTAATTTATTTTATTATTGTCAAATGCACCATGATACAGTGAAAAGAGTGTTTTGTGTGCTATCCAGCCAAATCATACTACACAATTATAATCAAACACAAGTGAAGAAAATGTAAATTGATTCTTTTCTGGGACGCAAAGAGTCACCATGTTCCAAAACCATCTTGCAACATTCATGCCTCAGGTCTCTGAGAAGTCTGGTGTTGGCCCAAGGAGATATGCAATTTCTTATTTTCTCAAGTGTTCTGGCAGCATTGGATCACCAATGTATGGTTCGGTCTCGCTGACCGTGATGCTGCCGGTTCCTTTCACCGCCGCTCCATGCAGCCACTGCAGGGTGCGCTCAATCTGCTTGTTTACCCGGCTGCTGTAGGGCCTCCAACGACTGCCTCCACCAACACCATAACCTGCAAACACTGCAACCTGCAAACACTGCGGCTTGCCTGCAGTCCGTCTGTCTTTTGTGTTTTTTGTTGTTTTTGACTGAATTGTAGTTTTAATATGATGTAATGTTGTATGTTATGTTTTTGGGGGGGGGGTGGGAGGGAACGGGAACTGTAACATTCTCTCCCCCGAACGGAGACGCGACCTTTGTTCTGTGTCGTGTCTCCGTTCCCGTTGCGGCCTACCACCGGCCATGCACCTGGGACCACCTGGGGCACTGGTTCGCAGAGCCCACGGCCCGGACTCACCACCTGCGGCGCTGGCTGCCTGCGAATGCTGCGGGAGCGGCTGCGACTCGTCTCCGGAGGCTCCGGCGCGGGCCGCATGGACGTCGGAAGCCCGCAGGCCCCTGGATGGGGGCCGACATCGGGAGCTCCGGCAGCGGCAGAGGCAGCGTGTTCGCCCGCCCCGAATCGCGGGGCTTGGGTCGGCCCCCCGCGGACCTTTCACCATCCGGCGCGGCCTGAAATAGGCCGTGGGATTTTTCACCGCCCAGCGGGGGCTTCAATATCGGGAGCCCCGACCGCCCCGACGTGGCAACTCCAACAGCCTGACCGCGGGACAAGACGGCAGGGAAGAGAAAAAGACATTCTGGCCTTCCATCACAGTGAGGAGGGACTGGAGGAGACTCACTGTGATGGATGTTTCTTTTTGTTTGGTGTTAGTTGTGATTGTATGTGTTATTGCATTTTTTATTGATTAATCTTATTGGTCTTATTGTTCAACTGCGGGTAATGTTTCATTTCACTACACATTTATGTGTATGTGACAAATAAACGACTATTGACTATTGACTATTGACTATTGATCTGTCACTTGTTGCTGCCGCTCCTCCGCTTCCGTGCGCTGGGGTTGCCATGTCCCGTTTCCCGAACTGATCACAAAATTGTAGGGCGTTTCCCGAGGGTACGGGAGGCGAGCTTGCAGACAGTTCACAGCTACTAACTTTCCCCATGGCTAATCATCCATGCAGAGTTTCTCACAGTAGACTGATCATTGCACAATGGACCCAACTAATGCCATGCAATGTTGCAGCAAATATCACTTCAACACAGTTGTTTGGGTTCAATGAATACACACTTTGTTGAAGACATAGTGTGGACTAAACTGCTTGTTTGGGTGCCCATTTAGATAGCAGAATTGATCATTTCATTGCCTGAATTACAATCTGGACAATTTACAAATTATTACGACAAACTGAACAAAAGTTATTTTATTCACAAAATGCTGGAGTAACTCAGCAGGTCAGGCAGCATCTCGGGAGAGAAGGAATGGGTGACGTTTCGGGTCGAGACCCTTCTTCAGACTGATGTCAGGGGGGCGGGACAAAGGAAGGATATAGGTGGAGACAGGAAGATAGAAGGAAATCTGGGAAGGAGGAGGGGAAGAGAGGGACAGAGGAACTATCTAAAGTTGGAGAAGTCGATGTTCATACCACTGGGCTGCAAGCTGCCCAGGCGAAATATGAGGTGCTGTTCCTCCAATTTCTGGTGGGCCTCGCTATGGCACTGGAGGAGGCCCATGACAGAAAGGTCAGACTAGGAATGGGAGGGGGAGCAGACTGGGAATGGGAGGGGGAACACGCTATTCTGTTGAGTTGATCTAAACTGATGTTCGGGGTGACCAAAATCAGCTGGATTATATTTAGTACAGGTAGATTTAATACAATTTTTCATAGTGAGAGGATTTGAGTATAGGAGCAAGGAGGTCCTACTGCAGTTGCACAGGGCCCTGGCGAGACTGCACCTGGAGCATTGTTTGCAGTTTTGGTCTCCTAATTTGAGGAAGAACATTCTTGCTATTGAGGGAGTGCAGCGTTGGTTCACCAGGTTAATTCCCGATAGGCGGGACTGACATATGATGAAAGAATGAATCGACTGGGCTTATATTCACTGGAATTTAGAAGGATGAGAGGGGATCTTATATATATAAAAACATAAAATTCTTGAGGGGTTGGACAGGCTAGATGCAGGAAAAATGTTCCTGATGTTGAGTGAGTCCAGAACCAGGGATCACAGTTTAAGAATAAGGATAAGAATAAGGCCATTTAAGACTGAGATGGGGAAAAACTTTTTCAACCAGAGTTGAGAATCTGTGAAATTCTCTACCACAGAAGGCAGCGGAGGCCAATTCACTGGATGTGTTCAAAAGAGAGTTAGATAGAGCTCTCAGGACTCATAGAATTAAGGGATATGGGGAGAAAGCAGGAACGGGGTATTGATTTTGGATGATCAGCCTTGATCATATTCAGGATATCTTTATTTCTCATTTTTTGGACGAGATTTCGTCACCCACAGTCCAACAATAAGAGCATTAAAATAATCAAATTACACAACCCCAACCAACACAAAACACAAAAAAAAGAAACATCCATCACAGTGAGTCTCCTCCAGTCCCCTCCTCACTGTGATGGAAGGCCAGAATGTCTTTTCTCTTCCCCTGCTGTCTTCTCCTGCGGTCAGGCTGTTGAGGTTGCCACGTTCCAGGCCGCGCCAGACGGTGAAAGGTCCGCAGCGGGCCGACCCAAGCGCCGCGATCCGGTGCGGGCGAAGACGCTGCCGCTGCCCGTCTGGGCGGTCGTGGCTCCCGACATTGAAACCCCCGCCGAGCACAGAAAAATCCCGCGGCCTATTTCAGGCCGTGCCGGACGGTGAAATGTCCGCGGCGGGCCGACCCAAGCCCCGCGATCCGGGGCGGGCGAAGACGCTGCCAGAGCTCCCGATGTCGGCATCCACGCGGCCCGAGCCGAAGGCGAGTCGCAGCCGCTCCCGCAGCCTCCGAAGACAGCCGGCTCCGCAGATGGTAAGTCTGGTTCGCGGGCTCTGCGAACCAGACCCCTGGAGGCCGCCAGCTCCAGGAGTTTGGCCGATGGTAGGCCGCAGCAGGAACGGAGACCCGACCCAGAAAACAAAAGGTCGGGTCTCCGTTCGGAAGGGACAAATTTACAATTTTACAGTTTTACAGTCCCCTCCCCCACACACAGTACACAACCACAAAAAAACACGACATCACATCTACAATTAAGACAAAAACCCCAACAAAAACACAAAGACAAACGGACCGCAGGTAAGCCGCAGCTGCCAGGGCAGCGCCGCCTCACTCAAAGGGCCAAATGGCCTCCTCCTGCACCTATTTTCTATGTTAATTTAGCACAAGTGGGGGTGGAGGTGACAGATGGTGTTTTTGCAGTGGTTGTGGATTGTGGTGTTTACATAGGCTGGCTTGAGCTCTTCATCGTACAGAAATACAGCATAAAAACAGATCCTTCACGCCACCAGATCCATGCCAACCATCAAGTAACCACCCTCACTAATCCCATTCACTAGTACTTGGTCCACAGCCTAAATTTAATAAACATTGTTAGAATCCTAAAACAATCCAAGCATGAAATAATTAAATTGTGGGCGAGAACTTTTCTATCTTCTGGTTCAAAGTCCAAATTATTTTTTTCCAGATCGTACCGAAATCTGTATAGTCATATAGGCACCTACCATATAGATAGATACCTTTACTGTTTCAACTTCTGCTAACTGTGCTGTGTTCAAAGGACAGTGTATGTCTGCACCTCAAGTGAAATTTAAACTAGATATTCAACGTGTATAATTAAAATATAACCAACAAGATTTAAAATATTACTCACATGTTGCAGATCCACAATATTTATCCTGCCTGAAAATTAAAATAAATATTTAAATAGATAAATTACAATTTGTATAATTATTACTTGTTTCCTTCAAAAAACAAATATTCTGGTTTAACCAAATCTGTTATTTTATTGCATGCAATTTGCAAACTCACCTCCATGAACATACAGCTCATCTCGTATCTCTTTGCCAATTTGAGCTGGGGTGATATACTCTTTACCATCCAATGTATGTATCACGTCCAATTGTTTGTCTGCTATTAGTTTAGCAACAATTTCAATGCAGTTTCGATCAGACAACCTACATAAATAAAATGATATTATATACGAGTTTAAAAGTGTAATCCATGCCTTTCATTTCTTGAACGTATATGTTTTTGTATGCAGACATTAACGATGGAAAATACTGCTCTGAGGAAGCATCTAATTTTCACATAAATCACTTTTACATCACTGCAGTTTATACCATATATTTACTTTATCATATTCTTCATGACATTGGAGGCCATTCTGCCCAGGGTCATTGCTGCTCTCGGAGCAATCCCCCTCCCCCCAAAATATTTTCCAGTAATGTGTTTTCTCTCACTTGTTCAACATGTACCCTTGATTCTCCTTGCACCCACCTATCACTGGGATAATATACAACAGCCAATTGACTTAACAACCAGGTGGAGCATCCAGGCGAAACCAAAGTGGCAAATCCACAAACTCCACAAAGACAAAGCTCGAGACCAGGTCAAACTCAGAGCCGTAAGGTTACAACTATAACGGCAAAACAGTGAAAAGTAATTATTTATATGTGATGTACTATTGAGATAATGTGAAATATATTGTTGTCAAGGTGTTAGTAAGTTCGAGGTGCAGAATTAGACCATTCATAGAAACATTGAAAAATAGGTGCAGGAGTGGGCCATTCGGCCCTTCAAGTCAGCACCGCCATTCAATACGATCATGGCTGATCATCTAAAATCAGTACCCCGTTGCTGCTTTTCCCCCCATGTTCCTTGAATCCTTTAGCCCTAAGAGTTAAATCTAACTCTCTCTTGAAAACATCCAGTGAATTGGCCTCCACTGCCTTCTGTGGCAGAGAATTCCAGATTCACAACTCTCTGGGTGAAGATGTTTTTCCTCATCTCAGTCCTAAATGGCCTACCCCTTATTCTTAAACTGTGAGCCCTGGTTCTGGACTCCCCCAACATCGGGAACATTTTTTCTGCATCTAACCTGTCCAATTCTTTACGAATTTTATATGTTTCTATAAGATCCCCTCTCATCCTTCTAAATCCCAGTGAATACTAGCCCAGTTGACCATTCTTTCATCATATGTCAGTCCTACCATCCCGGGAATTAACCTGGTGAACCTACGCTGCACTCCCTCAATAGCAATAATATTCTTCCTCAAATTAGGAGACCAAAATTGCACACAATACTCCAGGTGCAGTCTCACCAGGGCCCTGTACAACTGCAGGACCTCCTTGCTCCTAAACTCAAATCCACTCGCAATGAATTAGTTTTCTTCACTGCCTGCTGTACCTGCATGCTTACTTTCAGTGACTGATGTACAAGGACACCCAGATCTCATTGCGCCTCCCCTTTTCCTAATCTGACACCATTCAAATAATAATCTGTCTTCCTGTTCTTGCCACCAAAATGGTTATCCACATTATACTGCATCTGCCCACTCACCCAACTGATCCAAGTCACCCTGCAGCCTCTTAGCATCCTCATCGCAGCTCACACTGCCACCCAGCTTGGTTTCATCCGCAAACTTGGAGATGTCACATTTAATTCCCTCATCTAAATCGTTTATATTGTAAATAACTGGGGTCCCAGCACCGAGCCTTGAGGTGCTCCACAAGTCACTGCCTGCCATTCTGAAAAGGACCTGTTAATTCTTACTCTTGCAAGTTTTACATAATAGACAAAGTCTTATCTATGCACAAGAACTTTGTATTTCCCAAACATATGGAGGCAATGGCCATCTCCCAAGTATGGAAACCGTGTTTCTAAAATCATTAGATCGTTTCACAAACATGCTTTTATTAAAACTGGCAATTTTAAAACAATGCCTTTGGTCAACAGTGATATTAATTTTCAGCGATGCAGTTGTGTTTATTTTGTTGCTTGGTGGTTAATGAAGTCGTGCAGCTTTTCTTGCTATTGAGGGCGTGCAGCGTAGGTTCACTATGTTAATTCCCGGAATGGCGGGACTGTCCTATGTTGAAAGGCTGGAGCAATTAGGCTTGTATACACTGGAATTTAGAAGGATGAGGGGGGATCTTATTGAAACGTATAAGATAATTAGGGGATTGGACACATTAGAGGCAGGAAACATGTTCCCAATGTTGGGGGAGTCCAGAACAAGGGGCCACAGTTTAAGAATAAGGGGTAGGCCATTTAGAACGGAGATGAGGAAGAACCTTTTCAGTCAGAGAGTGGTGAAGGTGTGGAATTCTCTGCCTCAGAAGGCAGTGGAGGCCAGTTCGTTGGATGCTTTCAAGAGAGAGCTGGATAGAGCTCTTGAGGATAGCGGAGTGAGGGGGTATGGGGAGAAGGCAGGAACGGGGTACTGATTGAGAGTGATCAGCCATGGTCGCATTGAATGGCGGTGCTGGCTCGAAGGGCTGAATGGCCTACTCCTGCACCTATTGTCTATAGTCCATCTGAAGTACACTCCCGCTAAATAAGAAAACGGGTTTGATGGAAGGATTGAGATAACTGTTTCAGCAGCCACACAACCTGGAGGCAGTGTGGCCTTGAGTGCAGGATACACGGCTGCCTCAAGACATACCAGTGAGGAGTCATCAAAAGTGACCGAGCTGGCGAAAGGGGGAATCTATCCGGGTCTGGCCTACAAAGAAAGCAGTTGGTGCCAGGCAGGAGAATGGTTGCAAAGGCTCACCTCCCCCCCCCCTTTCTCCTCTCCTTTTCCTTCCCTTCCCTCCTACCTCTGCACGTTGCTTGCGAACTGCGCTCTCTGGAAGTCGGCTGCCAGACGCCGGATTTCAGCCCAGTCTGCAGCCATGGCGACCCGCCCTTCAGTCTGCTGTTGATGGAGGCGGCGGCAGCTCTTGCTCCGGGCTGCAGCGGCCCAGGGATGGGGACTCGCGCTCCGGCCCAGGGACAGTGACTCGCGCTCCGGGCTACAGCGGCCCAGGGACAGTGGCTCGCGCTCCGGGCTGTAGTGGCCCAGGGACAGTGACTCGCGCTCTGGGCTGCGGCGGCCCAGGGACGGGACTCGCGCTCCGGGCTACAGAGGGACGGGGACTCGCGCTCCGGGCTGCAGTGGCCCAGGGACAGTGACTCGGGCTCTGGGCTGCGGCGGCCCAGGGACAGTGACTCGCGCTCTGGGCTGCGGCGGCCCAGGGACGGGGACTCGCGCTCCGGGGCTACAGCGGCCCAGGGACGGGGACTCGCGCTCCGGGCTGCAGCGGCCCAGGGATTGGGGACTCGCGCTCCGGGCTGCGGCGGCCCAGGGACAGTGACTCGCGCTCCGGCGGCCCAGGGACAGTGACTCGCGCTCCGGGCTGCGGCGGCCCAGGGACAGTGACTCGCGCTCCGGGCTCTGGCGGCCCTGGGACGGCTGCTCTCCGCAAATGGGCGCTTTGCGACCGCCCGCAATCACCCCGAAGCTCGAGCTCGCCCCCCCGCGCTGCCGCCCGACCTCTCCCGCACTCTGCAAACCACACGTCAACACTGCACTGGCGGCTACGGGCAGGCAGTGCACACAAACCAACTAACTATGTCTTGGGGAAAATCGTTTCTAGTTGCGAAATTCGCTCAAGAGTACTTTGCAATGTGTTCATAAGTTATCGGAGCAGAATTAGACCATTCGGCCCGCCAAGGTGTGCTTTATTTTGGAACATTTAAAGTGCAATATACTCAAAACCAAATTGTAGATTTCTTTTTCGTGGAAATGTACGTATGTCTCTTATCGAGGTTGGACAGAAAACCTGGATCTCTCCCTCCAGCACGCTGTCTCAGAATTATAGCAGTGGTCGGAAAGGCAGCTGCTCGACACTTTTGTTAAAAGTTAGTCATTAAATGGTGGCTTTGCCAGCGCATCCCACATAAGATGAAGCCTGCAGGCACGCCATGTACAACCTGAGAAGAGAAACCAGAGCTGCCAAGTAAAAGTACTCTGAGAAACTGAGGAGCAAGTTCTCAGCTAATGACCTCTTCAGTTTGGAAGGGCTTACAAGAAGTCACCAGCTAAAGGAGGGATTTCGTCCCCTCCTTGGACAATTGTCAGCTGACCAACGACCTGAACGAGTTCTACTGCAGGTTCGAGAAACATAACCCTGGGAACCCCCCTCAATCAATCACCACTTCACAGCCTGACTCCGTTCTGCAAAGACTGGACCCTTCCCTGCCCATTCCTCCCCAGTCACCACTTCACACCTACTCACTGACTCCAGTCTGCAAAGGCTGGCCCTTTCCCCTCCCCTCTACAATCACCACTTCACACCCACTTAGAGCGTTACTCCAGTCTGCAAAGACTGGGCCCTTGTCCACTACCCACCCCCTCCTTGCTGCCCAACATCAGTCTGGCCACTTCTTCATCTCCAACAATAGAAATTGAGGATGTGGAGAGGCTATTCAGGAGACAGAAAAGCCGGAAATTATAAGTGATAGTAGTAGAATTAGGCCATTTGGCCCATCAAGTCTACACCATTCAATTATAGACAATAGACAATAGGTGCAGGAGTAGGCCATTCAGCCCTTCGAGCCAGCACCGCCATTCAATGTGATCATGGCTGATCACTCTCAATCAGTACCCCGTTCCTGCCTTCTCCCCATACCCCCTCACTCCGCTATCCTTAAGAGCTCTATCCAGCTCTCTCTTGAAAGCATCCGACGAACTGGCCTCCACTGCCTTCTGAGGCAGAGAATTCCACACCTTCACCACTCTCTGACTGAAAAAGTTCTTCCTCATCTCCGTTCTAAATGGCCTACCCCTTATTCTTAAACTGTGGCCCCTTGTTCTGGACTCCCCCAACATTGGGAACATGTTTCCTGCCTCTAATGTGTCCAATCCCCTAATTATCTTATATGTTTCAATAAGATCCCCCCTCATCCTTCTAAATTCCAGTGTATACAAGCCCAATCGCTCCAGCTGATTTATCTCTCCCTCCTAACCCCATAACCCCTTCTCCCCATAACCTCTGACACCCGTACTAATCAATTGTCTGTCACTCAAAGACTATATAGCTTAATGTTTAGATTAGAGGGGGAAGTTTAAATGAGATATAAGGAGCAAGTTTTTTACCCAAATAGAGAGATGGGTGCCTGGATCGCACTGCCAGCAGTGATGGTGAAACCAGATACCATAGTGGCATATAGAGAGGCATATGAATATGCAGGTAAAGGAAGTATATAGAACACATGCAGGCAGAGGAGGATAGTCTCCAGGACCGGACAATGTTCCCCCCTCTACCCTCAAGCTCTGTACCGAACAACTGGCACCGGTCCACACAGACATTTTCAACCAGTCCCTGCAAACCTGCACTGTCCCTGCCTGCTTCAAAGTCTCCACTATTGTCCCTGTACCCAAAAAGACAAGGGTCACTGGTCTTAATGACTACAGGCCTGTCGCACTGACCTCTGTAGTCATGAAGACTTTTGAAAGATGTGCTGGCCCAGCTGAAAAACATCACAAACCCCCTGCTGGACCCTCTGCAGTTTGCATACCGGGCCAATAGATCGGTGGATGACGCAGTCAACCTAGGTCTGCACTTCATCCTCCGTCACCTAGACCGCAGGGGACCGATGCAAGGATTTTGTTTGTGGATTTTAGCTCTGCATTTAACACCATTGTGCCAGAGCTACTACTCTCCAAACTCTCCCAGTTGACTGTGCCTGAACCCCTCTGTCAGTGGATCATCAACTTCCTGACAGACAGGAAGCAGCATGTGAGGCTGGGAAAGCACATCTTGGACCCGCAGACCCTCAGCATAGGAGCACCACAAAGCTGCGTACTCTCCCCTCTCCTTTACTCTATCTACACCAACGACTGCACCTCCACAGACTCCTCTGTCAAGCGAGTGGGGAGAGGGGGTTGGGGGGGAGTAGGGTTGGGGGGGGGGGGGGGGGACATGGACCGTTGTGATTTGCTGTTGAAGACCACTGGAGCAAGTATGTTTTCAATTAAATTAGGTATGTGCAGTTTTTTTAAATGAAACTCTTCATAACTTAGTCATACATTTTATGACCATTGTTCTTTCATTCAATACCAAGAGAATTGGGATGTGTAAGGAAAAACCAAAATAGAAAAAACAAAACAAAACAATTTTTTCTTGTTGTAAAAAGTATTTCTGTTCAATAACCTTTCTATAATAGTAGAATATGCTCATGATAGGCCTGACATTGTACATGTAGTCCAAGAATTACAGACTGTTGGAAATAATAGTCGTTTTTCACACATGAATGTAGCGCAACGCGTACGCGCATTTGGCGTGCATACTTTCTTTTGCTGAAAAGTTGCATTACGCGCCATATTATGAATTTTGGTGTAAAATTCTGAATTTTGCACATCAAAATTCTGAATTTGTAAAATCAAATGTTGGAAGGTCTGCATTGCCACAACCTGGAGCTCAATGCTCTTAAGAAAGTGGAACTGATTGTAGACTTTAGGAGAGCTCCCCCTCCCCTCCTCTCCCCCCACTCACCATGAACAACACCACAGTCACATCTGTGGAGTCATTTAAGTTCCTTGGAACCATCATCTCCAGTGACCTTAAATGGGGGGCCACCATCGACTCCACAGTCAAAAAGGCCCAACAGAGGATGCACTTCCTGCGGTAGCTGAGGAAACACAATCTGCCACAGGCAATGATGGTCCAATTCTATACTGCCATCGTTGAGTCCATCCTCTTCTTCTCCATCATGGTCTGGTTTGGCTCAGCCACCAAGCACGACATCCAGAGGCTGCAACGAATCGTTCGATCAGTTGGGAAGGTTGTTGGCTCCCACCTTCCCCCCATTGACGAACTGTACATTGCAAGGGCCAGGAAGCGAGCGGGCAAGATCATCTCTGACCCCCCACTCTTTGAACCACTTCCCTCTGGAAGGCGACTCTGGACTGTCAAAGCCGCCACAGCCAGACATAAAAACAGCTTTTTCCGCGAGTAGTAGCTCTAAATGACCAAAAGTCTGTAGTCTCTTTTTGCTGTAGTTTATTTCACTCACATCTTTAAACCGTAATGTTGTATTCTTAATGTTTTAATGTTTTATGCTTTATTCTTAATTGTTTCGTGTATGTTCGTGTTACTTGCGAGCGGAGCACGAAGGCACATTCCTTGTATGTGTACATACTTGGCCATTAAACATTCATTCATCTTCATTCATTCATAGGAAGATGCATTCAATGAAAGATGCATACAAAGGGAAGATGCATAAGGAAATGAGGGAGAAGGGGACATACAATTATATTGATAGGTTAAAATAAGAGGAGAGGGATGAGATGTGTAGAAAGTCGTGATTTACAACTGCATGATCTCTCAATGCCGTAGTTTCTTCGCAACTAGTACCTGAAAAAGCACCGCATCGAACTACCTCCACAATCACTAAAGTCACCTCTTTCAGAACCCTAGGGTGCAGTCCATCCAGTCCAGGTGATTTACCCACCTTCAGCCTTTTCAGCTTCTCATGCAACTTCTCCTTAGTAATAGCCAGTCCACTAACTTCCACCCCCTGACTTGAATTTCAGGCACATTGCTGGTGTCTTCCACTGTGAAGACAGATGCAAAAACGTTGTTCAATTACTCTGCCATTTCTTTATTCCCCATTATCACATCTCCAGCATCATTTTCCAGCGGTCAGTTTAACAGCCACTCTTGCCTCTTTCTTACTCTTTATCTGAAGAAATATTTGCTATCCTCTTTTATATTATCGCCTAGCTTACTTTCATATTTCATCTTTTCTTCCACCCCCCTCCCATTGCCTTTTTAGTTAACTTCTGTTTTTGTTTAAAGCTTCCCAATCCTCTGACTTCCCACTAAATTTTGCAATATTATATGCCTTTTCCTTTAGTTTTATGCTGTCATTGACTTTCCTTGTCAACCACGGTTGCCTTGTTCTCCCATTAGAATCTTTCTTCTTCTTTGGAATGAAAAGATCATGCGTCTTCCGAATTATTCCCAGAAATTCCTCCCTTTGCTGTTCCACCAGAATTCCTGCTAGGGTCCTTTTCCCATCAACTTTAGCCAGCTCCTCCCTCACTCTGGAGTCATCTTTGTTCAGTTGTAACACCAACACATCCAATGTCATTTTCTCCTCAAATTGCAGGTTGAATTTTATCACATTATGGTCACTACCTCCTCGTGGTTGTTCTACCTTAAGCTCCCTAATCAAATCTGGTTCATTACACAACACTAAATCCAGAATTGTCTTTTCCCTAGTAGGCTCCACGACAACCGCTCTAAGGAAACCATCTCCTCGGCACTCTACAGTAAATTCCCTCTCTTGGGGTCAGTACCAACCTGATTTTCCCAGTCTACATGCTTATTGAAAGCCTCCATGACCACCGTAACATTACCTTTTTTTACATGCCGATTGTGTCACTTGATGTAAATTGTACCCCAATATCGTGGCTACTGTTTGGGGGTCTGGTAAATAACTCCCATCAGCATGATGGAAAAAATTACGTACAGTGCTGAATTAATGCAATGGGTCATTATCTCTAGAGAACATAGATAGATGACAATTCAGGTCAGGACCCTTCTTCAGATGTACTGAGGTTGATGGAGTTATGCTTTCTGCATAATATTGCACTTGTATTCACGTTTAGTTCAGTTTAGAGATACAGCGCGGAAACAGGCCCTTCCGGCCCACCGAGTCCGCACCGACCAGCGATCCCTGCACATTAACACTATCCTATACACACGAGGGACAATTTTTACATTTACCAAGCCAATTAACCTATAAACCTGTATGTCTTTGGAGGGTGGGAGGAAACCGAAGATTTCAGAGAAAACCCAGGGGGAGAAAGTACAAACTCCGTACAGACAGCACCCTTAGTGGGGATCGAACCTGGGTCACCGGCGCTGCATTCGCTTTAAGGCAGTAACTCTACTGCTGCACCACCGTGCCACCACGTTGATTAGCTGCTTTCAGCTCTACAAAATAACAAAGGAAATTAAACACACGTCTTAAATAAAATTTAAAAAAGGTGTGTAAACTGTCCCTTGTGTTATTAGGAATCTGACACTATTTAAGGTGGAAGCCAAGCAGACATGCATTGTCACATTTCCACCAGTCTGATGCTTATGGAAGAATAAAGCCCTTCAATTGTTCAACACATTTTCTATGAGAAGCCAGGGTATATGGGATGGCTTCTCTGAGCCCTACTTAGAAATCTGCTTTAGATCCCCCTCATTGCCTCACCAAGGACATTCCCCACACTCCCACCTCAATTTCCCTACAGTCCAGCAGGAGGTAAACGGAGTCATTTACAGTCATCTAAACACTCTGGGTCTTACAGCTAACCCTACCCATGAGCAAACTCAGCTCAGAATGTACTTTAGGTTAGAACTGATTCCTTCCCACACTTCACAGTGACGAAGTTGAGTTAAGAAAGGGAGATAGATATTTTATCTGTCCTTTATACAAATTAGCATAATAATGAGATAGATTTTAACAGAATATCTCAAAACATTACCATCATGTAATGCTGTAACCTTAGTGTGCTTTCCGAAAGATGGTGATTCTCCTGGACAGGGAGGAAACCTCTGAAAGAATGGGGTCTTGTTAACTGTTTAATGCTTAAGCAACCAGATGATTCCCTGATCAGCGCAGTGCATTCTGAATGGTACATCAGCTCCCATCTGAAGATTCCTGGTTATACCCTGGCCGCCTACACTGAGAGCGACACCCACGGGATTGCCACTTTTGTAAGGAACACAGCAAAATGGAAAGCGATTGCAACGTCCCCTCCTGACTCCGACGTGGAATGTGCGGCAACGCAAGTCGAAGGTGTCACTGTGATCAATGTATACAAGCCACCTTCTACCGGGCTTCACAAAGACTCCATCCCCGCCTTTGGTTTGCCCTGCATGTACGCTGGAGACTTTAATTGCCACAGCACCACCTGGGGCTGCCGTTCAACTAACCCAGATGGCGCTGCACTAGAAGACTGGGCCTCAGCTACTGGCGTTCAACTCCTGTTGACCCGAAACAACCGGACAGCTCTGGCAGGTGGAACACCACTACCAACCCTGACTTGGCTTTTGCAAACCTGAGTGGACCATCCCCACACCGTATCACCCTGGATCACTTCCCGAAATCACAACATTGTCCATCTCTGATTATTCCAGACAACCCCATCGAGCCTGTCCCAACCAAACCTGCGAAGAGAAGGAATTTCCACAAGGCCAGGTGGGACCAGTTCACAAGTCTGGTGGACCTCTGGATCAACGGTCTTCCAACCCCCACCCCCACCAACGTGGACAATGCCTACTCAGCGCTCTGCAAACTCCTCATCAGGGCAGCAAAGAGTTCCATTCCTCGCGGCTGTCATGGGACGAAGAGTGTGACGCATGCTACGACGCATTCCTGTACGCTGAGCCTGGCGAAGAGGCTGCCTCCAAGGCTGCGGAACTGACAAACTGCCTTGACAAGCAGCGCAGAGAGCGGTGGGAAGAGACAGTCCAAGGAATCGACTTCACACACTCCAGTAGGGTGGCGTGGAAGACCTTCAATCGCCTCACCGGTCAAAGTACCCGCCCAAAGCATTGCCCTGTCACGGCCAACTCCATCGCCCACCAGTTCCTGGCCAATGGCCACTCCAAAGACGCGGACAAGAACCATACTCGTTCTGTCAAACAGGAATCCACTAAACTTTGGAAAGCTCCAGGTGCTGATGGGCACCTGTCAACACCCTTTCCCTCTGCAGAACTTTCCTCTGTCATCTCTCAAGTGAAATGTGGAAAAGCTCAGGGTCCTGATAACATCCCCCCAGAATTCCTGAAACACTGCGGTCCTAAATGCCTGGTCTGGCTCCGTGAGTTTTTCTCCTCATGCCTTATTGGTCAGTCCATTCCGAAAATCTGGCGGAAAGCCACTGTCATTGCGCTACCAAAACCAAACAAGCCTGCGAACGACCCAAGGAACTATCGGCCCATCTCACTCCTCTGTGTCCCGTACAAGCTCCTCAAGCGGCTTCTCCTGGCTCGGCTCGATCCAATCGTTGACCCTCAACTACCCGCTGAACAAGCCGGATTTCGGCATGGACGCGGCACCACCCACCAAATAGTCAAGCTGACCATTGACATCGAAGACAGTTTTGAAAAGGGTCACTAGGCGGGCATCACATTGGTGGACTTCACCACTATGATACTGTGTGGCACCAGGGCTTGATGAAGCTCCTCCGAACCATCCCTGACCGTCATTTAGTACCAACATCCTTGCCAACCGCAGTTTTGTACTCAAGACCAGCGACGGACAATCTAGCCGACTGCGACGCCTAAGAAACGGAGTCCCGCAAGGCTCAGTACTGGCCCCCATGCTCTTCAACTTCTAGATCAGCGATCTGCCACGCACGACCTCGCGCCAGTATGGATACGCAGATGACTTGGCCCTACTGCACTCGGATCATTCTCAATCAGTACCCCGTTCCTGCCTTCTCCCCATACCCCCTGACTCCGCTATCCTTAAGAGCTCTATCTAGCTCTCTCTTGAATGCATTCAGAGAATTGGCCTCCACTGCCTTCTGAGGCAGAGAATTCCACAGATTCACAACTCTCTGACTGAAAAGGTTTTTCCTCATCTCAGTTCTAAATGGCCTACCCCTTATTCATAAACTGTGGCCCCTTGTTCTGGACTCCCCCAACATTGGGAACATGTTTCCTGCCTCCAAAGTGTCCAACCCCTTAATAATCTTATACGTTTATAAGATCTCCTCTCATCCTTCTAAATTCCAGTGTATACAAGCCTAAACGCTCCAGTCTTTCAACATATGACAGTCCCGCCATTCCGGGAATTAACCTAGTAAACCTACGCTGCATGCCCTCAATAGCAAGAATGTCCTTCCTCAAATTTGGAGACCAAAACTGCACACAGTACTCCAGGTGCGGTCTCACTAGGGCCCTGTACAACTGCAGAAGGACCTCTTTGCTCCTATACTCAACTCCTCTTGTTATGAAGGCCAACATTCCATTGGCTTTCTTCACTGCCTGCTGTTATCAATGTTGGGGGAGTCCAGAATTAGCAGCCACAGTCTAAGAATAAAGGGGAGGCCATTTGAAACTGAAGTGAGAAGAAACTTTTTCACCCAGAGAGTTGTGAATTTGTGGAATTCTCTGCCACTGAAGGCAGTGGAGGCCAATTCACTGGATGAATTTAAATAAAGTTAGATAGAGCTCTAGGGGCTAGTGGAATCAAGAGATATGGGGAGAAGGCAGGCACAGGTTACTGATTGTGGATGATCAGCCATGATCACAATGAATGGCGGTGCTGGCTCGAAGGGCCAAATGGCCTCCTCCTGCACCTATTTTTCCATGTTTCTATGTAACACTCTATATTATTGGCTCTACCTAGCAATGAGATTAGTTTGAATAGTATGCATTAATTTGGTCCAGATTTTGTCCCCTGTTTAGTATGGGTGTAATATTTATAACTATCCAATCTTCCGTTAAACTTGAAATCTCAGGATTGGAAGATTATTGCTGATTACTGATGTTCTCATTCTAATTTCCTTCAGTAATTTAAGGTGCATTCCATTCAGGTTGAGTGACATTTTAAAGTGGACTACCGATCTACTTTTTCTTTATCCCATTTATTTTCTGTGGTATATTTTTCACCAACAGTGCCCTCTGGTGAAAACATCTACAAAGTACATTCACTTTCCCTCTGCCTCAATATTTCTTTTTTAGCCTCAAATCAATTCCTGTGAAATACTTGTACAATTTATTACACATTAATGTTTTCTTCATGTTCCCCTTTAATTTATTCTAAAAAAATAGGAAGTAAAGTAGATGTTGACATGGAGAAGCAAAATCAGTTATATTTAATTCTGAAATTCCACCCCTTCACACACAGATCATTGAAAGAGTAAATTCCATTGTGCAATTATCATGTTTAAAAATGACAAAGACCTCTTTCCAAGTGTCTGATTACATCATGTTTCGAAGCTTATTACTTTAAACTTAACTGAAGTATCAAAATATATCTATCAATAGTCATTTATTTGTCACATACACATAAATGTGTATTGAAATGAAAAATTACCCGCAGTTCAACAATAAGACCAATAAGAATAATCAATAAAAATGCAATAACACATACAATCATAAACTAACACCAAACAAAAGAAACATCCATCACAGAGTCTCCTCCAGTCCCTCCTCACTGATAGAAGGCCAGAATGTATTTTTCTCTTCCCCTGCCGTCTTCTCCCACGGTCAGGCTGTTGGAGTTTCATATCGGGGCGGTCGGGGCTCCCGACATTGAAGCCCCCGCCGGCGGAGAAAAATCCCGGTGAAAGGTCCGCGGCGGGCCGACCCAAGCCCCGCGATTCGGGGCTGGCGAAGCCGCTGCCGGAGCTCCCGATGTCGGCCCCCACCCAGGGGTCTGCGGGCTTCCGACGTCTAGCCTCCGGAGACGAGTCGCAGCCGCTCCCGCAGCATCCGAAGGCAGCCAGCGCCGCAGGTGGTGAGTGCGGCCCGCGGGCTCTGCGAACCAGAGCCCAGGTGGTCCCAGCTGGAGCCCGCCAGCTCCAGGTGCATGGCCGATGGTAGGCCGCAGCGGGAACGGAGACACGACTCAGAAAACAAAGGTCGCGTCAACGTTCGGGAGAGACAATGTTACAGTTCCCTTCCCACCCCCCCCCCACAACATACAACCACAAACACTACATCATATTTAAACTACAATTCAGACAAAAACAACAAAAAACACAAAAGACAAACGGACTGCAGGCAAGCCGCAGCTTCGAGGGCAGCGCTGGCTCCTCCGCACTAGGATCAGCACAATGATGTCCAAAATCAAGTGAAATGGGCAAACCAAGTGTCAGGCTGGTCACCGGCAATAGCATGTGGACACCAATCTGGTGCACCATGGGACATTTCGCAGGTAGGTCAGATGCAGATATCTGATTTTAAAATTAAAAAGATAATCAAACAAATTGAATTCAATTAATTTATTACAGCAAAATATTGAATAAAGCAACAAGAATAATTTGAAACTGTTAATTCTAGTTTAGTTTAGTTTAGAGATGCTGTTTGGAAACAGGCCCTTCGGCCCATTGAGTCCACACTGAACATAGATCACACATTCACGCTAGTTCTGTTTTATCACACGTTCTCATCCACTCCTTACACAACGGGCAATTTATATACCTTGAAAAAAAAAAGAAATATGGTGAAATCTGAGACAATTGAGGTCATTCTAATTGTCCATTAGATCCAATTGAACTAAATACCATTGGTAGACTGATTGACAACTATTTACATCAACTTACTTTTGAGCCAGTCACTTCTTTGTGATCTATAAACAATTAATATTTTGTAAAAGGAATTTAACAGCGAAGGTAGTAAAGTAGAAGCATTTTTGGTGTAAGACAAACCCAACACTACTGATACAAAGAACTGGAATCTTGTGTATCTCATGCCGATAATGTTACAAAACGTTAACTGAACAGTCCTATCTTCTGGCTACCGTCACACGTGGCAACAGGTGCCCCCTTGCCAGGTCCCCCTTTATTCTCGGTGCCAGATTTTGTCCTGCCCCGTCCCTCTCTTTTCCAGATTTCTCTCCCCACACCCCCATTATAACTAGGCTGAAGAAAGGTCTAATCCAAAATGTTGCCTGTCCATTCCTTCCACAGATACAGCCAGAGCTGCTGAGTTACTCCAGCACTTTGTGTTGTGTTTTGCCTGAGACTGTTTATGATATTGGCAAGTGGGTAACAAAAAGATGATATAGAAGATGGCACTAAAAATAGGAATATTCAGTCACAGAAAAACATTATGTTAAAGGGTTTTCATTTGGGTTTGCAGTTAGCTCATTATTTTGTAATACAGCAGCAATGGTAAGACCTCCAAGGTCAATTAGGGGTTCGAGTATTGTTTAATTTAGTTTAGTTTAGAGATACAATTTGTAAACAGGCCCATCGGCCCCCGTATCCACGCCAACCATCAATTACTGTAATTGATGTGGAAGGAAACCGGAGCACCCAGAAGAAACCCACGTGTTCACAGGAAGAATGTGCAAAAACCACACGGACAAAAAATGTTACTCACAAAAAGAAAGCATTGGATAAATGAAAATTTACTGTGTTTCAAAATCATTTACATTTCTTTAAATTACGGTAAAGTGTGAATAACCATGCTCCAACAAAAAGATCAGTCATTCGGTTTATGGAAGAACAACTTCTTAATTTCTAGTGAAGTTTATCATTTCCAGTTATTTCTACAATTGCAACAATATCAGAACATGATGTAAAGTTCCTTTAAAATTAGAATGTTCAAATTGAAAAGCCATTGCGTACTCTAGCTGAAGTCTGCTTAGAATGCAAATTTATGCTCAGGATTCCATGGACAAACGCACAATAAATTCTCAAAGAATCGAGCATAAGATCAAACAAGAACAACCATGCTTTTTAATCAAAAATACTTGTATTACTGAAAAAGCAATTATATATTTAAAATAATGATATTTACTGGAGATGTATTAAAATTCAATTCCAAAACCATTTCTCCAAGCTGGAGAGGGATTTATGTTCTTTATGTTGCTGAATATTTTCACAGACAGAGCACACATGTTCACTCCAGAAACGAGTTGTTCTCACTTCATAGTATTTTCTCCATTTGAAGTAGCTCATGTACAAATCTTCATCACCATCCAGCATGTGAAGGTAATCAGCAAGC
This sequence comes from Rhinoraja longicauda, assembly GCF_053455715.1. NCBI lineage: Eukaryota > Metazoa > Chordata > Chondrichthyes > Rajiformes > Arhynchobatidae > Rhinoraja > Rhinoraja longicauda. The sequence continues at coordinate 63,822,007 of NC_135957.1, read as the reverse complement.
TCTTTGGGTGAGAGAAAATCATCCACGTGAATGAAGGAATTGGCTGGGATATAATTTTCATAGTTTTCCCTGGATGGGCCCAGGACCACAGGAACACTACCCGCAAGCAGAGCATTGTAGAGCTTTTCAGTTATGTAATCTTTATGTATCGAGTTTTCAAAGGAAAGGTAGAACTTACAATTTGATATTGTTGGGATCAAGTCATCATCACTCAGGCGATGCCAGAGGAATCGACCGTAAATGGTAATTTTCACATATTTGCGGAGCATGTAGTAATATTTCACTCTAGGATGTTCATAGTCCCAGTTGCTGATGATCCAACATACCAAGACATTTTTGCTTGGCAATTTAAAATCTAAAGGAACTTTGCTCTTTGTCAAAGATCCGTAAGGCACTTGGATATCTGAATCCTGTCGATATGTTAAGGTCAAGTTGAAGAGTTGATTGATGCCGAACCTTTTTGAAGTGTGAGTAGGCGATTCCAGATTCATCCAAACCCATTTTTGGAAAGGTGGCCGTGGTTGTAAGGGGAGGTTGGCCAAGTCCCTTCTGATGTCCCCGTGATGGAAAAGGACAGCATGAGATTTGTTATACAGTTTCCGATCTGCAGTTAAATAACAATCTTTGATGTTGAACTCTAATTTGCAAGAACTGAGCTCAAATGGCTGACCAAAAGGCCACAGCCAAATAAGCACAATGGTTTCATTCTTCGATGGAATAGAAAGATTAATGTCGTCAACTGTTGTGGGTCCATATATCCAGCTATGCAATGGTTTCATGTACAGTAAGAGCAAGGTTATAAAACAGCCCAAAATGATGATGGAATGCAAACAAATGTGCATTATTCTTTTATTCAGTACTGTTATCATTTTGTGTTCTGTGAAAAAAAATAAATGTGGAGTATCACAATCATAGCTTCTTGGCTTTTAAATAACAAGGTCCTCAGCTCCCACACACAAAAAAAATCTATTCAATTTATTACCATAATATGGACATTGCCAGTAAGGCAGACAATTGGATAGCCTAGATAGACACAAAATGCTGGATTAACTTAGACGGTCTAAAGAATTATCTCAACCTGGAAGGTCACCTATTCCCTTTCTCAAGAGATGCTGACTGACCCACTGAGTTACTCCAGTATACTGTGTCTATCTTCAGTGTAAACCAGTTCCTTCCAACGTGATTGGATAGCCTAGTTGTTATGAGAAGGTGGCAACTGAATGGCTTACTAACTGATTTGTAGAGATGGTGTTGTAAGCTGGGATAATATGTTGTTAACACATGTAAGACCATTAAATAAACTGGTCATTTGCTTTTATATTGCAACATCAGAGTGTCCTGAATGTGCAGCAGCCAATAATATACAGTGGAAAATGCCTATAAATGAGATGACCACCTGAAACCAAGTAACTTAGTCTCTTAGATGATGAATTGGTCTTCCCCAATGTGTACTCTTAATAGTAACAGGGAGACAAAATATACTCTGGGTGGTGTGCTGATTGCCCATCATCAAGGGTGATTTGGCAATGGTTTGGCTGTTGAGAGTAAAGGCATGTAGCAGAACGGCAATGTTGCAAAAGGATGAAGTGAGAAGAAGATTGATGAAAGAGTTGTCCAAGGTAGACAGAAGGAAAAAGAAAAGAATGGAGACAAGATGCAGCTACTCAGCAACTTAGATAAAGACACAACGTTAGCCACCCTCCATTCTTCCAGTACCTCAACCATGGCTACAATCTTGCAAATATCTCTGCCAGCAATTTCTTTCCTCTAGCTCCCAGGTAGACTTGGTCAGGTTCTGCTGATCTATCCACTTTTATTTGCTTTAAAACACCAGGGCATCCTCTTTTGTAATTACTACTTTCGTATGTCAACTACAACAATTAAAAGTGGCAATTGGTGAGGTAAGTCTCTAATTGGGGGTTATTAAGTTGTGATAGTGGGCAGGGAGATCCTGTCACAGCACATTCCCTTAGGACATGTTTTTTGGTCTGTACTTGACCACAAGGACAGACCTTTGTAATATGGATATGTTTCACGACATCACTATTCTCTTCCCTGAATTCCCTAGTTTCCATGACCTTCATGGTAAATAGAGACAAGAAGTATTCACTTAAGTCCTTGCTGATCTCCTGTGGTTATCACAGACAATCATGTTGATTCATAAGAGACCAAGACCTTATTCTCTCTTTAGTTACCCTTTTGCTCAGAATTTACTTATTTCTCCGATACCTTTCAACCTGTTTGCAAATATGAAAATAGGTGGAGGGGCAGGTAGTGTGGAGAAAGCAGGGACTCTGCAGAAGGACTTGGACAGGTTGGGAGAATGGGCAGAGAAGTGGCTGATGGAATATAGTGTAGCAAAATGTGGAGTTATTCATTTTGATGCTAAGAATAAAGGTGTAGACTATTTTCTAAATGGGGTGAGAATACAGGAATCGGAGGTGCAAAGGGATTTGGGAGTGCTGGTGCAGGATTCCCAAAATGTTAATTTGCAAGTTGAATCGGTAGTAAGGAAACCAAACTTAATGCTAGCATTTGTTCAAGAGGGCTTGTATACAAAAACAGGGATGTAATGTTGAGGCTCTACAAGGTGCTGGTAAGGCCGCATTTGGAATATTGTGAGCAATTTTGGGCACCATATATGAGAAGGGATGTGCTGGCTCTGGCGAGGATCCAGAGGAGGTTTACAAGAATGATCCCAGGAATGAGTAGGTTAACCTATGATGAGCCTTTGTTGGCACTGGGCCTGTACTCACTGGAGTTTAGAAGAATGAGGGGGGATCTCATTGAAACATACAGAATAGTGAAAGGCTTGGATAGAGTGGATATGGAGAGCGTGTTTCCGCTAGTGGGAGAGTCTAGGACTAGAGGTCACAGCCTCAGAATTAAAGGACGTTCTTTTAGGAAGGAGATGAGGAGAAATTTCTTTAGTCAGAGGGTGATGAATCTGTGGAATTCTTTGCCACAGAAGGCCGTGGAGGCCGTCAGTGGATATTTTTAAGGCAGAGATAGATAAATTCTTGATTAGTACAGGTGTCAGAGATTATGTGGAGAAGGCAGGAGAATGGCGTTAGAAGGGAGAGATAGATCAGCCATGATTGAATGGTGGAGTAGACTAGATGGGCCGAATGGCCTAATTCTACTCCTATTCCTTATGACCTTGTCTGCTAAAGCTCTCATGTCCTCTTTTTACCCTCCCGATGTCCCTTTTAAGTGTTTTCCTACATTCCTTGTATTCCTCGAGGGATTCACTTGATCCCAGCTCCCTATACAAATAAACTTATTGATATGTTGCTAATGTATAGTTTAGAATCAGAATAACCTTTATTGTTATCCAAAAAAAAGACTTTTGAACGAAATTCCGTTACCCACAGTCCAACAATAAGAGCAATGAAAATAAGCAATAACACACACAATCACAAACCAACACAAAACAAAAAAAAGAAACATCCATCACAGTGAGTCTCCTCCAGTCACCTCCTCACTGTGATGGAAGGCCAGAATGTCTTTTCTCTTCCCCCACGGTCAGGCTGTTGAAGTTGCCACGTTCCAGGCCGCGCCGGACGGTGAAAGGTCTGCAGCGGGCCGACCCAAGCCCCGCGATCCGGGGCGGGCGAAGACGTTGCCGCTGCACGTTTTTGGTGATGTTTTTGGAGTTGTGTGATGTTGTGCAGATTTGCCTATTGGAACATGCCTAGCAGGCCAGAAGATACAATAAAAAAGTAGGAGAAGTAGAAAGCAAATGGCTGGAAGGGTTTGGCTGGTAATCTGTTATATCATCATATCATATCATATATATACATATATCACACAGTTTAATATAGTTCCTTTGGGTTTATACTTTTCTTGTTTTTTTTCCTGAATTCACTTCATTAACTCATGTCATATAATTGAACTGACTTTTCCAAACACACTTTGCTCAAATTTACCCCAGCTGTTACTTTGCACTTGGGTCGTGACTTTTACAGCTTTATAGACCAAGTTGGGCCCAAACCTCTCCTGCGTTGGTGCAGCACCCTCTCCTCCCCGTCTCCCCCTCCCCCCTCCTTTCCCTTCCCCCTCCTCCCCTCCCCTCCCCTCCCCCTCCCTCCCACCCTACCCCTCCCACCTTCCCCCTCCCTCCTCCCCTCCACTCCCCTCTCCCCTCCCTCCACCCCCTCCCCCCATTCCATCCCCCTCATCCCCCCCTCCCTCCCTCCCTCCCCTCCTCCACCCCCTCCCTCCCTAGGAGATTGATTTAAACTTTAAAATGTGAATAACTAAAAATATAACACCAATTTCATTGAAACTTCTTCCATTAGCACCAAAGGGATGACGGTGAGTAAGGTGAGCCTAAAATTGTCGCGCTATCGAGTACTGTTTTGGCTGTAGTTCAGGAACAAACAACCAAACAAACAACAGTTTTAGTATATAGATATTTCCTGAATGTGCACCTCCCATTCGCTCATTAGTTTAGAGTTCCATCAATTACCCATTATTTGATTTGTTTTAAGTAGAATCTGTTCCAGTGGAACATGTTTCCCTAGAATTGTTCCCAGTCTTCAATCAAAATACCTGTTTCCTACACCATTAATTTTCGCCATCTATTAAACTTAATTTATGCTAAGTTGTATATCCCTTTGCCTATTTATGCATTGGATAGGTAACAATCCTAAAGTTATAAGTGGTGGGATGAAACCAGAAAATCCTGGATAAATTCAGCTGGTCTTGCAGCACCTGGGCAGAGAGAAAAAGTTATAATGTTAACTTGTTTTCTCTCCCCACTGATTTATCTGATTTGCTGAACACTTCCAGCACTTTGTTTCCACTTCAGATTTCCAACACCTGCATTGTTTTGTTTTGCAGTTTGTAAAAATAATTAATAGGTTTTATTTGATTAAGTAGAAATGCTGAGAATACTCAGAATTCCAGGTAGCAACGTGAAGAGAGAAACAGGGTTAAGTTGACGGCCTTGGCTTAGAGCCAAACGGGCTAATTCTCTGGATCTGACCCAGAATCTTTGGTAATTAATGAGTTACCAGAATTCCCGGACTCTCGGATGAATTCAGGGGAAGGGGGTTTCTCTTCGTCTTCTCTCAGTTTTCCTTGCCTCTTCCCTCCCAGGTGGGAAGGACCCTGAATCATGTCTTCAGTGGGTGGCGGCTGGCACATTGCCCGTTTCGAAATAGGCAACGGATCAGCCACCTCGCAATCAGGACCCGCATCAATGGGACACTGGAGGGAAGGAGTTTTTCTGCACATGTCTCCCACGTATTTTGGCAAGGCTGTGTTTAAATGCATTGTGAATTTTATGAAAGAAAAATGGTTTAAGAATGAATTTGCTTTAATGTAGGCTGTTACGTGGATGGAAAAGGAAATGTTACCATTTTGCTCATCTGACCCTGCATTGTTTATACTTTGGGAGAGATTTTTGTGCTCAAGAAGCAATTAGTGTACAGGGAGCAATTCCTCCTTGGCTACATTTGTGAGAACATTGGGTCCCATTTGTACTCAATTTTGTTTTAGCTTTATTGGATTTTCTTCATATGTGCAGAGCCGATAACTAAAATAACTGTCCCAAATTTCTGAAGCTTAATAGGATTTATCATAAGTAGAAACAAAGGTCAGCTTTTGCGTTTGTTTGGGATGGAGATTTGCGGTATCGCTGGTGGTGAAATGTCTAGTTCAGGTGTTTGAAAAGTGCAATACCTCTGGTGTTTCTCACAATAGTTTTGTATAATGATGTGATTCAAATGTTTGGTGTGGCTGAATTTGAGCTATTGAGTGATTTTGAGTCAGCCATTAGTATGGAATAAAATGTACATGCTACCTGCAATTGCATTTTTTGCAGTAGGACCTCCTAAACTCAAATCCTTTCACAATAAAGGCCAACATGCCATCAGCTTTCTTCACTGCCTGCTGTACCTGCATGCTGAATAAGCATGATAAAAAGAAAGAAACAATTGATGGGTGCAAAGAAATCATAGTTGTTATCATGGAATTACTATGTGGAGAATCTTCTTTGCTTATCTCAGTTACCCACTCCTTTACGTGTTGCACTATCATCCCTTTTAACAGCAGAGATGTATTTACTATGTATAATTATCAAGAATTACATTGAGATCTTGATCACCTGGATCCCAAAATGGCGGCGCTGCCCTAGCAGCTGCGGCTTACCTGCGGTCCGTTTGTCTTTGTGTTTTTGTTGTTTTTTTTGGTGTTAATTGTAGATGTGATGTCGTGTTTTTTGTGGTGGTGTACTATGTGTGTGGGGGTGGGTGGGGGAACTGTAAAATTTTAAATTTGTCCCTTCCGAATGGAGACGCGACCTTTGTTTTCTGGGTCGTGTCTCCGTTCCTGCTGCGGCCTACCATCGGCCAAACACCTGGAGCTGGCGGCCTCCACCCGGGACCACCTGGGCTCTGGATCGCAGAGCCCGCGGACCGGACTTACCATTTGCGGAGCCGGCTGTCTTCGGAGGCTGTGGGAGCGGTTGCGACTCGCCTTCGGAGACTTCGGCTCGGGCCGCGTGGATGCCGACATCGGGAGCTCTGGCATCGGCAGCGCGTTCGCCCGCCCCGGATCGCGGGGCTTGGGTCGGCCCACCGCGGACATTGGGGGCTTCAATGTCGGGAGCCACGACCGCCCCAACGTGCAGCAGCTGCGGCATCGGCAATGTCTTCGCCCGCCCCGGATCACGGGGCTGGGGTCGGCCCGCTGCGGACCTTTCACCGTCCGGCGCGGCCTGGAACGTGGCAACTACAACAGCCTGACCGCGGGAGAAAACGGCAGGGGAAGAGAAAAGACATTCTGGCCTTCCATCACAGTGAGGAGGGGACTGGAGGAGACTCACTGTGATGGATGTTTCTTTTTTTGTTGTTGTGTGTTTTGTGTTGGTTGGGGTTGTGTAATTCGCTTATTTTATTGCTCTTATTGATGGACTGTTGGTGACGAAATCTCGTCCAAAAGACTTGTTGTTTGGATGACAAATAAAGGTAATTCTGATTCTGATTCTGAATTTTGATTCTGATTCTGAAGTGAGCTACAGAATGGCAAAAGTGGTTCAAATTAGATAAGTGCGAGATGTTGTAGCGACCATAGAGAATGGTCCAGGTCGTCGAACCCTCGGATTGGCCAGCGAGGTCACGTGGGAACGCGACCATAGGGATTGGTCCAGAGAGCGACATCGCTGATTGGCCAGCGATGTCATGTGCGCGTTTGGCGCCCGATTTAGTCAGTTCGGCGAAGTCTTCAAGGAAGACAGTAAGTTTGTATTGGTTGTCCCTTACCTTGTTGTTTAACTCTGTATTCGAATATTGCGGCTGCAATAAACTCCTCTTACAACCAACAAGTTTCGGACTCGCTATATTGGTGACCCCGACGTGATCTGGACGATCACCGACTGAGCAGGAACCCGACGCCTCGTTGACGATGACCGAGCAGGGCACACCGGAGTCAAGCGCGGCAGGCGTTCATCTACCGTTGTTTTGGACGCACGCACCGCAAGCTTGGTTTATCCACGCCGAGGCTCAATTTCATATAAAGAAGGTGTCGGACGAATCCACGAAGTACTTCTACCTCGTCAGCGCTCTATCGCCGGACACAACCAAGCGCGTGATGCGGTTCATCGTGAATCCACCTGCGGAAAACAAGTACGAGGCCATGAAGAAAGTATTACTGCGAACCTTCGGGTTTAATAAGCATGGCGGTGCGGCAAAACTTCTGCACCTACCGGATCTTGGAGACCAACTGCCTTCAGTCCTCGTGGCCGAAATGATGATGCTAGCCAGTGAGCATACGGATTGCCCTCTGTTCGAACAGGCATTCCGCGAGAAACTTCCCGAGCATGTCCGACTGCTGCTCACGGATTGTTCTTTTAAGGACCCCGAAGCATATGCAGCGAAAGCGGACGCGCTCATAGCGGCAAAAAACAAGGCAAGTGGTTCGATCAACAAAGTCTCGACATCAGTGACCACGCCACAGCGACGGCAAGATGGCGCCACGTCTCCCGCCAATTCTCCGAAAGCCCGCCAAAAAGATCCGCACAAGCGCGGCTGGTGCTATTATCACCTACGATGGGGTAACGGATCCCGCAACTGTCGTTTGCCTTGTACCTTCGCGGGAAATGCCTCGGCCGATCGTACATAGGGGCAGTTACGATTGGCCAGAACCGGCGCCTCTATGTCCATGATCGATTCACGGTCACAGAATTTTTGGTAGACACGGGAGCCATCGTCAGCATAGTGCCGCCGACCGACCTCGAAACCAGATCGAGTAAGACAGGTCCCACCCTCATCGCGGTTAATGGCAGCCCAATTCGCACTTTCGGTACACGGAAGATGTCCCTTGTGTTAGGCCTCCGCACGTACGAATGGCCATTCATCATAGCCGACGTCAAACAAGCGATCCTGGGCGCAGATTTTCTCTGGGCTTTTTCACTGGTTCCTGATGTCCGCGGTAACGACCACCGACCCTCTGCCGAAGATGAGCACGTCGCTCCGACAATCGCCTCCTCGCCCAGCCCTACTGTCCAGGCCGTCGTCGCGGCCCCCGACTCGTATGCTGCGATTCTGGCAGAGTTTCCAGAGCTGCTCGTCCAACGTTTTGACACACCTTCGGCTAAGCACGGTGTGGTCCATCACATCCGCACCGAAGGCCCTCCCGTTTTCGCTCGGGCCAGGAGACTACCGCCAGACAAACTGGTGGTGGCAAGGGCGGAGTTCAGGAAGATGGAAGAAATGGGAATTGTCCGTCAGTCTGACAGCCCGTGGGCCTCGCCGTTACACATGGTCTCCAAGGCATCTGGGGGGTGGAGACCCTGTGGCGATTATCGGCGTCTCAATGCTGTCACCACGGCTGATCGCTACCCCATACCGCACCTACAGGATTTTTCATCTGGGCTGGAAGGAGCGGTGGTGTTTTCCAAAATCGATTTGGTGCGAGGATACCATCAGATTCCGGTGCGACCGGAGGACATACAGAAAACTGCAACTATTACCCCGTTCGGGTTGTTTGAATGGTTGCGTATGCCTTTCGGTTTAAAGAACGCGGCACAGGCTTTCCAGCGACTGATGGACCGCGTGGGCCGGGGTTTACCCTTTTTGTTTATTTATTTAGACGACATCCTGGTCGCCAGCCCCTCAGTGCAGGAACACCAGGCCCATTTGCGGACCGTGTTCCAACGGCTCCAAGACCACGGGCTCATTATCCAACCCTCCAAATGTCAATTCGGCCTTCCTGCTCTTGATTTTCTAGGGCACAGAATTACCCCTGCCGGCGCCTCCCCTTTGCCCGAGAAGGTGGAGGCTATCCGGGCATTTCCCAGGCCCACCACAGTAAAAGGGCTGCAGGAGTTCGTAGGCATGGTTAATTTCTACCATAGGTTCGTTCCGGCAGCGGCGCGAGTCATGCGCCCGCTTTTCCAATGCCTTGCAGGGAATCCGGTAGAGTTGTTGTGGTCCCCGACCGCAGAGTCGGCTTTTACAGCAGCTAAGGCAGCCTTGGCAGACGCCACCATGTTGGTCCATCCGAGCCCCTCCGCCCCCACGGCCCTGACGGTTGACGCCTCTGACGTGGCGGTGGGCGGGGTTCTGGAGCAGCAGGTCGGTGGCCGTTGGCAGCCTTTAGCGTTTTTCAGCCGGCAACTAAATTCGGCCGAGCTGAAGTATAGCGCATTTGACCGAGAGCTTCTGGCTCTCTATTTAGCTGTTCGTCACTTCAGGTACTTCCTCGAGGGCCGCCCATTTGTGGCATTTACGGACCACAAGCCATTAACATTTGCTTTTTTGAAATTGTCTGACCCATGGTCGGCCCGCCAGCAGCGGCACCTGACTGCTATCTCCGAATTTACCACCGATGTCCGTCATGTCGCGGGTAAGCTTAATGCCGTTGCTGACGCCCTGTCTAGACCTGCTTTTCCCCCTATTTCGGCGGTGGACTGCGAAGTGGATCCCCAGGAGCTTGCGGAGGCACAGCTCCTAGCGGATACCGTTTCGGCTTACCGGTCCACCACTTCGGGATTGAAGTTGGCCCAGGTAGCTTGTGGGTCGGAGGGCACGAAAGTCTGGTACGATGTTTCTCTTCCCCGTCCCAGGCCGGTAGTACCGCCCTCCCTTCAGCGCCGGGTTTTCGATGCCATTCATGGGCTGGCGCACCCGTCCATCCGCTCCACCTCTGCCTTGGTAGCAGCGAGGTTTGTCTGGCATGGCCTGCGGAAACAGGTAGCGGGGTGGGCACGTTCCTGCGTGCCCTGTCAGACCGCTAAAGTCCAGCGCCACGTCCAGCCGCCCGTACAGGATTTCGAGGTCCCGGCTGTTCGTTTTTTCCACATCCACGTGGATTTGGTCGGGCCTTTGCCTTCCTCCCGGGGCTACACCCACCTCCTCACGGTGGTGGATCGGTTCACCCGGTGGCCAGAGGCTTTCCCATTGTTTGATATTTCATCAGCGTCTTGTGCTAGGACTTTGGCCCTTCATTGGGTAGCTCGTTTCGGGGTCCCGGCAGTTATTACCACTGACAGGGGGCCACAGTTCACTTCGTCCCTCTGGGCTGCGCTGGCAGAACTGTACGGGTCCAAGTTACAACCCACGACTGCATATCACCCCCAGGCAAATGGACTCGTAGAAAGGTTCCTCCGCCAACTTAAGGCGTCCCTCAGTGCAAGGCTTGAAGGCCCGGACTGGGTAGACCAACTCCCTTGGGTTCTTTTGGGCATCCGGACTGCTCCTAAGCCAGATCTCGGTGCGTCGTCCGCAGAGCTAGTATATGGCTCGACACTTCGAGTACCCGGAGATCTGTTTCCGGACCCTTCAGACCTGCTGCCTACAGTCCCATCAGTGTTAGCATCTCTCCGGGAACGGGTGGGCTCCCTGGCTCCAGTTCCGACTTCACGTCATGGGTGTCCCATGGTACACGAACCGTCTTCCCTGAAGGACTGTGAGTTTGTTTTTCTGCGTAAAGATGCCCATCGCGCCCCGTTGCAGAGGGTCTATCAAGGGCCGTTCCGGGTTTTACGTAAGGGAACGGCTACCTTCACCTTAGACATGTGCGGCAAGAGTGAGCTCGTCTCGGTGTCCCAGCTCAAACCTGCCCATTTGGACCCAGATCAACCAGTCCTGGTTGGTCAAACCCCTAGGAGAGGCCAACCTCCGTTAGTTCCGCTCAGTACGGGACCCCCCGTTCCGACAGTTCCTCCAGGACCCCCCGTTCCGGCAGTCCCTCCAGGACCCCCCGTTCCGGTAGTTCCTCCAGAACCTCTCGTTCCGGCTGTTCCGCCAAGTCCGGAACCTCCGGCTCCTGTGGTTCAGGCTGTCCCTCTCCGTACTCGTTATGGTCGCGAAATCCGGCTCCCTGCTAGGTTCCGCACCTCGGGTTCTGGGGGGGGTCATGTAGCGACCATAGAGAATGGTCCAGGTCGTCGAACCCTCGGATTGGCCAGCGAGGTCACGTGGTAACGCGACCATAGGGATTGGTCCAGAGAGCGACATCGCTGATTGGCCAGCGATGTCATGTGCGCGTTTGGCGCCCGATTTAGTCAGTTCGGCGAAGTCTTCAAGGAAGACAGTAAGTTTGTATTGGTTGTCCCTTACCTTGTTGTTTAACTCTGTATTCGAATATTGCGGCTGCAATAAACTCCTCTTACAACCAACAAGTTTCGGACTCGCTATAATGTGAGATTTTTGAAGTCAAACCCGGGTAGGACTTTCACAGTGAGCGGCAGGGGCCTAGTAAGTGATGTAGTGCTGAGGAATCTATGAGTAGAAACACATTGATCCCTGAAAGGAGCGTCACAGGTAGACAGGATAGTGAAGAAGGTTATTTGGCATGCTAGCTTTTCTCAGCCATGGAATTGAGTTCTGGAAGTTGAGACATTATGTTATAATTATACAAGATGTTTGTGAGGCCACACGGAGTATTGTGTTCATTTATGGGGGACCTTGCAACAGGGAAACTGCCATTAAGCTGGAAAGCGTGAATAAAAAATTTGCAAGGATGATGCCAGGACTCAAGAGACTGAGTTATAGGGAGAGGTTACTCTCCCTAGTTCCTAATTAATAGCGTTATAACTTGCCTTACTCTAATTCAGTACCTTCACACAAGGTTCAGAATTATCCTTATTCCAAACAAAACTTATGGATATGTGAAGGAAGGAACTGCAGATGCTGGTTTAAACCAAAGATAGACACAAAAACTTGGAGTAACTCAACGGGTCAGACAGCATCTCTGGAGAAAAAGAATTGGAGACGTTTCGGTTTGAGACCCTTCTTGTGATCACTGTCGCCAAAATGTTTTTCCACTGAAACACCGGTCACTTGCCAGACTCATTTCCCAACACAAGGTTCAGTATATTCCCTTCACAGGTTGGACTGTCCACATACTGTTTTAAGATGCCCTCTTGGATACACCTAACAACTTATTTTCCATCTCGGACTTTGGCACTGAGCAAGTCCCAGGCAATATTGGGGAAGTTAAAGTCACCCACTGAGGCAACACTGATACTTTTTGCATCTTTTTGTAAGCTGTCTACATCTCTGTTCCTCTATCTCCCGCTGACTACTGGGTGTTCTACTGCACAATCCCATTAGAGTGATTGTACCTTTCTTATTTTTGAGCTTTACCCATATCGCCTCCGTGTACGAATCTCCAGCAGGGTCTCTCCGGGAACGGCCGTGACACTTTTCCTGATTAGTAATGCAACTCCCCCACCTCTTTTATCTCCTTCCCTATCATATCTGAAGCATTGCAACCGTGCTACATTGAGCTGCCAGTTGTGTTCACACAACCGTGTTTATAATGACTACAATTTCAGAGTCCAAGCACCGGCTCTATGTTCACCTGCTTTACCCACAGGGGAGGGTGGTGGAGGGGAGGAGGGGGGGGGGGGGGGGGGGGGCGGGGAGGGGGGGGGGGGTGGTGTAGTCACCAAATTGGAAGGGTGGAGTTAAAAGGATAGAGAGTACAGCAAAAGTTACAGAAGTCTCCAGAAGTATTAGGACAGAAAGTGTTGTGGAAATTACAGAGATGTGGCAGCAAGAGGATCGGAGCTGGGAGCTGAATATTCAAGGCTATACGTCCTATTGTACAGACAGACAGGTGGGCAGAGGGGGTGGGTAACTCCGCTGGTAAGGAATGAAATTTGGTCCTTAGCAAGAGGTGACATAGGATCAGAAGATGTAGAGTCATTGTCGGTAGAGCTAAGAAATTGCAATGGTATAAAGACCCTAATTGGGAGTTATTTACAGGCCTCCAAACAGTAGCCTGGATATTGGGTACAAGTTGCATCAGGAGATACAATCGGCATGTAAGAAAGGCAATGCTCTACAGTGGTAATGAGAGATTTCAATATGCAGGTAGACTGGGAAAAATAGGTTGGTACTGGACCCCAAGAAAGTGAATTTGTAGAGTGCCTCCGACGGTTTCTTAGAGCAGCTTGTAATGGAGCCTACCAGGGAAAAGGCAATTCTGGATTTAGTGTTGTATAATGAACCAGATTTGATAAGGGAATTCAAGGCAAAAGAACCACTAGGATAAGATTTAACCTGCAATTTGAGAGGGGGAAGATGAAATTAGATGTGAGTCAAGGACAGTATAAAACTAAAAGAGAAGGCATATAAAATTGCAAAGATTAGTGGGAAGCCAGAGGATTGGGATGCTTAAAAAAACAAACAAAGGTAACTAAAAAGGCAATATGGGGAGAAAATATGAAATATGAAGGTAAGCTAGCCAATAATATAAAAAGGGATATTATTCTCTCTCTCTCTCTCTCTCTCTCTCTCTCTCTCTCTCTCTCTCTCTCTCTCTCTGAAGAGTTTCTTCAGTGACATAAAGAGAAAGAAAAAGGCAAGAGTGGACATTGGACCGCTGGAAAATGATGCTGGAAAAGTGGTAATGGGGAATAAAGAAATGGCAGAGGAATTGAATAATTTTTTTGCACCAGTCTTCACAGTGGAAGACTCCAACAACGTGCCTGAAATTCGAGAGCATCAGGGGGTGGAAGTTAGTGAACTGGCTATTACTCAGGAGAAGGTGCTTGGGAAGCTGAAAGGGCTGAAGGTGGATGTTACCTGGACTAGATGGACTGCACCCTAGGGTTCTGAAAGAGGTGGCTTTAGAGATGTGGGGGCATTAATCGTGATTTTTCAAGAATCACTAGAGTCAGGAGTGGTTCCAAATGATTAGAAAATGACCAATATTACCCTACTGTACAAGAAGGGAGCAAAACAGAATAGTGGAAACTATAGGCCGGTTAGTCTGACTTCAGTGGTTGGTAAGATTTTAGAGTCCATTATAAAGGATGAGGTTATGGAATACTTAGAAGTTCATGATAACATAGGCTGAAATCATGGCTTTGTGAAGGGGAGGTATTGCGTGACAAATTTGCTGGAATTCTTTGTAGAAGTAAATAGCAGGACAGACAAAGGAGAGTCAGTAGATGTTGTTTACCTAGATTTTAATAAGCTGCCACATGTGAGGCTTCTGATGAAGATGGGAGCCCATGGTGTCAAAGGGCAGATACTAGCATGGATAGCATAAGAAAATAACTGCAGATGATGGTACAAATCAAAGGTATTTATTCACAAAATGCTGGAGTAACTCAGCAGGTCAGGCAGCATCTCGGGAGAGAAGGAATGGGCGACGTTTCAGGTCGAGACCCTTCTTCAGACTGATGTCAGGGTGTGGGACAAAGGAAGGATATAGGTGGAGACAGGAAGATAGAGGGAGATCTGGGAAGGGGGAGGGGAAGAGAGGGACAGAGGAACTATCTAAAGTTGGAGAAGTCGATGTTCATACCACTGGGCTGCAAGCTGCCTAGGCGAAATATGAGGTGCTGTTCCTCCAATTTCCGGTGGGCCTCACTATGGCACTGGAGGAGGCCCATGACAGGAAGGTCAGACTGGGAATGGGAGGGGGAGTTGAAGTGCTCGGCCACCGGGAGATCAGATTGGCCAACGCGGACCGAGCGCAGGTGTTGAACGAAGCGATCGGCGAGCCTGCTTTTGGTCTCGCCGATGTAAATAAGCTGGCATCTGGAGCAGCGGATGCAATAGATGAGGTTGGAGGAGGTGCAGGTGAACCTCTGTCTCACCTGGAAACTGTTTGGGTCCTTGGATGGAGTTGAGGGGGGAGGTAAAGGGACAGGTGTTGCATCTCGTGCGGTTGCAGGGGAAAGTGCCCGGGGATGGGGTGGTTTGGGTAGGAAGGGATGAGTGGACCAGGGAGTTACGGAGGGTACGGTCTCTGCGGAACACAGAAAGGGGAGCGGATGGGAAGATATGGCCAGTGGTGGGGTCCGGTTGTAGGTGACGGAAATGTTGGCGGATGATTTGTTGGATACGCTGGCTGGTGGGGTGGAAGGTGAGAACGAGGGGGATTCTGTCCTTGTTACGAGTAGGGGGAGGGGGAGCAAGAGCGGAGCTGCGGGAATTAGATGAGACCCTAGTGAGAGCCTCTATAATGGAAGAGGGGAAGCCCCGTTTCCTGAAGAATGAGGACATCTCTGATGCCCTAGTGTGAAACACCTCATCCCAGGCGCAGATGCGGCGTAGACGGAGGAATTGGGAGTAGGGGATAGACTTTTTGCAGGGGACTGGGTGGGAAGAAGTGTAGTCCAGATAGCTGTGCAAGTCAGTGGGTTTATAATAGATGTCAGTCACTAGTCTGTCTCCTGTGATGGAGACGGTGAGGTCCAGAAATGGGAGGGAGATGTCGGAGATAGTCCAGGTATATTTAAGGGCAGGATGGAAATTGGAAGTGAAGTGTATGAAGTCAGTGAGTTCTGCATGGATACAAGAGGTAGCACCAATGCAGTCGTCGATGTAGTGGAGGTAGAGTTCGGGGATGGGGCCGGTGTACGCCCGGAACAGTGATTGTTCGACGTACCCGATAAAGAGGCATGCATAGCTAGGGCCCATGCGAGAGCCCATAGCTACGCCTCTGGTTTGGAGGAAGTGGGAGGAGTCAAAGGAGAACCATAACAGGTTGGCCGGCATGCCAGAAGGCAAAGATTTGCAATAAAGGGGACATTTTCTGGTTGGCTGCCAGTGACCAGCGAAGTTGGCAGATGGAATATAGTGTAGCAAAGTGTGGAGGCATGCATTTTGGTGGTAGGAATTATCTAAATAGAGAGAGAATCCAGAAATCGGAGGTGCAAAGGAACTTGGGAGTGCTGGTGCAGAAGTTAATTTGCAAGTCGAATTTGTAGACAATAGACATAGACAATAGGTGCAGGAGTAGGCCATTCAGCCCTTCAAGCCAGCACTGCCGTTCACTGTGATCAAGGCTGACCATCCACAATCAGTACCCGTTTCCTGCCTTCTCCCCATATCCCTTGACTCCGCTATCTTTAAAAGCTCTATCTAACTCTCTCTTAAAAACATCCAGAGAATCGGCATCCACTGCCTTCTGAGGCAGAGAATTCCACAGATTCACAACTCTCTGAGTGAATTTTTTTTTCTCATCTCCGTTCTAAATGGACTACCCCTGATTCTTAAACTGTGGCTGCTGGTTCTGGACTCCCCCAACATCGGGAACATGTTTCCTGCCTCTAGCATGTCCAATCCCTTAATAATCTTATATGTTTCAATAAGATCCCTTCTCATCTTTCTAAATTCCAGTGTATACAAGCCCAGTCGTTCCATTCTTTCAACATATGACAGTCCAGCCATCCCGAGAATTAACCTTGTGAACCTATGCTGCACTCCCTCAATAGCAAGAATGTCCTTCCTCAAATTTGGAGACCAAAACTGCACACAATACTCCAGGTGTCGGCTCACCAGGGTCCTGTACAACTGCAGAAGGACCTCTTTACTCCTATACTCAACTCCTCTTGATAAGAAGGCCAACATGCCATTAGCTTCCATCACTGCCTGCCAGTGAAAGCCCATCAAGTCTACTCCGCCATTCAATCATGGCTGATCGATGTCTCCTTCCTAACCCCATTCTCCTGCCTTTTCCCCTTAACCTCTGACACCTGTACTAATCAAGTACAAGTGTACTGTTGGCCCGCTGTACTGTTGGCTGCGTTTGATGGAGCTTCAGCTGAGTGCTAGGCTGCAGGTCTCACTGGTCATGGTAGGCATTGCCCAGCAGGCCGGTATATCCTTGGATATCCTCCAACCTCATCTACTGTATCCGCTGTTCCAGGAGTGGACTCCTATATATCGGCGAGACCAAGCAAAGACTGGGCGATCGTTTCGCTAAACACCTCCGCCTTGGCCTACGTGATCTTCCTGTTGTCAAACATTTTAACTCCCCTTCCTACTCCCACACTGACCTCTCTGTCCTGAGCCTCCTCCACTGTCAGAGTGAGGTCAAATGCAAATTGGAGGAACATCACATTATATTTTGCTTGAGCCGCTTACAACCCAGCGGTATGAATCTTGATTTCTCTAAATTTAAGTAACCCTTGCATTCCCTCTCTCTCCTTTCCTCCCCCACCCTAGTTGTCGTACTAGTTTCACTGTTGTCCTGTTGAGTTTCACTGTCTGTATAACTCGGTACCTATTCCACAGCCTACAATGGATCATTGTGGGCTCCACCTTTCCTTGATCATCGCTGCTTTTTGCATGTTTCATTTATTTGTTCTATGTGCCATCTATATCTCTTGTTCCCCTTTTGCCTGCCTCTCAGTCCGAAGAAGGGTCTCGACCAGAAACGTCACCTACTCCTTTTCTCCAGAGATGCTGCCTGACCCACTGAGTTACTCCAGTTGTTTGTGTCTAGCTTGAAGTTCTTAACCATTTCCACTTCGGCACTATTGATGCTGATTGGGGTATGAACTCCACCACGCTTCCCGAAGTTAGTTCCTTCGTCTTGCTCTCAATGTGGGAAAGGTTGGAGAAATGTGGACTTTGGAATTCTGGTTCAGAAAAGAAGACACAAAATGTTGGAGTAACTCAGCGGCTCAGGCAGTATCTCTGGTGAACATGAATAGGTGATGTTTCGGGTTGGGACCTTTCGGGAGCGACAATATTGTCCTGATACAAGGTTACTAAGCTTCCTAATGATAATGATTGTGAGGAATGCCAAAATGATTCCCATGGAGGATTAGCCTGATGATTGTGGTGGGATGAAGGGGAAGCGTCCGAATGCTGGCTGGGGTAGGTGGGAAACGCTGTGGAGGTGCAATCCTGGTGGTGCTGCTAACACATAGAAACATAGAACATAGAAAATAGGTGCAGGAGTAGGCCATTCGGCCCTTCGAGCCTGCACCGCCATTCAATATGATCATGGCTGATCATCCAGCTGAGTAGCCTGTACCTGCCTTCTCTCCATACCCCCTATCCACGTGTTGATAGGTAAGAAACAAGTCCAAAAAATGATCAAATCACATCATCTGCAGAATAATGTGACATCATGACCTCGTACTAAATAATAATAATAATAATAATATATTCCTTTATTTGTCCCACACCGGGCAAATTTGCCGTGTTACAGCAGCAAGAGACATTCATTATAAATAAAAATAAAGATAAGGATAATTGTCATAATTTACTGTGTTTTTACTGTTGCTGTTGACTGGTCTGTTGACTGGTCTGCTGGGAGTAGCGCTGGTTGTGCAGTCTCACAGGAGCTGGAAGGAAGGACCTCCGATATCTCTCCTTTACACACTTGGGGTGAAGGAGTCTGTCACTGAAGGAGCTACTCAGTGCAGTGACAGTGTCCTGCATGGGGTGGGATTGGTTGTCCATCAGCGATGTTATCTTTGCCATCATCCTCCTCTCTCCCACAGCCTGCACTGAGTCGAGGGGGCAACCCAGGACAGATCAGTCATTGTTAAACTGCATCAAAAATCATCATAATTCTTCTTTTACTGGCTTCCTAATAAATGGTCTTTGTATTTGTTGATCCTCATTAGGGCTACAGAATATGTCCACCAGGAGGAGCTAATTAGCAAAGGAAACTGTATTCTGCATCACCTTGACGAGTTTAATATTGGTAAATGGGAGCATATAATTAATTTGAACAATTACAGCATTACTTTTTACCTCAAATGAAATGGAGGCTGGTATCTCATACAGGACTATTGTCTATTGTCTATTGACAGAGGCAGGATATAGGTTAGAGGTTGGTATAGAGTGTGGTGAGGGAAAGGTTGGAGATCAGAATACGCAGAGAAAAGTGGCAAGGGAGGAAAGAAGGTTGGTTTAAACCGCAAGTCTATTCATGCAAGAGGCCTGAAGGGTAAGACAGATGAGCTTAGGGCGTGGATAGGTACGTGCAACTGGGACATTGTAGACATTACTGAAACTTGGTTAAGAGAGGGGCAGAACTGGCAGCTCAATGTTCCAGGATACAGGTGCTGCAGGAGAGACAGGAGTAATTATAAAAGAGGAGGGGAGGGGAGTGGGGGGGGGGGGGGGGGGGGGATGTGGGTGAGGGGGGGGGGTGCATTATTGGTTAAGTCAGAGGTGACATTACGGATGGTTCATCTAATGAAACTATATGGGTGGAGCTGAGGAGCAGGAAAGGGATGATTACAACAGACCCCCAAATAGTTAAACGGGAATTAGAAGAACAAAATGCCAGGAGATTGCAGACAGCTGCAAGTCAAATAAGGCTGTTATAGTAGGGGATTTTAACTCTCCCAATATTGACTGGAAAAATCATAGTGTGAAATGTTTAGATGGGGGGCAGTTTCTCAAAGGTGTTGAGGAGAGTTTTCTCCAACAATATGTAGAGGGTCTCACATGTGAGAGGGTGACACATGATCTAGTCTTGGGAAAATGGGACAGGCAAGTGAATGGTGTTCTTGGAAGAGCCTTTTGGGACCAGTGATCAATTAGGTTTAAGATAGTTATGGATAGGGACAGAGAGGGCTCACGTGTTAAAATGCTAAATTGGGGTAAGGCCAACTTTCAGGGTATGATAGAAAGTCTTGCTCAAGTTGACTGGGGCAGGTTGTTTGAGGGGAAAGGAACATCAGCCAAGCGGAATGTTTTTAAAAGCGTGCTGACAAAAGCTCAGGATATGCACATCCCTGTTAGAACTGTGTAATAGAACTGTGTCAAAGTATTCGTGTAGTTATGCATATGTCTAATAGAACAGTGTCAAAGCATTCATGTACCATAGTCCCAAGCGCTCAATAAAAGCCTTTTCCGTTTAAACCCTGGTCTTCAAATCTGGTCTGGTTGAATTTTTCTGCACTATCAATGCTCCTGCATCTAAGTCCAGTGACTAGAACCGTAGGGGGTGAGTGGGTCGAACCACTCACGGGGAACCAGTGTGCGCGGCCTGGTCGAGGGACCAGAGCAAGGCACAGGGACCTTAGGTCGGGCGAAAGCTCGGCGCAGAAACCCCTTACAAGGGTCTGATACATAGGCAGTTCAGTAGGTTGGGACTCTATTCCTTGGTGTGCAGGAGGATGGGTGATCTTATAGAGGTGTAGATCGGGTAGATGCACAGAGTCTCTTGCCCAGAGTAGGTGAATCGAGGGCCAGAGGACATAGGTTTAAGGTGAATGGGAAAATATTTAATTGGAATCTGAGGGGTAACTTTTTCACACAGAGGGTGGTGGGTGGATGGAACAATCTGTCAGAGGAGGTAGCTGAGGCTGGGACTATCCCAACATTTAAGAAGCAGTTAGACAGGTGCATAGATAGGACAGGTTTGGAGGGATACGGACCAAATGCTAGCAGGTGGAACTAGTGTAGTTGGGACATGTTAGCGGGTGTGGGCAAGTCAGCCTGTTTCCACACTGTATCACTCTATGACTCTATGAGTAGACCACATAGCCCCACAATCCTGCCTCACCCTTCAATGTGATCATGGCAATGTATGTTGGCCTGAACACTTTGTTTCAAAAATGTATCCACCTCCACCTTAAATAAATATAATGATCGGGCTACCACAGCCCTCTAGGATCGAGATTTGCAGCGATTCGCCACCTTCTGCAGAATAAATTTCTACACACCCTTTTTGTCGTGTTCCATATGATGTTGTCATGTCCTCTTATTTGAGACCCACTAGTTTAAAATATTTTTGTTGGAAGGTGCCTGGAATATATCTGGCACAAATGTTATTTGCTCCAATCAGCACTAAACTGTTGTGTGAGTTAGCATGAAGTGTTAGCATGAAGATAGACACAAAATGTTGGAGTAACTCAGCAGGACAGGCTGCATCTCTGGAGAGAAGTAATGGTTGACGTTTTGGGTCGAGACCCTTCTTCAGGGGAGAGGGAGACATAGAGGTATGAGAGGGTAAAGTGTGAAAATGCGAGATCAAAGGGGACGATTAAGTAAAATGTAGAATGGATCATTGTTATCTGAGGCGAAGCTGACAACGAGGCATACAATCAGTCAAATTTAATTAGGAGGACAGTGAAACTAGTCGAAGAAGTAGGATGGGGAAGGATGGAGAGAGGGAAATCAAGGCAAACTTGAAGTTAGAGAAGTCAATATTCATATTGTTGTAAGCTGCTCAAGTATGATTTGATTTTTGTTTATGGTACACAACTTGCCAATGAAAGGACTAACTGGTCTAGACCTCCAGTGCTCAAGGCTGACAACTATGATCCATACAAAAATTATTAGAAGCACAAGTGGGTCAATTGAGACAGTGATGCCATGGGCCATCCCGTTAATTATGCCTGCTCCACCATTCAATCAGGTCATAAGTGTAATCTCAGATCTGCTTTCCAAATTAACCGCTTGCTTATTGCTAATCTATTTACTTCATGTTTAAAAAAAATTAAAGTTTCTGGTTTCACTCCCCTTTCTGGAAAGAAGTTACAAAGATAATAGACCAAGATATTAGTCTGTTTTCACAGGTTCGCCTTATTGCGCATTTGATGTGTTTATGTGATTATGAAATAAAAATATGCAGGAAATT
Organism: Rhinoraja longicauda; assembly: GCF_053455715.1. Classification (NCBI taxonomy): domain Eukaryota; kingdom Metazoa; phylum Chordata; class Chondrichthyes; order Rajiformes; family Arhynchobatidae; genus Rhinoraja; species Rhinoraja longicauda. Next base: position 63,800,200 of record NC_135957.1, on the reverse strand, counting down.
ATGCTGTACCCAAACCACTGAGAGAAAAAGAAAATGCCATCTCTTACAATTATTATAACATATAACAATATAACATATAACAACTACAGCTTGGAAACAGGCCTGTCCGGCCCTACCAGTCCACGCCGACCATTCTCCCTGACCTAGTCTCATCTACCTGCACTCAGACCATAACCCTCTAATCCCCTCCTATCCTGCATTTAATTTACTCTTAAATAATAAAATCGAGCCAGCCTCCACCACTTCCACCGGAAGCCCATTCCATACAGCCACCACCCTCTGAGTAAAGAAGTTCCCCCTCATGTTACCCCTAAACCTGACCTAAATTCAGCCATCCCTTTGACCCCAGCTTAACCGATACAATCTTCCTTCATAAGGCATTTGAGGTTGCAGACCAGTAAACATTCTCAGAACTGCTCCAAACAGATTCACATCCCTCCTTAAAATACATTGAATCACCAGTGTGATCTCACCAATGCCCTATGTAACTGAAAAGTAATAACTCAACTTTCTACTTAATTCCATTTGCAACAAATGATAATATTCTGTCAGACGCAAGGAAATGAGCTGCTGGTTTACAAAGAAAACCCCCACAAAGTGCTGGAGTAACTCAATGGGTCAGGCAGCATCTCTGGAAGACGTGGATTGACAACGTAACGAGTTGGACCCTTCCCCAGCTGACATTTTGTCAGCAAGCCTCAGTAATTACTGTACCTGCAAACCAGCCTCCTGTGAATCTTGGCCAATAGAGAACATTCAGACGGGAATAATCTGCTCAAGTTACTTACAGTCTTTTATCTATTCTAGTTTTGAGGCAGTTATCTCACTGTAATAATATTTTTGCCAAAAATATAGTTTAGACATTTTTCTTTTACCCAGTAAGTGTAGATGGGACATGCCAGCTTGTGTTTGGAGCAGATAACAATCATTTCAGTATAGTGTTTAATGAATAAGTGCCAAAAAAAAAGAATAGTTGTGAAACTGGTCTCTTTGTATAATTTTCATTTGTCCGGAACTTGGTTCAGAATCCACCACTCACAATCCCAGCACAAACTCTGAACTAGTGTGTGCAGTTATAATCTTCAGAAATAAACAGCATTTTACATTGTTGTCATGTGTACCACTGTGTACAAATACCTGATAAAAGGATAGTGTGAATAACATTTAGTGCAAGATAAATAATAATAATAATAATATATTATGGCGAGTCCGGAAACTTGTTCGTTGTAGAAGAAGTTTATTGCGACAGCAATATTCGAATACAAAGGTTAAACAACAAGGTAACGGACAACCATCAAAAACTCACTGTCTTTTTCGAAGACTTCTCTGAACTACTCTTTTCGGGCGCCAAAAACGCACATGACCTCGCTGTCCAATCAGCGATGTCGCTCTCTGGACCAATCCCTACGGTCGCGCCCTCACGTGACCTTTCCGGCCAATCTGAGGGTTCGACGACCAGGACCACTCTCTATGGTCGCTACATGACCCCCCCCAGAACCCGAGGTACGGAACCTAGTAGGGAGCCGGATTTCGCGACCAGAACGAGTAAGGAGAGGAGCAGCCTGAACCACAGGAGCCTGGGATTCCGTGCTTGGTGGAACAGCCTGAGCGGGGGGTTCTGGACTGATCGGGACTGCTGGAGGCCGGCCTCTTCTAGGTGGTTGGCCGACCAGGACTGGTTGGTCCGGATCCAAGTGTGCAGGTTTCAGCCTGGACACCGAGACGAGCTCACTCCTGCCGCCCACGTCTAAGGTGAAGGTAGCCGTCCCCTTACGCAAAACCCGGAACGGCCCTTCGTAGACCTTCTGCAGCGGGGCACGATGGGAATCTTTTCGCAAAAACACAAACTCACAGTCCTTCAGGGAAGGTGGTTCGTGTACCATGGGACACCCATGACGTGAAGTCGGAACTGGGGCCAGGGAACCCACCCGTGCCCGGAGCGAAGCTAAAACTGATGGGACTGGAGGCAGCTGTTCGGGGGGGTCCGGAAGCAAATCCCCGGGTATTCTAAGTGGCGAGCCATATACTAGCTCCGCGGACGGTACCGAGATCTTGCTTAGGAGCAGTCCGGATGCCCAGAAGGACCCAGGGGAGTTGGTCCACCCAGTCCGGGCCTTCAAGCCTCGCACTGAGGGACGCTTTAAGTTGACGGTGGAACCTCTCTACAGGTCCATTTGCCTGGGGGTGGTATGCAGTAGTGGGTTGTAACTTGGAACCGTACAGCTCTGCGAGCGAGGCCCAGAGGGACCAAGTGAACTGCGGCCCCCTGTCAGTGGTAATAACTGCCGGGACCCCAAAACGTGCTACCCAATGGAGGGCCAAAGTCCTGGCACAAGAGGCTGCCGAGATATCAGACAATGGGAAAGCCTCTGGCCACCGGGTGAACCGATCCACCACCGTGAGGAGATGGGTGTAGCCCCGGGAGGAAGGCAAGGGCCCGACTAAATCCACGTGGATGTGGAAAAAACGAACTGCTGGGACCTCGAACTCCTGTACGGGGGGCTGGACATGTCGCTGGACTTTAGCGGTCTGGCAGGGAACGCAGGAACGGGCCCAACCAGCTACCTGTTTGCGCAGGCCATGCCAGACAAACCGAGTGGCTACTAACGCAGAGGTGGAGCGTATGGACGGGTGCGCCAGCCCGTGAATGGCATCGAAAACCCGGCGCTGAAGGGAGGGCGGCACTACCGGCCTGGGACGGGGAAGGGAAACATCACACCAGACTTTTGTGCCTTCCGACCCGCAGGCTAACTGAGCCAACTTCAAACCCGAAGTGGTGGACTGGTATGCCGAGGCGGTATCCGCCAGAAGCTGTGCTTCCGCAAGCTCCTGGGGATCCACCTCGCAGTCCACCGCCGAAATGGGGGAACAAGCAGGCCTAGACAGGGCGTCAGCAACGGCATTAAGCTTACCCGCGACATGACGGACATCGGTGGTAAATTCGGAGATGGCAGTCAGGTGCCGCTGCTGGCGGGCCGACCATGGGTCAGACAATTTGAAAAATGCAAATGTTAATGGTTTATGGTCCGTAAAGGCCACAAATGGGCGGCCTTCAAGGAAATACCTGAAATGACGAACAGCTAAATAGAGGGCCAGAAGCTCTCGGTCAAATGCGCTATACTTCAGCTCAGCCGAATTCAGTTGCCGACTGAAAAACGCCAAAGGCTGCCAAAGGCTGCCAAAGGCCACCGACATGCTGCTCCAAAACCCCACCCACCGCCACGTCAGACGCATCAACCGTCAGGGCCGTGGGGGCGGAGGGGCTCGGGTGGACCAGCATGGTGGCGTCTGCCAAGGCTGCCTTAGCTGCTGTAAAAGCCGACTCTGCGGCCGGGGACCATATCAACTCTACCGGTTTACCCGCAAGGCACTGGAAGAGCGGGCGCATGACCTGCGCAGCTGCTGGAACGAACCTATGGTAGAAGTTAACCATACCTACGAACTCCTGCAGCCCTTTCACTGTGGTGGGCCTGGGAAATGCCCGGATAGCCTCCACCTTTGCGGGCAAAGGGGTGGCACCGGCAGGGGTGATTCTGTGCCCTAAAAAATCGAGAGAAGGAAGGCCGAATTGACACTTGGAGGGTTGGATAATGAGCCCGTGGTCTTGGAGCCTCTGGAACACAGTCCGCAAGTGGACCTGGTGTTCCTGCACTGAGGGGCTGGCGACCAGGATGTCGTCCAAATAAATAAACACAAAGGGTAAACCCCGACCCACACGGTCCATCAGTCGCTGGAAAGCCTGTGCCGCGTTCTTTAAACCGAAAGGCATACGCAACCATTCGAACAACCCGAACGGAGTGATCGTGGCAGTTTTTTGTATGTCCTCCGGCCGCACAGGAATTTGGTGGTATCCTCGCACCAAATCGATCTTGGAGAAAACCACCGCCCCTTCCAGCCCAGACGAAAAGTCCTGCAGGTGCGGTATGGGGTAGCGATCAGCCGTGGTGACAGCATTGAGACGCCGATAATCGCCACATGGTCTCCACCCCCCAGATGCTTTGGAGACCATATGCAACGGCGAGTCCCACGGGCTGTCGGACTGACGGACAATGCCCATTTCCTCCATTTTCCTGAATTCCGCCCGCGCCACCACCAGTTTGTCTGGCGGTAGTCTCCTGGCTCGAGCGAAAACGGAGGCCCCTCGGTGCGAATGTGGTGGACCACGCCATGCTTGGCCGAAAGGGCGTCAAAACGCTGGATGAGCAGCTCTGGAAACTCCGCCAGGACCTCAGCATACGAGTCAGGGACCGCTACAACGGCCTGGACAGTAGGGCTGAGCGGGGAGGCGATTGTCGGAGCGACGGGCTCCTCGCTGGCGGAGGGTCGGAGGCCGTTACCGCGGACATCAGGGACCAGTGAAAAGGCCCAGAGAAAATCTGCGCCTAGGATCGCTTGTCTGACGTCTGCTACGATGAATGGCCATTCGTACGTGCGGAGGCCTAACACAAGGGACATCTTCCGCGTACTGAACGTGCGAATGGGGCTGCCATTAACCGCGATGAGGGTGAGACCTGTCTTACCCGATCTGGTCTCGAGGTCGGTCGGCGGCACTATACTGACAATGGCTCCCGTGTCCACCAAAAATTCAGTGTCCGTGAATCGATCTCGGACGTAGAGGCGTCGGTTCTGGCCAATCGCAACTGCCCCTATGTACGATCGGCCGAGGCATTTCCCGCGAAAGTACAAGGTGAGCGGCAGTTGCGGGATTCTCTACCCCATCGTAGGTGATAATAGCACCAGCCGTGCTTGTGCGGATCTTTTTGGCGGGCTTTTGGAGAACTGGCGGGAGACGCGGCGCCATCTTGATGTCGCTGTGGCGTGGTCACTGATGTCGAGACCTTGTTGATCGAACCGCTTCCCTTCGATTTGGCCGCTATGAGCGCATCCGCTTTTTCTGCATATGCTTCGGGGTCCTTAAAAGAACAATCCGTGAGCAGAAGTCTGACATCTTCGGGAAGCTTCTCTCGGAATGCCTGCTCGAACATGAGGCAATCCGTATGCTCACCGGCTAGCATTATCATCTCGGCCATGAGAACGGACGGAAGTCGATCTCCGAGATCCGGTAGGTGCAGAAGTTTTTTAGCGCGATTGTGCCTATGGAACCCGAAGGTTCGTAGTAACAATGTCTTCATTGCCTCGTACTTGCTTTCCGCAGGCGGATTAACGATGAACCGCATCACGCGTGTGGTCGTCTCCGGTGATAGAGCGCTGACGAGATAGTAATACTTTGTCGCGTCGGCCGATATGTTTCTTAAATGAAACTGGGCTTCGGTGTGGACAAACCAAGATTGCGGTTGATGTGTCCAAAACGACGGAAGGTGAACGCTTACTGCGCTTAACTCCGGTGTGCCAGGCGCAGCATCCAACAACGGGGCGTCGTGTTCCTGCATGGTCGGTGATCATCCAGATCACGTCGGGGTCACCAATATGGCGAGTCCGGAAACTTGTTCGTTGTAGAAGAAGTTTATTGCGACAGCAATATTCGAATACAAAGGTTAAACAACAAGGTAACGGACAACCATCAAAAACTCACTGTCTTCTTCGAAGACTTCTCTGAACTACTCTTTTCGGGCGCCAAAAACGCACATGACATCGCTGTCCAATCAGCGATGTCGCTCTCTGGACCAATCCCTACGGTCGCGCCCACACGTGACCCTTCCGGCCAATCTGAGGGTTCGACGACCAGGACCACTCTCTATGGTCGCTACAATATTCCTTTATTCGTCCCACACCGGGGAAATTTACAGTGTTACAGCAGCAAAGTGGATAGCAAGAGAGCAAGCGATCATTCATTATAAATAAAAGATACATAAATTGTCATCAGTTTTCTGTGTGTTCTTAGCTGTTATTGTTGACTCGTCTGCTGGGAGCAGTGCTGGTTGAGCAGTCTCCCAGCAGCGGGAAGGAAGGACCTCCTATGTCTGTAAAGTCCAATCAAAGATTGGACATGTAAAGTCCAATCAAAGATTGTTTGAGGGTAGATAGTAGCTCAGGACCACGCTCCAGATGTTGGTAGGATGGTTCAATTGTCTGATAACAGCTGGATAGAAACTGTCCGTGAATCTGGAGGTGTTCGTTTTCGCACTTCTATACCTTTTGCCTGATGGGAAGCATTGCCTGATGGGAGTTACTGATATATATATACTTCCAAGTAGAAAATGGGATTGCAACGAGTAAACTAAGAAGCAAACTGCACCATGCTGAAACCTTTCTGTTAGTCAACACACATATATTTAGAAGATAGACACAAAATGCTGGAGTAACTCAGCGGGACAGGCAGCATCTCTGGAGAGAAGGAATAAGTGGCGTTTCGGGTCGAGACCCTTCGTCAGACTGCCTGACCTCTCAGCCTGAAGAAGGGTCTCGACTTGAAATATCACTCATTCCTTCTCACCAGAGATACTGCCTGAACAACTGAGTACTCCAGCATTTTGTGTCTATCTTCAGTGTTAGATAGACGCAAATCTTACAGCATCTGCATTTCATCCTATACATAGAATTAGGTCTGTTTCAGCTTTATTAAGAAATCTATCGATCTATTTTGAATTGATGTGCAATAAAATAAAATCAAGTTCCATTGTTAATTTCGAAGATGAATTTACAAAATTTCCTTTTGGAGATAAAAGCGAATAAAATCAAGTTGAATGACCGGGGGGGGGGGGGGGGGGTTGGAAGAAATACAGGAGTTACTTGAAATTAGAGAAATTAAAGGTTTCAAACCGCTGGATTGAAATATGAGGTGCTGTTCCTCCAATTTGCTTGTGGCCTTACTCTGACAGTGGAGGAGGCTTGGGACAGAAAGGTCAGTATGGGAAAGGGAAGGGGAGTTAAAATGTTTGGCAACCGGGAGAACACGTAGGCCACGTCTGACTGAGCGTAAGTATTCAGCAAAATGATTGCCAAGTCTACGCTTGGTGTTGCCGACAGAACATTGTCTGTAGTTCCTCCTGTGCAACTGAGGTTTGTTTGCCCAGGTGATATTAAAAAAAAGATGTCACCAACAAATCCTAAAAATATTTAAAAATTGCTAAAGGAAAAAATGGAAAGAAAAGTGAATGGATGCCTTTCTCCAAGTTTCTTTCAAAACTTGAAGAAGTTAAACTTGTTTCAAACCATTCAACACTCCTTTTATAATGTATTGAATGAGACATCCAATTTACAATCTGCAAGACCTTATAGAAACGTGGTAAATAGGTGCAGGAGTAGACCATTCGGTCCTTCGAGCCAGCACCACCATTCAATATGATCATGGCTGATCATCTAAAATCAGTACCCCGTTCCTGCTTTTTCCCCATATCCCCTGACTTCTTTAGCCCTAAGAGCTAATCTAACTCTCTTTTGAAATATAATATGGAACTATAACCAACTTTTCTGCTGAGAGGGTGCAGTCATTGGGTAAAGTTTTTCAATATTCAGTTTCAGGAGGACACCAATGGATTGGAAATCGAAAATGTGACTCCATTGTTCAAGTAGGGAGGAAGAAAAAATATGTGCAACAATAATAGGCTTGTCAGCTTAAAATCTGTAGTGGATAGATGCTTGGCCTCAGTTATTTAATATTTTTATTTATGACACGATCAAGAGGGAAGTGTTTGGGAGAACATGTTACCATTAGGCCTCTACAACTGAATGAGTTAGCAAATGATGATTAATGTGGGGCAGTGTGAGGTTATGCATTTTGTTTGGAAGAATCTAAAGAGAGACTAATAATTTACTGCAGGAAGATGATGGATGAGCAAAGTGCAGAGGTACCTTGATGCTCGTACAGGAAAGTGTAAGTGTAGCTGTTTATGTCTCCAGTCATGCAATGAGGAGATATGCTGACAAGATATTGGGGCAATCATTTGAACCGATTGAGGTGCATTGGCACCAATTCTCCCAAAATGTTGATAACATTTTGTAGGATCACACACTGAGGGATATGAGGGACTGTCACAGAAGAGGAGATGAGGCCTGAGGGAGATCGGCCAATGTTTCCGCGCTGTATCTGAAATATGAAAATAAAATATGAAAATATGAAATGATTATTTTGAATAGCTGGGATGTTATGATGGTCCATGTGGTCAACTCCTCTTTCTATTTAATTATATTTTTATAAAGAGTAACATCTTCACCCAAACAATTGTGAATTTTTGGAATAATCCTCCAGGTGGTCTGCGGAGGCATAATCTTAGAGTTGACTCAAAGTAAAAATGGACACATTACTGGTTATAATTGAAATGGGTATAGTGCAGGAAACTGAAGCTGAGATATCTCAGCTCCTAAATCTTATGTTTTCTCTTCCCTTTCAACCCCTAGCTTGTATTGACTTATCTGCTACATATTGTGTGAGGCGGGAAGATTTGAGCACACAGCTTCAGCAATCATCAACATTTTGAATATAGTGCATTTGAAAACATGCAACTGAACCTGCAGTTTTTTCAAACCATCCGTGGCATTTCAGAAGTCATCTATTTAATCCAAAAGACATTTCAATTAATTTAGCTTTCTAAAACTCACTGCAAAACCTAAACTAATTCATCGATAATGAGATCAGTAAAACAGAAAAAACAACATTTTAATCAACAATTCCAATGCAAATTTGACATAAAGCCATTATTGTAGTACTTTCCTTACTCAATGACAAAGGATATGGCCACAAATGAGACAGATGAATGAAATATAATTATCAAACGAAATATAGGGTTTGATTGTGTGTTTATTAGGAATCATGAACATTCTGACTAAGATTATAAAGAATACTTAAAGTACATCAATTTCTTCAAAGAGCTTGAACTTACTGTTGTAGTTCCAATCAAGTAAACGTTTATGGATTTATTGTTGCTCAGTTAAGATAATGTTCAAATGTCTGTATTTCAGGATAATACTTTCTTTAAAATTTATTGCATAAAATTTTAATTATCTTTCTAACAAAAGGGAATACTACATCCTGAACACATTTTATATTGTTATACAAAGCACAGAAGGAGAATTAGAAACTACCATAAAATTATTGAAGATATACACAAAATGTGAGAATAACTCAGTGGAATCAGGCAGCATCTCTGGAGAAAAAGAATAGGTGGCGTTTTGGGTTGGAACCCTTCTTCAGACGTTACGCCACTATTCTTTTTCACCAGAGATGCAGCCTGACCCGTTGAGTTACTCCAGAATTTTGCATCTCTCCGGTATAAACCAGCATCTGCAGTTCCTTCCTACATAAAATTATTGAAAGCATTCATATTCTGGTTTTGGGACAACAATCCTTTCCTGGTTTGGAGCTGCTTCTTCTCTCTGATTTCTAACGCACAGCCCCATACTTATTCCCCTAGATTCCCCCAAAGTTCCAATGTTTCCCCCCTTATCCTCCCATCCTCCTCTTTCTGCAGCTCAGCCCCCATTAGTAATAAGGTTCATCCAGAAGTACAAAGTAGATGATCCATCTCAGTTTCCACCTGAGACCATCTGTTGTCTCAGTCCATCAGTGAAATCATGGCCTGGCCAATAGAATTCACTCAACATGACACCAAGAAAAACACTTGTCAAAAGTTATGTCAAAACCCTTTTTCATCTTCCTATCTATGTGAAGACATTTCCAGGGAATTGTCTACTTGTATTGCTATACCCCACTGTCTACTCCCCAGAGACTGACAATGCACTGTGAAGATCCTACCTTGCTTTGACTTCTCCAAATACAGCACTTCACACATATCTGAAATAAATTCCTTTCCTCAGCCCTTGTGCCATCTGCAAGCTTACGATTCATGCCTTGCACATTCTCATCCAAATCATTGATATAGTTGACAAACAGCAATGTACCCGACATTGATCCTTGAGGTTGTATCCAGTTTTTTGCTAATTTAGTATCCAGTCAGCAAGCTGTCCTTGTATCCTGTGCAATCTACCACAGCAGCCTAGAATCTTATCCAAGGATTTGCTAAACTCCATATAAACAATGTCTATGGCCCTGCCCCAACAACCAACTTGGTTACGTTAAAAAAAGCTCAATAAACTCGCGCAACAGGATTTCCCTCACACAAAACCTTGCTGGCTATTAGTGATAATTTTACAAAACTCTTTAGATTCTGGAGTAGTTCCTGAGGACTGGAGGGTAGCTAATGTAACCCCACTTTTTAAAAAGGGAGGGAGAGAGAAAACGGGGAATTATAGACCAGTTAGCCTAACATCGGTAGTGGGGGAAATGCTAGAGTCAGTTATTAAAGATGTGATAGCATTACATTTGGAAAGTGGTGAAATCATCGGACAAAGTCAGCATGGATTTACCAAAGGCAAATCATGTCTGACGAATCTTATAGAATTTTTGAGGATGTAACTAGTAGAGTGGATAAGGGAGAACCAGTCGATGTGTTATATCTGGACTTTCAGAAGGCCTCCGACAAGGTCCCACATAGGAGATTGGTGTACAAACTTAAAGCACACGGTATTGAGGGTTCAGTGTTGAGGTGGATAGAAAATTGGTTGGCGGACAGGAAGCAAAGAGTAGGAATAAACGGGTCCTTTTCAGAATGGCAGGCAGTGACTAGTGGGGTACCGCAAGGCTCAGTGCTGGGACCCCAGCTATTTACAATATATATTAATGATTTGGACGAGGGAATTGAATGCAACATCTCCAAGTTTGCGGATGACACGAAGCTGGGGGGCTATGTTAGCTGTGAGGAGGATGCTAGGAGGCTGCAACGTGACTTGGATAGGTTAGGTGAGTGGGCAAAGGCATGGCAGATGCAGTATAATGTGGATAAATGTGAGGTTATCCACTTTGGTGGCAAGAACAGGAAAGCAGACTATTACCTGAATGGTGGCCAATTAGGAGAAGGTGAGATGTAACGAGACCTGGGTGTCGTGGTGCACCAGTCATTGAAAATAGGCATGCAGGTGCAGCAGGCAGTGAAGAAAGTGAATGGTATGTTTGCATTCATAGCGAGGGGATTTGAGTATAGGAGCAGGGAGGTTCTGCTGCAGTTGTACAGGGCATTGGTGAGACCACACCTGGAGTATTGCGTACAGTTTTGGTCTCCTAATCTGAGGAAAGACATTCTTGCCATAGATGGAGTACAGAGAAGGTTCACCAGATTGATTCCTGGGATGGCAGGACTTTCATATGAAGAAAGACTGGATAGACTCGGCTTGTACTCGCTGGAATTTAGAAGATTGAGGGGGGATCTTATAGAAACTTACAAAATTCTTAAGGGGTTGGACAGGCTAGATGCAGGAAGATTGTTCCCGATGTTCGGGAAGTCCAGAACAAGGGGTCACAGTTTAAGGATAAGGGGGAAGTCTTTTAGGACCGAGATGAGAACGTTTTTTTTCACACAGAGAGTGGTGAATCTGTGGAATTCTCTGCCACAGAAGGTAGTTGAGGCCAGTTCATTGGCTATATTTAAGAGGGAGTTAGATGTGGCCCTTGTGGCTAAAGGGATCATGGGGTATGGAGAGAAGGCAGGTACGGGATACTGAGTTGGATGATCAGCAATGATCATATTGAATGGCGGTGCAGGCTCGAAGGGCCGAATGGCCTACTCCTGCACCTATTTTCTATGTTCTATGTTTCTACGTTTCTATGATGCCTCGATGGTCGATGAGAACGTGGAGGTACCACTGTATGCGGGTAGGGGAAGAACATTGGAGGACCCGGCATGGAGGGATTGCATTGGGGAGGGGGGGAAACAAAGTACAATGGTGACCCGTGTTGAGGAACCACTGTGGGGGGGGGAGAACTAAAGGAGGAACCGGCGTGCTTTGTAACTTTGTCAGCACTGTAGGTTGTCACTATTTGTATACATTGGGTGTGCAAGCAAAGAATTGCACTGTGCCTAGTCACATGTGACAATAAAGAATTCCTAATCCATTTCAGAATCCAATTAAGAATTTTGTCATTTCTAATTTACAAGGGCAAATACATGTATCAGTGTTTTGGATTTAGTTAGGCGTGAAATGTTGGCCTTCATAACGAGAGGATTTCAGTACAAGAGTAAAGAGGTTCTTCTGCAGTTGTATAGGGCCCTGGTAAGACCACATCTGGAGTATTGTGTACAGTTTTGGTTTCCTAATTTGAGGAAGGACATCCTTGTAATTGAGGCAGTACAGCATAGGTTCACGAGATTGATCCCTGGGTTGGTGAGACAATAGGCAATAGACAATAGACAATAGACAATAGATGCAGGAGGAGGCCATTTGGCCCGTCGAGGTAGCACCACCATTCAATGTGATCATGGCTGATCATTCTCAATCAATATCCCGTTCCTGCCTTCTCCCCATTCCCCCTGACTCCGCTATCCTTAAGAGCTCTATCTAACTCTCTCTTGAAAGCATTCAGAGAACTGGCCTGCACTGCCTTCTGAGGCAGAGAATTCCACAGATTTACAACTCTCTGACTGAAAAAGTTTTTCCTCATCTCCGTTCTAAATGGCCTACCCCTTATTCTTAATCTGTGGCCCCTGGTTCTGGACTCCCCCAACATTGGGAACATGTTTCCTGCCTCTAACGTGTCCAACCCCTTAATAATCTTATATATTTCGATAAGATCCCCTCTCATCCTTCTAAATTCCAGTGTATACAAGCCTAGTCACTCCAGTCTTTCAACATATGACAGTCCCGCCATTCCGGGAATTAACCTAGTAAACCTACGCTGCACGCCCTCAATAGCAAGAATATCCTTCCTCAAATTTGGGGACCAAAACTGCACACAGTACTCCAGGTGCGGTCTCACTAGGGCCCTATACAACTGCTGAAGGACCTCTTTGCTCCTATACTCAACTCCTCTTGTTATGAAGGCCTCAGACTGATTCCTCAGACTGTCATATGAGGAAAGATTGAAAAGAATAGGCTTGTATTCACTGGAGTTTAGAAGGATGAGAGGGGATCTTATAGAGACATATAAAATTATAAAAGGACTTGACAAGCTAGATGCAGGAAAAATGTTCCCAATGTTGGGGAGTCCAGAACCAGGGGCCACAGTCTTAGAATAAAGGGGAGGCCATTTAAAACTGAGGTGAGAAGGAACTTTTTCACCCAGAGAGTTGTGAATTTGTGGAATTCTCTGGAAAAGAGGGCAATGGAGGCCAAATCACTGGATGAATTTAAGAGAGAGTTAGATAGAGCTCTGGGGGCTAGTGGAATCAAGGGATATGGGGAGAAGGCAGGCACGGGTTACTGATTGTGGATGATCAGCCATGATCACAATGAATGGCTGTGCTGGCTCAAAGGGCCGAATGGCCTGCACCTATTTTCTATGTTTCTATATCTTAATTGTTAATCTGAATTGCACAGGCATAAGTATGAGACAAAATCTCTACTACAAGCTCCGTTTTCACCCCAAATAATTCAAAGAATTGAAAGCTTTCATAGGTATTTACATAAAACAAGTATTTACATGTATAGCAAAACAGTTCTTATTGATATATTAGACTTAATATATGCAGTGTATTTATGTACGGCAAGTACAATAATCTCTCCCAGAGCACTAAAATCAGAATGCTAAAGAGTTGTATTTTACTTGTATTTAGATTAGATTAATACAAATAATAGTAAACTCGTACCTGCTGAATGATATAGTCAAATCTCTGAGATGGGTAAATAGTCCAGTTTTCAGTCTGTCCTTCCCTAAAATATCCTTCTTCTTTCGGTAGGTTTTGATAAAAGGACACTGAAAAATTATAACTTGTGCATGCCTCACCTTTTACGATATGGTTTCGAGAGATTCCTGTTTGATAGGTGTTTATTTAAATTAGCTCAGTCTTGCTTAGCCAGGAAGCAGGTCAACAATTGAATTTGAAATGAAACAAGTCCCGATTGTTAATGATCTCCAAAAGTGCAATACAATTAGTTCTCACTGTTATAATTTCATAGCAGAAAATATAGTTTTATGTTGAATCTATTAAAAGTCTATCCTTCAGGTTGAGATCAGGTTTAGGCAGACTGAGCGGAAGTGTTCAGCGAAACAATCGCCGAGCCTGTGCTTGGGTAAACTCAAACTCTAACATATAACATATAACATATAACAACTACAGCATGGAAACAGGCCTGTCCGGCCCTACCAGTCCACGCCGACCATTCTCCCTGACCTAGTCACATCTACCTGCACTCAGACTTAAAGAATGTCAACTGGCCTGGATAAAATATATCTGAGGTTGTTTTAGTTAAATGCAGGTGCATTTAGGAGGTTTTATTATCTTTATATTTTATTTTAAAAAACAAAAAGATACTTCTTTAAATTTTAATAGATTTTTACTGCTCTATTATATTTTTTCATTTGTTGAGGATCTGGCCAACATTTATTTTCTGGTAGATAGACACAAAATGCTGGAGTAACTCAGCAGGTCAGGCAGAATCTCTGGAGAAAATGGATAGGTAACGTTTCAGGTCAGGACCCTTCTTCAGACTGATTGTAGGGTGGTGGTGATGTGGGCGGGGATTGTTGTGGGGTACTGTAATGAAGAAAAAAGCAGGATAAATTGGGGCCAGCAACTGATGACCTCAGGCAAGGAGGTTCCCTGAAACGCTGATTATTCGCAAGAGATGTACGATCCCAAGAGGGATACATCGGGTTGCAAATTGTGGAACTGGTTAACTGACCTTTAGTGGAGGAAGTGGGGTAAAGTGGTAACAGAAAGGGGAGGGAGGGAATGTTTGTAGAAGTTATCTAAAAGTATAGAATTCAAAGTTCGTACAGCTCGGATGTCAGTTACCTAAGCAAAATATGAGGTGCTGTTCCTCCAATTTGCATGTGGCCTCACTCTATCAGAGGAGGAAGCCCTGGACAGAAAGGTCAGTATGGGAATGGGAAGGGGATTTAAAACGGTTCAAAGCCGGGAGATTGAGTAGTCCTTGGCGAACCAAGCGTATGTGTTCAGCGAAACGGTCGCCGAGTTTGTGATTTGTCTTGCCAATGTGCAGGGGATATTTTCCTATCATCATTAGACTTGAAAGGTTGTGATGGCTGTTCTGGTGAGGACAGTCCCGTAATCTTGTGGATTGAGAGTTTCCAGATTTACGATACGATAAAGGAGGGAAATTGATCAAACCTTTAGGTGCAGCAACAAAGAAAGAATGGTCACATATTTCTGAGTCGGTCTATTGCAATTGGACTATTAGTGCTTTAGTGCTTGGATAGATTCTGGAGGCAATGTCTTCACTACTACAGCTGGAATATTATCCGATGCCACGGCCTTTGCCACATCTCTCACCCATTTCTTAATGTTGCGCAGTGTAAATCAAATTGGATTCTTCAAGAGTGTGGATGTCAAAGTGGATCGTTGGCTGAGCACAAGCTTTGAGTTATGCTTGGTTGTGAAGGCTTTACTCTCACCTTTAACACTCGTGCTCAGACCTGGCATAACAGCTTCATTCATTTGGGTGTAATTCTTGGGTCTCTGTGATCATGTAGGAGAATTCGAGCATTAATAAATGAGGAAATAAATTTAAGTCCATCAGTGCTCACCAATCGTCCTTACCTGCCTGCCCTGATAGCCCAACAGTTGGATAATATTAGGTTCCACTGTTTCTGGGTCTCATCCTGTGCAGCATTTATCTAAGTTCATAATATGTGCTTGTGGTACCAAGGGGCAGAGACTAGTCTTTATCCAGTAATGCCAGTGAGTATCAGTTGCGGGTTGCTCATGCCTCCACAAACTTGGTTCATCCAGAGACAGTCCATGGGCATCGGCGTAGTCAATGATAGTGTCTTGAGAACAGTCATCATTACGGTCAAGGAGGTGATGAAGGTCCTAACACATATGAAGAAGGGTCTCGGCCCAAAACATCACCCATTCCTTTTCTCTAGTGATGTCGCCTGTCCAGCTGTTTTACTCCAGATTTTTGTGTCTATCTTTGAAGGTAGACAAATCTCCCAGGCCTGACCAGATATATCCGAGGGCACTGCGAGAAGCTAGAGAGGAAAGCGCAGGTGCCCTGGCTGAGATTTACGAGTCATCATTAAATACAGGTGAGGTGTCAGAAGACTGGAGGGTGGCAAATGTTGTCCTTCTCTTTTGCCCTCCCCTTCCCAGTTCTCCCACTGTCTTCCTCTCTCCACCTATATCCTTTCTTTGTCCCGCCCCCCTGACATCAGTCTAAAGAAGGGTCTCGACCCAAAACGTCACCCATTACCTCTCTCCCAGATGCTGCCTGACCTGCTGAGTTACTCCAGCATTTTGTGATACCACCAGCATCTGCAGTTATTTTCCTACATTCTTTCCTTGTATATCCTTGGACCAACTCCACTGTATCTGCTGTTCCAGGTGTGGACTCCTATATATCGACGAGACCAAGCATAGACTGGGCGATTGTTTCGCTGAACACCTCTGCCTTGGCTTATGATCTAATGATCTTATGATCTTTTTTAAAAACTTTTATTTATTTCTTCAACACACATAGTACAGAACACATACAACATGGAGGAGATACATATTCAGTTACGCCTGTTTTCACGTATATTCTCTCGTTTTCATGTCTGTTATGAACATGGTTAATAACTACTTTGTAATGACCATAGGGATTGGTCCTTAGAGTCGAACCCTCGGATTGGCCAGCAAGGTCACATGGTGGTGCGACCATAGGGATTGGTCCTGAGAGTCGAACCCGCTGATTGGCCAGCTAGGTCAGGTGGTGGTTTTGTGGCCCAAAAACCAGGCAGTGGGAAGAGAACATCGATGTGAACAGTTTGAGTTAATGGTTGACTGTAATCTCGTTTGTTATCCTTTGTTATTGAATATTGCTGCCGCAATAAACTTCTTTAACAAAGTACAAGCCTCCAGACTCGCCATATTGGTGACCCCGACGTGATCTCGCCGATCATCTACCATGGAGGGACAAGACGCCCCTTCTTTGGTTCTAACGCCCGGCGTACCGCAGCTAAACGCGGTCAGCGTTCATCTTCCTCCGTTTTGGGCGCATCAACCACAACTTTGTTTTGCCCATGCTGAAGCTCAGTTCCACCTGAGAAACATCTCGGTGGACGAGACAAAGTTTTATTACCTGGTCAGCGCTCTACCGCCTGAGACGTCCGCACGAGTGATGCAGTTCATCACCTCCCCTCCTGCAGACGGCAAGTACGAGGCGCTGAAGGTACTCTTGCTTCGAACCTTCGGATTCAGTAGGCATGATCGAGCTGAGAGGCTTTTGCACCTGCCGGATCTCGGAGATCGGCTGCCATCCGCCCTCATGGCCGAAATGTTGGTGCTGGCAGGTGAGCACAAGGATTGCCTCATGTTCGAGCAGGCATTCCGAGAACAACTTCCAGAAGATGTTAGGCTTATGCTCACGGATTGTTCTTTTAAGGACCCCATGGCATATGCGGAGAAAGCCGATGCGCTCGAAAAAACACAGTTCGATCAACAGGGTCTCGGCACCATTAGGCAGCCGGCAGCGGCACCAAGATGGCGCCGCGACTCCTTACTCGTTCTGGTCGCGAAATCCGGCTCCCTGCTAGGTTCCGTACCTCGGGGTCTGGGGGGGGGGGGGGTCATGTAGTGACCATAGGGATTGGTCCTGAGAGTCAAACCCTCGGATTGGCCAGCAAGGTCACATGGTGGTGCGACCATGGTGATTGGTCCTGAGAGTTGAACCCGCTGATTGGCCAGCTAGGTCAGGTGGTGGTTTTGGGGCCCAAAAACCAGGCAGTGGGAAGAGAACTTCGATGTGAATAGTTTGAGTTAATGGTTGTCTGTAATCTCGTTTGTTATCCTTTGTAATTGAATATTGCTGCTGCAATAAACTTCTTTAACAAAGTACAAGCCTCCAGACTCGCCATAACTTCCTCATTGGTAATAATAATTCACATATTACCTCAACAAGGATATCACTCATCATATACCTTACCTCTCGTACCACCTATGAAATTACTCCTGTAACTGTGATATTAACCAAACGATCAACCGATGTAATAAAAATTAAAATCAATCCGAAAAAGTAAATAAATAAACAAAGCAAAAAAAAAAAAAACCCAAAAAATGGTGACTAGAGTTCTGGCATCACCTGTATTAATGGTGACCATCTTTTAACAAACTCGTCTGTTTTCAACTGTATTTTTGCTGTGATTTTCTCCATGATAAATACACTTTTTACCCTGTCTCTCCATTGCGTTATGTGGCTTCAACTAGGAAACTGTTATCATTTTATTTTGCTATCAAAAGTAGAATTCTCAGTAGATAAATTAACTGTCCATCTGTCACATTATCAGGGAGTGTACCCAGTATACAGAGTGCTGGATCTAAAGTAAAGTTAATGCCCAATACCTGTTCAATTTTGTTTTAAACACTCTTCCTGAAATCCAGGAGCTTTGGGCAATCCCAAAATATATGTGTGAAGTCCCCCAACATTCCACAATCCCTCCAACATAGCTCAGATGTGTTACTATATTTTGATGTGATAGATGGAGTGTTAAAATACCGCATTTTCACCTTCCAATCAAATTCCCTCCATGTTGGACTGTTGGTTAATTTATGTCCTGCTTTGAATGATTCCTCCCAATTTTCATCTGTTATTATAATATTTGATTCCAACTCCCATTTTTCTTTGACATCCATATTGTTATCATTAGATTCATGTTGTATTATTTTATAAATTTTCAATAGGGCTCCTTTTTTTGTCTCTTCCTCTGAAGATGACATTAACAGTTCGTCTAGTTTGGATGGTTTTTTACAAATATTCCCACTGTAGCGACCATAGAAAGTGGTCCTAGTTGTCGAACCCTCAGATTGGCCAGCAAGGTCACGTGTGGGTGCGACCGTAGGGATTGGTCCAGAGAGTGACAAATGCCTTTTGTGCATCTAAACTGAGCAACATGGTAGGTTGAGGATTACTTTTAGTGCATGATATAAGATTTAGTGTTCTCCTAATATTGTTGGCTCCTTGTCCACAAGGAATAAAACCTGTTTGATCCGGTTTGATTAATTTGGTTATACATTTCTGCATTCTCTGTGCTAATATGTTTGTTAATATTTTTAAGTCATTTCAGAGCAAGCTATCAGGCCTATATCCCTCACGTGAAGTTGGATCTTTGCCCTCCTTGTGTAGGACTGAGATGATGGCTTCTGACCAAGTTTTTGGCGGGTTACCTGATGATAGAGCATAGTTAAAGACTTTAGATAGTACTGGTGTAATCTCTTCTGTAAAACATTTGTAAAATTCTCCCGGGTACCCATCTGTGCCAAGGGATTTATTATTTTAAAGAGTTTTTATAGTATCAGGTATTTCTTGTAATGAAGTGTGCTGTATCATTTTAGATGCATCCTCTGCCGATAGAGATAGGGTCTCGACCCGAAACGTCACCCATTCCTTCTCTCCCGAGATGCTGCCTGACCTGACCAGCCCCCGGTACAGGAGTTTGAGGTCCCAGCGGTTCGTTTTTTCCATATTCACGTGGATTTAGTAGGACCCTTGCCTTCCTCCCGTGACTACACCCATCTGCTCACGGTGGTGGATCGGTTCACCCGGTGGCCAGAGGCTTTCCCATTGTCAGATACCTCTGCTGCCTCTTGTGCCAGGACCTTGGCCCTCCATTGGGTGGCACGTTTCGGGGTTCCGGCTGTTATTACCACCGACAGGGGGCCACAGTTCACTTTGACCCTCTGGGCCACGCTAGCAGAGCTGTACGGTTCCCGGTTGCAACACACCACAGCGTACCACCCCCAGGCTAATGGGCTTGTGGAGAGGTTCCACCGACAACTCAAGGCGGCCCTCAGTGCGAGGCTGGAAGGCCCGGACTGGGTAGACCAACTTCCCTGGGCCCTTCTGGGCATCCGGACCGCTCCTAAGCAGGATCTCGGTGCTTCGTCCGCGGAACTAGTATATGGATCGCCACTTCGAGTACCCGGGGATTTGCTTCCGGACTCCTCCGGCCAGCTGCCTCCAGTTCAGTCAGACTTAACATCTCTCCGGGCACGCGTGGGTTCCCTGTCCCCGGTTCTGACTTCACGTCATGGGTGTCCCATGGTACACGAACCGCCTGCCCTGCAGGACTGCGGGTTTGTATTTCTGCGTAAGGATGCCCATCGTTCCCCGTTGCAGAGGGTCTATGGGTTTTGCGTAAGGGGCCGGTTACCTTCACCTTAGACGTGGGCGGCAGGAGTGAGCTCGTCTTGGTGTCCAGGCTTAAACCTGCGCACTTGGATCCGGACCGCCCGGTCCTGGTCGGCCAACCACCTCGGCGAGGCCGGCCTCCTGCAGTTCCGCTCAGTCCAGGACCCCCCGCTCTGGTAGTTCCACCAGGTCCGGAATCCCCTGCTCCTGTGGTTCAGGCTGCCCCTCTCCTTACTCGTTCTGGTCGCGAAATCCGGCTCCCTGCTAGGTTCCGTACCTCGGGTTCTGGGGGGGGTCATGTAGCGACCATAGAAAGTGGTCCTAGTTGTCGAACCCTCAGATTGGCCAGCAAGGTCACGTGTGGGTGCGACCGTAGGGATTGGTCCAGAGAGCGACACCGCTGATTGGACAGCGTGGTCATATGCGCTTTTGGCGCCCAAAAAGAGTCAGTTGGGAGACGTCTTCGAAGAGAACAGTTAGTTTTAATGGTTGTCTGTAATCTTGTTAAGAAAACTTTGTAATCGAATATTGCTGTCGCAATAAACTTCTTCAACAAAGAACAAGTTTCCAGACTCGCCATACCACATTCCTTATGTTTCTAAAGGTAATGTCGCAGTTGTAGGAATTTATAAAAGTCATGAGCTGGTAGATTAAATTCCTGTGCAAGTTGTTCGAATGACTTCATGGTCTGTCCATTAAACACTTGTGCGATATATATTAACCCCTTTTTTGTCCAATTGTTATACCCTGAGTCCATAGTTGATGATATATTTTAAAAGTAGAATTAGAAACCCCAATAGGCAATGACTGGAACAAAAACAGGAATCTTGGTCGTATGTTCATTCTTATCGTTTCTATTCTCCCCATCAAAGTCAGTGGTAAAATTTCCCATCTAGCCAAATCCTTCTTTATCTCAGTTGTCAATTTCCCATAGTTTGCCTCAAATAGCTGTGATATAATGGGAGTAATAATAACATCCAGGTATCTAATCCCTTTATTAGTCGATTTAAAGTGAACCTTTCCCTCTAGTTCTGCTGGAATATCACCTGAAAGCATCATAGCTACTGATTTAGTATCATTGGTCAAATATCCCGATATTCATTCAGGGTGTATAACAGGGCTGGTATAGATGAGGATGGGTCACTTATACATGTTAATATATCATCCGTGAATAAAGATATTTTGTGTTCTATCCCCCCATCGTCCCTTATTCCTTTTATGTCTTTATTTTTTCTTATTAACTCAGCCAACGGTTCCATACTAGCAGCAAATAATAATGGACTCAGACAATCTCCTTGTCTGACTCCTCTTTTGAGGAAGAAAAAATCTGAGCAACAACCATTAACTCTGATCCGTGATTTAGGGTTTTTATATACCATTTTCACCCAGTCTATGAAAATCGAGTGGAACCCAAAACCCTCCAATGTGCGGTATAGGAAACTCCATTTTACCCGATCAAATGCCTTTTGTGCATCTAAACTGAGCAACATGGTAGGTTGAGGATTACTTTTAGTGCATGATATAAGATTTAGTGTTCTCCTAATATTGTTGGCTCCTTGTCCACAAGGAATAAAACCCGTTTGATCCGGTTTGATTAATTTGGTTCTACATTTCTGCATTCTCTGTGCTAATATGTTTGTTAATATTTTTAAGTCATTTCAGAGCAAGCTACCAGGCCTATATCCCTCACGTGAAGTTGGATCTTTGCCCTCCTTGTGTAGGACTGAGATGATGGCTTCTGACCAAGTTTTTGGCGGGTTACCTGATGATAGAGCATAGTTAAAGACTTTAGATAGTACTGGTGTAATCTCTTCTGTAAAACATTTGTAAAATTCTCCCGGGTACCCATCCGTGCCAAGGGATTTATTATTTTAAAGAGTTTTTATAGTATCAGGTATTTCTTGTAATGAAGTGTGCTGTATCATTTTAGATGCATCCTCTGCCGATAGAGATAGGAAATGTAATCTTTTAAGGAATGCCTGTGTTTTGATTTCTGTGAAATTGGACTCCGAGTCGTTATATAGATTTTTATAATAATCTGCAAAAGCTTCCGCTATCTCTGATGGCTTTACCATAATTTGTTTGGAAGTAGGGAGTCTTATTTTTGAAATTATCCTATTTGTTTGGGCCTTTCGAAGTTGGAATGCTAATAAACGACTTGCTCTATTACCCATCTCATAATATCTTTGGCTTGTAGAAAACGTAGAGCTCCATCCGCTTTATATGTTAGAAGTTCTTCTAATCTTTGCCTAATTCTTTTCAGTTCAAGGAGTATGGAGTTGTCTGATGTTCTCTTATGTTCTAACTCCAATTCTCTAATTTTACTCTCTAGCACTCTCTGCTGTTCTAGATGCGCTTTTCTCAACCTAGAAGTTATTTCTATTATTTTCCCTCTTATGACTGCTTTACCCCCTCCCATAAAATCGATGGTAATACCTCGCCATTGTCATTTATTTGAATGTATTCCCTTAAATTTTATTTTAGTTCCTTTACTACCCTCTCGTCTGATAGGATTGATACATTAAGTCTCCAATATTTGAAAAGATTTTATTTGTCCATTATTTGTCCATTATTTAATACTCTAGATTTTTTTGTGTGATTGGTCCCTGTTCTGGTGGTAACCTGTCTAATTTGCCATTCTGTACTGTATTGAAATTCCCACCCATTAATATCATCCCTTTTCCATTACTGGTAATTACATTAGCTACGTTTTTAAAGAATGTCTCTTTCCCCTCATTAGGGGCATAGATATTGAGTATAGGGATAATCATGTCTCCTATGGAGCCAATTATCATAACGTATCTTCCCATATTATCTTTTATCACTTTCTCTGCAGAGAATGGCAGCGATTTATTAATTAATATGGCCACTCCCCTTCTCTTGCCATATGAAGCATGAAATACTTGGTTTACCCTTTCCCTTTTCATTTTTTTATATTCCCCTCAACCAAATGTGTTTCTTGTAATAAAGCAATTAAACATTGTAGTTTCTTCAGTTGGCTCAGTATCTTCTTCCTCTTGATGGGATGATTTAAACCATGGACATTATAAGATACAAAATTTAACCCATTCATATTAACCAACACTTCTGTTAGTTTGCATAGGTCGTATATTACCTTTAATAAGCTCTGCTTTTACTTCATATGTTTTATATTAGGCAGTTATTCTAATTGTCTAAGTATGTTTCAGGACCTCCACTTATTTATGCATTTATTTATTCAAGTACTTTTTCTGGTCCTACCATAATGATCAAGTTCGTGAGTTCACTCAGTGAGGGCCTATAAGTCTGTCTCTGTGATGTGTGGCTGCCACTTCTTCTCCTTCCGTCTTGTCACCATAGTCCAGCTGCCTTGCACCAAGTCCCTCTGTAGTCTCTCTATCTCATCCTCCTCGACATGAATCCCCATGTCCTTCAGGGTAGGCGCAGCTTCCGTTAGTGTAGTGAACGTCTTAGTCCCCGAGTCCTTTAGTTTTTTTATTACGTCCCTTACCTTCTTCCTCTTTTTTTGTATCTCAGTCGTTCGTATAGTCTTGATTGAAGTAAATGGTCCGTCCTTCAAATGTAGCCTTTTGGTTCCATGCTTGCTGTATTATATGCTCTTTCACTTGTTCACGGACAATGATCGCTCTCGGGAGGGCAGTCTTCTCTTTCGGTTTGGCGACCAGCGAGCCGTGTGCTCTTTCATGGACATGAACGACAGGATTCATGTCCATGTCGTTTGGAATTTGCAGTAATGAACGAATAAAATCAGTCACAAATCCTATTGTGTCATTTTTCTCAGAGCCCTCCGTGATGCCATGTGTCCGTATATTATAACGTCTCGACCTTGATTCCAAATCGTCACACTTTGCAGATAACTTTGGCTCTTGGTGAAGTAGGAAGGCAACCGATCTTTCCAGCCGCGCTGTCTTATCTTCTGTGCCTCCCAGTCTTTCTTCCATATTTATTGTTCGCTGCTCCAAAGTGACTGTTCTTTCCACAAGTTCCATGTTATTCTCAAGTCTAGTCAAAGCATTTTTGTTGTCATTAACCGCTTCTGTGTGCTCTTGCCTTAGCCTGTGTATCTCCACCAATATTACCTAGTCCTGTTCGCCTCCTCCATGCTCGGTCTCCAGTTTCGTTCCTTTCGTCGCGTCGGCACCTCCTTCATTTACATTTTCCTTCTTCCCAGGCCTGCCTTTTCTCTCCATCTCCTTTTATTAAATTTCTTCGTCACATTTCCATTAATTCGACTCACTTTCTGCCGTACATGTTGTTTTTAAAGAGCTTGTTTTGGTCGGTTTTTGGAAGAGCTAAATTTCAACCCGTGTCCTACCACATGTCGCCACCGGAAGTCTCCGATCTTATAATCTTAAATCGGAAGCAGACCACTCCGCCCCTAACCTTGCCTGAGGACACCATGCAGTCCATTTGGTGTAGCGAGAATCCCTCAAGTTGTTTGGCACAATGAGGTGAAGCAGGTGTGAGCCATGTCTCTGTAAAACATAGTACGCCACAGTCCTTCAGTTCACTGAAGTAGGCGTGGCTATAATCAGATTCCCGTCCACCCCGACGATGTCCCCAAGACGGCCATCGTGACGCCATTTGGCCTTTTCGAATTCCTCCGTATGCCGTTTGGACTTAAGAATGCTGCGCAAGCTTTTCAGTGGCTGTGTGTGCCGTGGCCTGGACGTTGTATTCGTGTACCTCGATGACATTTTGGTGGCAAGCCGCTCGAGACAGGAGTATGCTGCCCATCTCCGCCAGCTATGCCAGCTCCTTAGCGATCATGGGCTTGCCATCAACATCGCCAAATGCCATTTCGGGGTGTCGTCCATTGATTTCCTGGGCCACCACGTGACCCCGCACGGGGCGCTGCCGCTCCCGGACAAGGTGGACGCGGTGCGCCAGTTTCCATGCCCGACCACCGTGAGGGGCCTCCAGGAGTTCGTTGGGATGGTGGCCTTTTACCACCGATTTGTGCCGTCTGCAGCCCGGATCACGGGCCTGCTGTTTCACCTCATGGCGGGCAAGCGCAAGGAGGTCGAATGGACTGACGTTGCGGTGGCGGCGTTCCACCGCGACAAGGAAACCCTGGCTACGGCCACGATACTCGTGCACGCACGGGCGGATGGACCAACTAGCCTGCCGGTCGACGCTTCGGATGTGGCGGTTGGGGCGGTGCTCGAACAGCAGATTGATGGGTGTTGGAAGCCTCTCGCCTTCTTCAGCCTGCCTTTGACCGCGAGCTCCTTGCCCTTTACCTTACAGTCCGCCACTTCCGCTATTTCCTCGAGGGGCGTGCCTTCACCGCGTACACTGACCACAAGCCCCTCACCTTTGCGTTCGCCAAGGTGTCCGACCCGTGGTCAGCCCGCCAGCAGCGGCAGTTGGCTTTCGTCTCGGAGTACACTACCTCCATCTGTTTCGTCGGCGGCAAAGACAACAGAGTGGCCGACGCCTTGTCTCGACCTGTGGTCCACGCCGTCCTGCAAGTGACCGATGGCATCGACTACTCAGCCCTGGCGGCCGCCCAGTTGACGGACGAGGAGATGTCCGCCTATCGTACCGCCGTTTCGGGCCTGCGGTTGGAGGACCTTCCCTGTGGCGCTGGGGGCGCAATGCCGCTGTGCGATGTCTCCACCGGGCAGCCGCGCCCCATTGTTCCTGTTGCCTGGCGGCGCCGGGTGTTCGAGGTGCTCCACGGGCTGGCCCACCCTTCCATTCGGGCGACGACGACCCTCGTGGCTTCCCGTTTCGTGTGGCACGGGTTGTGTAAACAGGTTGGACATTGGGCGCGCACCTGCATCCCGTGCCAAACTGCAAAAGTACAGCGGCATGTGCGAGCGCCACTCCAGGATTTCCCCGTCCCTCACCACCATTTTGACCACATCCACGTGGACATCGTGGGGCCGCTGCCGCCTTCTCGGGGCTTCACCCACCTCCTGACTATGGTGGACCGTTTCTCGCGGTGGCCGGAGGCAGTTCCACTGCCGGACACTTCTGCCTCTACTTGTGCCCGTGCGTTGACGGCTCACTGGATTGCCAGGTTTGGGGTGCCGCTCGACATCACGTCTGACAGGGGGCCGCAGTTCACCTCTGAACTGTGGTCATCCATGGCTCAACTACTGGGGGTTAATCTGCACCGCACCACAGCGTACCATCCGCAGGCGAACGGCCTGGTGGAGCGCTTCCACATCCAGCTCAAGGCTGCCCTGAAGGCCCGGCTCGTTGGTCCGGACTGGGTCTGGGTCGACGCGTTGCCATGGGTTTTACTGGGTGTCCGCACCGCACCCAAAGAGTACTTGGCCACTTCCTCGGCTGAATTGGTGTACTGGGCTCCACTGACAGTGCCCGGTGAGTTCGTTCCATCCGCCCAGGGTCAGGCGGAACAACCATCGGCCGCCCTGCAACGCCTTCGGGAGACAGTGGGCAAGCTGGCACCAGTGCCGACGTCTCGGCACGGTTCGGTTAGGTCGCATTTCCCTTCCGCCCTGCAATGTTGTGCTTCGCCTATAATAAATATTCTGGGGGAATAGTGCTAATATTCGGAAGTAGCAGGAAACAGTCAACCCACAGCAATTGCTCTCCAGAACCAAGGTCTGCAATCAATCACCACCTCAAACTACATACCTGAATGCCTGGTCTTGGATTTCCTGCCTTACCTGTAGAAGAGTCTGTAGATCCCACAATAGCCTCAACAGCCACTTCAAAGTGAAAGGAAGTCATCTTCGGTCACCGTGGAATTCTCAAGGAGAAAAAAATGTAGGCATTTTCCACCCCTGAGCCTACACGCTGCCCTATGAGGCAAAAGACTGTGGACTTAAGTCCCTCTTTGGATAAGAGGGACTCGCAAATTCTCTACAGTGATGTCTTTCAAATGAACTATGAGTTTAAGGTCCCATAATGTCTTCCCATGGAGCTATAAAAGGCTGCATTGTCTTATTTGTGGAAGAGTACAATAGTTCTCTCAATGTCAAGATAGTTATTGCTCAAAAACGATTATTTTAAAAATAAACTTTTATCTGATCATTTATCTGGTTGCGGTCGGTAGAAGGTGCACAGATTGGGTGACATTTTCTTCCTTAATAATGATTGATTGTGATGAGCCATAGGACAGATAGTGACAGTCGTGGCAAAGGCAAGCTGCTTTCTTCCTTTAAGTTACACTCAGGCCAAAATGTTGCATAAGAGACAATCGATCCTTACCACTTCTTTCCTGTTGCTGCTCACACTGAATTTGTCGCATGAGGCTGAGCAGATTTTAGAATTGATCCACTATTTGCTGATCAACAAGGGTGATCATATCTGCAGTACAATCCCAGCTGTGTCAGGCTCTTCCTAAATTGAATTAGTCAGTTGCTTCTGAAAAGGTTTTTTTTTAGATTAGAAGCACACTAGAGTACTTCTTCAATGCTAATAGACCAAATTTTACTTACATAGAACACCACTGCTGACATCCTTGATATGGATCAACTCACTTTTCAACGCGCACACATCAAAATCAATGTGTAAGTCAGAGCTGAACTGGAGATCTGATACTGGTGCATCAAATCCCCATTCCACTCCTGGACTCGTGACTACGTCAAATGAAGGAACACCAACAACCTGAGCAGAGAGGGCATTTGTACCTTAGCTTGGCACCTTAACTCTATTCCAGCCAGGGATCACATTTGTATTAATTTGAATGGGCTTGCCAGATATCGGCAGGTCAGGCAGCAAAAAGTGGAGAAAGAAACAGGGTTGACATTTCATTTATGAATTGATTCTCATCAAAACTAATCAGTGTTATGAATCTAAAGTGTTAAATCTATTTCTCTCCAAGATACTTACCTAATGCATTTCTTTTGTAAATAGCATCATGCATAAATTGCACCCTTGCTACAAAGGAGATAGTAAAGTATAATGCCATCACGTTTATCCTCAAATTCTAACAATGAGTCAAAGCTCTGTGCACTAAAGTTTGCATACTTTACGAATATAGAATACATTTCATTTCAATTGTTGGAATATCATCAAGATATATACAGAAGAATTACTGCAAAATAACTACAAATGAATGACAGAGATGTTATACAAGACGTTGGCTTGGCGACACAGATATTGTGTTCAGTTTTGGTCACCATGCCGTAGGAAAGATGTCTTAAACTGGATAGTGCAGAGATGATTTACAAGGATGTATAAGAAGATAACTGCAGATAACCAAGCACAGGCTCGGCGATCGCTTCGCTGAACACCTGCGCTCGGTCCGCATTAACCAAACTGATCTCCCGGTGGCCGAGCACTTCAACTCCCCCTCCCATTCCCAGTCTGACCTTTCTGTCATGGGCCTCCTCCAGTGCCATAGTGAGGCCCACCGGAAATTGGAGGAACAGCACCTCATATTTCGCCTGGGCAGTTTGCAGCCCAGTGGTATGAACATCGACCTCCAACTTTAGATAGTTCCTCTGTCCCTCCTGTCCCCTCCTCCTCCCCAGATCTCCCTCTATCTTCCTGTCTCCATCTATATCCTTCCTTTGTCCCGCCCCCCTGACATCAGTCTGAAGAAGTGTCTCGACCCGAAACATCACCCATTCCTTCTCTCCTGAGATGCTGCCTGACCTGCTGAGTTACTCCAGCATTTTGTGAATAAATACCTTCGATTTACAAGGATGTTGCAGGACTTGAGGGCCTGAACTATAGGGAGAGACTGGGCAGGCTGAGAATGTACAGAGTTTTTTAGCCAGTGTAGGGAAATCAAGGACTAGAGAGCATAGTTTATTTTTGTAGTTTAGTTTAGTTTAGAGATACATAGGTTTAAGGTGAGAGGGGAAAGATTTAGTAGCAACCTGAGGGGCATCCTTTTCACAAGGAGAGTGATGGGTATATGGAATAAACTGCCAGAGAAAGTTATTGACAATAGACAATAGGTGTAGGAGTAGGTCACTCAGCCCTTCGAGCCAGCACCACCATTCAATGTGATCATGGCTAATCATTCTCAATCAAAGTACCCCGTTCCTGCTTTCTCCCCATACCCCCTGACTCCGCTATCCTTAAGAGCTCTATCTAGCACCCCCTTGAAGGCAAGTACAATAACATTTAAAGACATTTGGACAGGTACATGGATAGGAAAGGTTTAGAGGGATATGGGCCAAATGTTGGAAATCGGGACTCATTTAGATTGGCATCTTGGCCGGTCTGGCGAGTTCAGCCAAAGTCTGTTTCTGTGCTGCATGACTCTATGACATGGGTTCTTTAAAAAAAGCCTTCTGTTTTTATTCATGCGCTGAACAGAACTCAGCTAAATCTGGCAGATATCAGTGATCGCCATCGGGTGCCAGTTCTGGCCTGACGTACTCCAAACTAAGGAATCTATGAAGCAGTATCAGAAAAAAAAGGACAAAATGCATGAATCTTTATCCTTCATCTAATTATATGGGGTATGGGGCGAAGGCAGGAACGGGGTACTGATTGAGAATGATCAGCAATGATCACATTGAATGGCGGTGCTGGCTCGAAGGGCCGAATGGCCTCCTCCTGCACCTATTGTCTATTGTCTATTGTCTATTGTCTATTGTTTATATGACCTATTTGTACCTAAACATTTTTAGTGCCTGCTTCCAGCATCAACCACCTCTCCATCACCACTCCTTTCTCCCCCCCTCCCACCTTTAACAAGAATTATCTTTTGACTGCTGTACCTTCAGGCCAGACACAATGGTGTAATTTACAGAGAGAAGCTCGACCATTTGTACTGCAAACTGTTGTGCCGAGATTCTTGTACATTCACATCATGCTAAATCTTCTGCTTGTTGCTAGGAGTCAACAATTTCACCTTCTGCCATGCCCTGCTGTTGTAAAGCTGGTGTAGTATATCCCTGTATGTCGCTCATTATAAATCCAGCTCACAACACTAGCTCTATTATGATAAAAATCCCATCTTTGTTATCAGGCTACACGAACAAATTATAATCCTTCACCTTTTGGCAATTCTATTACCCTGAAGATGTTGTTAAAAGTTGATCTCCAACGAATTTTATTCTGCAGTATGTCTAAAATCAACATAGTTGAAAAGGTTAGTGGGTAATAATACTGACAACACATATTCAAATTTGTTAATAATTCAAGTATAATGTAAGATGACACGTTATTCGATAGGCAAAAGAAATATTAAGAATAATACCAGATTAAGGAATCTGGCATGCAACCCTAGACATTTGTTATGGCTCTGCCCTGCTTTGTGAATCGATGACAGGGCTACATACAATCCAAAATTGTGAAACGTTGGCAGAAGTCCCATAATGGAATTTAAAATGATTAGTAATATCCCTAGAGTGGAGAAAACCTAAAATCTAGGTCACCTCACACGATCATTTTCTCCTTTCAGAGGCAACTTTCTTGGTGCATTTTCTTTTCAAATTTCTCATCTCAAGGCCACACAGCTTCCATTCACTGTCATAATACATCTACCTAAAAAAAAATCCCATTCATCCACAAAAAAATGGCTGCTCTGTGTTACAATTAGAAACCATTCACAAAATCTCGTTCCAAAGGCAAAGTACAACAATACCATTTGAATAACCCAGCCACTAATATATTTAATTACCGCTCCGAATAAAATAAATATTCAGATGAAAACTTCTCATTGGAGCGTAACAGGAAGAACTAAACAATAGTTACTGAAATTTATTGTAACACCATATCGATATTTTTATACTGCCTTGCGCATTGAAGGTCAGATTTACTCCTTAATCCATAGCAACAATCCAGAAGATAACAATGGTTCAATGGTCAATTGGCTCCATTTTATTACATCAGGAAACAGTAGGGATGAGTGGGTCTTTACCTGGCTGACAAAATGTGATGAGTGTGGTGAGTGTGCAGGGGGGGGGCTCAGTTTTTAATAATTTATAGAAATTACTTCAACGAATGAAGCACAACTATGGCTGCTGAGGACATAAAGCAAGATTGTAAAGTAAAACTTATGGAAACTATCAAGGGAAATAGGTTAAGTAAATGGTCGAAGACCTGACAAACGGAGTAAATGCATGGCCAGAAACATATAAAATGCATATTATCTATAAGATGGAAAATTGCAAAGCTCTAACGTGCACTGAGATCCAGATGTGATAATGCACGATTTTCAGAAGACCAGTGCATAGATAAACAAGAGTTTAGGAAAGGCAAGAGAATGCCATTGTTTATTATTAGGGAAATTGAATACAAATCTCGGGAAGAGGTTCACTTTGTGAAGGTTGCTAAAGTCTCAAACACTGTACAGAAAAGATACACGAGAGAGTTGCAAGGATGAGGGATTACAGCAGTAAATTGTAAGATGGAGAAGCTGGGATTGTTCTTCTAGGAGCAAAGAAGGCTGAGAGGAGATTGGATTGACCTGTGAAAGATCATTGCAGTTTTAGATAAGTAAAGGGAAGCTGTTCCATTTCAAGAAGCGTTCAAGGCCAGTGGGTGGAAAGGAATGGTGGATGACTGTTGATCCTCTTCCTGCCTCCCCCCGCCCCTGCTTTTTCCTCGCAATGTGGTTATGATCTAGAATACACTGCTTGTAAGTAGTCAATCAGGATTTCCAAACAAGGAACTGGGTCATGAGCGAGAATATTTTGCAGAGCTATTGAAAAGGCAAGGGAATGGGACCAAAATAATTATTTTATAAAGAGGCTGCAAAGGCTCTGTGGACCAGATCGCCTCCTTCTACTCTGCTACTGAAGACCGACAGGTAACACTAACGTCTGTGATGATCAAATGCTTGGAGAGGTTGGTAATGGTATTTATCAATTCCTACCTCAGCAAGAATCTGGATCCACAACAATTTGCCTACCACCACAATAGATCAATGGGGGATGTGATCTCACTGACTTTCCACTCTGCACTAGACTATTTGGATAATAAAAACACATGCATGAGACTGATGTTCATTGACTACAGCTTGGCATTCAACACCAACATCCCTTTCAAACATTACCAAGCTCAGGGAACTGGGTGTCTGTGCATCCCTCTGCAACTGGATCCTCGACTTCCTCATCAACAGAACACAACCAGTATGTTGTCTCGGAGTACACTACCTCCATCTGTTTCGTCGGCGGCAAAGACAACAGAGTGGCCGACGCCTTGTCTCGACCTGTGGTCCACGCCGTCCTGCAAGTGACCGATGGCATCGACTACTCAGCCCTGGCGGCCGCCCAGTTGACGGACGAGGAGATGTCCGCCTATTGTACCGCCGTTTCGGGCCTGCGGTTGGAGGACCTTCCCTGTGGCGCTGGGGGCGCAATGTCGCTGTGCGATGTCTCCACCGGGCAGCCGCGCCCCATTGTTCCTGTTGCCTGGCGGCGCCGGGTGTTCGAGGTGCTCCACGGGCTGGCCCACCCTTCCATTCGGGCGACGACGACCCTCGTGGCTTCCCGTTTCGTGTGGCACGGGTTGTGTAAACAGGTTGGACATTGGGCGCGCACCTGCATCCCGTGCCAAACTGCAAAAGTACAGCGGCATGTGCGAGCGCCACTCCAGGATTTCCCCGTCCGTCACCACCATTTTGACCACATCCACGTGGACATCGTGGGGCCGCTGCCGCCTTCTCGGGGCTTCACCCACCTCCTGACTATGGTGGACCGTTTCACGCGGTGGCCGGAGGCAGTTCCACTGCCGGACACTTCTGCCACTACTTGTGCCCGTGCGTTGACGGCTCACTGGATTGCCAGGTTTGGGGTGCCGCTCGACATCACATCTGACAGGGGGCCGCAGTTCACCTCTGAACTGTGGTCATCCATGGCTCAACTACTGGGGGTTAATCTGCACCGCACCACAGCGTACCATCCGCAGGCGAACGGCCTGGTGGAGCGCTTCCACATCCAGCTCAAGGCTGCCCTGAAGGCCCGGCTCGTTGGTCCGGACTGGGTCTGGGTCGACGCGTTGCCATGGGTTTTACTGGGTGTCCGCACCGCACCCAAAGAGTACTTGGCCACTTCCTCGGCTGAATTGGTGTACTGGGCTCCACTGACAGTGCCCGGTGAGTTCGTTCCTTCCGCCCAGGGTCAGGCGGAACAACCATCGGCTGCCCTGCAACGCCTTCGGGAGACAGTGGGCAAGCTGGCACCAGTGCCGACGTCTCGGCACGGTTCGGTTAGGTCGCATTTCCCTTCCGCCCTGCAGGACTGTCCATTTGTTTTCCTGTGCCGGGATGCACACCGGACGCCCCTTCAGCGGCCGTATGAAGGACCGTTCAAGGTGCTTGAGCGTGGCTCTGCCACCTTCGTTTTGGACATGGGGGGTCGTCCTGAGACTGTCTCTATTTCGCAGCTGAAGCCGGCGCACGTGGACGTTAGCCAGCCGGTCCTACTGGCGTGGCCTCGCCCTCGGGGTCGTCCTGCGTCCCGGCCCTTACACCCGGAATTCCCGTGGGTGTCTTCCGGTTCCTGCGACCGCTGTGGTGCGCACACGGGCTGGTCGTCTTGTACGTCCCCCTGTCCGTTTCGTGCCTGCGGTTCTTGGGGGGGGGGTCCTGTGGCGGTGCCCGGGGGCTAGGCCACTCCCTTGGTCATTCCCCTCGGCACTGAGTGGACAGGGGGGATTAGGTCACTCCCTGGGTCATTCCCCTGGGGACAGAGTGGTCTGGTGCTAAGGGGTTTGTTGGAAGGGGTTATTGTTTTGACTCGTGGTGATGACTGAGTGAGTGTATATTCAGTTACTGCATTAAAGTTATTGTTACTTCTTACCTGGCGTCTGGCCTGATCCCTGTCACGTCCAGACCCACTACAATGCCATCTTTTACAATAATTCAACCGTCCCTTTGACCCCAGCCTAACCTATACAATCTTCCTTCATAAGGCATATGACGGTTCAGACCAGTAAACATTCTCAGAACTGCTCCAAACAGATTCACATCCCTCCTTAAACTACATTGAATCACCAGTGTGATCTCACCAATGCCCTCTATAACTGAAAAATAATAACTCAACTTTCTACTTAATTCCATTTGCAACAAATGATAATATTCTGTCAGACGCAAGGAAATGAGCTGCTGGTTTACAAAGAAAACCCCCACAAAGTGCTGGAGTAACTCAATGGGTCAGGCAGCATCTCTGGAAGACGTGGATAGACAGCGTTACGAGTTGTACCCTTCCCCAGCTGACATTTTGTCAGCAAGCCTCAGTAATTACTGTACCTGCAAACCAGCCTCCTGTGAATCTTGGCCAATAGAGAACATTCAGACAGGAATAATCTGCTCAATTTACTTACAGTCTTTTATCTATTCTAGTTTTGAGGCAGTTATCTCACTGTAATAATATTTTTGCCAAAAATATAGTTTAGAAATTTTTCTTTTACCCAGTAAGTGTAGATGGGGCATGCCAGCGTGTGTTTGGAGCAGATAACAATCATTTCAGTACAGTGTTTAATGAATAAGTGCCAAAAAAAAAGAATAGTTGTGAAACTGGTCTCTTTGTATAATTTTCATTTATCCGGAACTTGGTTCAGAATCCACCACTCACAATCCCAGCACACACTCTGAACTAGTGTGTGCAGTTATAATCTCCAGAAATAAACAGCATTTTACATTGTTGTCATATGTACCACTGTGTACAAATACCTGATAAAACGATAGCGTGAATAACGTTTAGTGCAAGATAAATAATAATAATAATAATAATATATTCCTTTATTCGTCCCACACCGGGGAAATTTACAGTGTTACAGCAGCAAAGTGGATAGCAAGAGAGCAAGAGATCATTCATTATAAATAAAAGATACATAAATTGTCATCAGTTTTCTGTGTGTTCTTAGCTGTTATTGTTGACTCGTCTGCTGGGAGCAGTGCTGGTTGAGCAGTCTCCCAGCAGCGGGAAGGAAGGACCTCCTATGTCTGTAAAGTCCAATCAAAGATTGGACATGTAAAGTCCAATCAAAGATTGGACATGTAAAGTCCAATCAAAGATTGGACATGTAAAGTCCAATCAAAGATTGTTTGAGGGTAGATAGTAGCTCAGGACCACGCTCCAGATGTTGGTAGGATGGTTCAATTGTCTGATAACAGCTGGATAGAAACTGTCCGTAAATCTGGAGGTGTTCGTTTTCGCACTTCTATACCTTTTGCCTGATGGGAGGCATTGCCTGATGGGAGTTACTGATATATATATACTTCCAAGTAGAAAATGGGATTGCAACGAGTAAACTAAAAAGCAAACTGCACCATGCTGAAACCTTTCTGTTAGTCAACACACATATATTTAGAAGATAGACACAAAATGCTGGAGTAACTCAACGGGACAGGCAGCATCTCTGGAGAGAAGGAATAAGTGGTGTTTCGGGTCGAGACTCTTCGTCAGACTGCCTGACCTCTCAGCCTGAAGAAGGGTCTCGACTTGAAATATCACCCATTCCTTCTCACCAGAGATACTGCCTGAACAACTGAGTACTCCTGCATTTTGTGTCTATCTTCAGTGTTAGATAGACACAAATCTTACAACATCTGCATTTCATCCTATACATAGAATTAGGTCTGTTTCAGCTTTATTAAGAAATCTATCGATCTATTTTGAATTCATGTGCAATAAAATAAAATCAAGTTCCATTGTTAATTTTGAAGATGAATTTACAAAATTTCCTTTTGGAGATAAAAGCTAATAAAAATTATCATATGCTGCTGATGATTGACACTATTTACACACTTCAGTTCAATTCCAAAACCATTTCATCAAATTGGGGATGGATTTATATTCTTTATGTCGCCGAATATTTTCACAGACAGAGCATGCATGTTCATGCCCGAATTGAGCCTTCCTCACTTTATAGTATTTTTTCCATTTGAAGTAGCTCATGTACAATTTTTCATCACCATCCAGCTTGTGAAGGTAATCAGCAAGCTCTTTGGCTGAACGAAAGTCAGCCACGTGAATGAAGGAATCACCTGGAATGTAATTTTCATAGTTCTCCCTGGATGGGCCCAGGACCACAGGAACACTACCCGCCAGCAGAGCATTGTAGAGCTTTTCAGTTATGTAATCTTTATGTATTGAGTTCTCGAAGGAAAGGTAGAACTTACATTTAGATATCGTTGGGATCAAATCATTATTACTCAGATATTTTTTGAAAGCTCGACCATATGTGTTAATCGGAACATATTTTTGAAGTTCTTTGTAATATTTTACCCTGGCATAATTAAAATTCCAGTTGCTTACAATCCAACACACTAGGCTGCTTTTCTTTGGCAAATCAAAGGCTTGCTGAATTCCGTTTATTGTTAGCGATCCATAAGGCACAGGAATATCTGAGTCTCTTCGATATGTCACGGTCAAATTGAAGAGTCGGTTAAGCTTTGTCGTTTTAGGAGAGTTTGTAGGTGACTCCATATTCATCCAAACCCATTTCTGGAAAACTGGTCGAGGGTGTGTGGGCAGATTGGACAGGTCTCCTCTGATATTCCTGTGATGGAAAAGTACAGCATGGGATTTGTTATACATGTTCTTATCCACTGTCAAATGGCAGTCATGGATGTTAAAAACAGATCCACAAGAATTGAGCGCAAATTTTTGACCAAAAGGCCAATGCCAAATGAGCACAATAATTTGATTATCTTCTTGTCGTAAACCAAGGATATTTTTCATGCTTTGATTTGAGGTGGCTGATTTCATGGGAGGAAGAATCCATCTGTTTGTTGGCTTAGCGTAGAGCATAAACAAGGCAAAAAAGCAGTAGAAAATCATGATGGAAATTAAAATGGTGTGCATAATCCATTTCTTAGAAGAAGTCATAATATGTCCTGTGAAAGAGAAGAATGAAAACCATTAGGATCCAAGGAACATGGGTCCTCATTCACTATAACTAGATCAATATCTCGGATAGACACAAAATGGTGGAGTAACACAGCGGGTCAGGCAGCATCTCTGGAGAAAAGGAATAGGTGACATTTCGGGTCGGAATCCTTCTTCAGACTTAAAGATAGAGAAGGCCAGAACTAAATAGAGACCGCAACAGATGACCTGAGGAAGGGTGGAATCCATTATGGCCCATAGTTGGGTGGGAAAGATGTGTTAACGTCAGGGATACAAGAATTAGAACAGTGGAACAAGTTGAATGACCGGGTGGGTGGGGGGGGGGGGGGGGGGGGGGGGGTGGGGGAGAGGGGGGGGGGGGTTGGAAGAAATACAGGAGTTACTTGAAATTAGAGAAATTAAAGGTTTCAAACCGCTGGATTGAAATATGAGGTGCTGTTCCTCCAATTTGCTTGTGGCCTTACTCTGACAGTGGAGGAGGCTTGGGACAGAAAGGTCAGTATGGGAAAGGGAAGGGGAGTTAAAATGTTTGGCAACCGGGAGAACACGTAGGCCACGGCGGACTTAGCGTAAGTATTCAGCAAAATGATTGCCAAGTCTACGCTTGGTGTTGCCGACAGAACATTGTCTGTAGTTCCTCCTGTGCAACTGAGGTTTGTTTGCCCAGGTGATATTAAAAAAAGATGTCACCAACAAATCCTAAAAATATTTAAAAATTGCTAAAGGAAAAAATGGAAAGAAAAGTGAATGGATGCCTTTCTCCAAGTTTCTTTCAAAACTTGAAGAAATTAAACTTGTTTCAAACCATTCAACACTCCTTTTATAATGTATTGAATGAGACATCCAATTTACAATCTGCAAGACCTTATAGAAACGTGGTAAATAGGTGCAGGAGTAGACCATTCGGTCCTTCGAGCCAGCACCACCATTCAATATGATCATGGCTGATCATCTAAAATCAGTACCCCGTTCCTGCTTTTTCCCCATATCCCCTGACTTCTTTAGCCCTAAGAGCTAAATCTAACTCTCTTTTGAAATATAATATGGAACTATAACCAACTTTTCTGCTGAGAGGATGCAGCCATTGGGTAAAGTTTTTCAATATTCAGTTTCAGGAGGACACCAATGGATTGGAAATCGAAAATGTGACTCCATTGTTCAAGTAGGGAGGAAGAAAAAATATGTGCAACAATAATAGGCTTGTCAGCTTAAAATCTGTAGTGGATAGATGCTGATCAGTTCTTGGCCTCAGTTATTTAATATTTTTATTTATGACACGATCAAGAGGGCAGTGTTTGGGAGAACATGTTACCATTAGGCCTCTACAACTGAATGAGTTAGCAAATGATGATTAATGTGGGGCAGTGTGAGGTTATGCATTTTGTTTGGAAGAATCTAAAGAGAGACTAATAATTTACTGCAGGAAGATTATGGATGAGCAAAGTGCAGAGGTACCTTGATGCTCGTGCAGGAATTGTGAAAGTGTAGCTGTTGAGATGTCTCCAGTCATGCAATGAGGAGATATGCTGACAAGATAATGGGGCAATCATTTGAACCGATTGAGGTGCGTTGGCACCAATTCTCCCAAAATGTTGATAACATTTTGTAGGATCACACACTGAGGGATATGAGGGACTGTCACAGAAGAGGAGATGAGGCCTGAGGGAGATCGGCCAATGTTTCCGCGCTGTATCTGAAATATGAAAATAAAATATGAAAATATGAAATGATTATTTTGAATAGCTGGGATGTTATGATGGTCCATGTGGTCAACTCCTCTTTCTATTTAATTATATTTTTATAAAGAGTAACATCTTCACCCAAACAATTGTGAATTTTTGGAATAATCCTCCAGGTGGTCTGCGGAGGCATAATCTTAGAGTTGACTCAAAGTAAAAATGGACACATTACTGGTTATAATTGAAATGGGTATAGTGCAGGAAACTGAAGCTGAGATATCTCAGCTCCTAAATCTTATGTTTTCTCTTCCCTTTCAACCCCTAGCTTGTTCTGACTTATCTGCTACAGATTGTGTGAGGTGGGAAGATTTGAGCACACAGCTTCAGCAATCATCAACATTTTGAATATAGTGCATTTGAAAACATGCAACTGAACCTGCAGTGTTTTCAAACCATCCGTGGCATTTCGGAAGTCATCTATTTAACCCAAAAGACATTTCAATTAATTTAGCTTTCTAAAACTCACTGCAAAACCTAAACTAATTCATCAATAATGAGATCAGTAAAACAGAAAAAACAACATTTTAATCAACAATTCCAATGCAAATTTGACATAAAGCCATTATTGTAGTACTTTCCTTACTCAATGACAAAAGATATGGCCACAAATGAGACAGATGAATGAAATATAATTATCAAACGAAATATAGGGTTTGATTGTGTGTTTATTAGGAATCATGAACATTCTGACTAAGATTACAAAGAATACTTAAAGTTCATCAATTTCTCCAAAGAGCTTGAACTTACTGTTGTAGTTCCAATCAAGTAAACGTTTATGGATTTATTGTTGCTCAGTTAAGATAATGTTCAAATGTCTGTATTTCAGGATAATACTTTCTTTAAAATTTATTGCATAAAATTTTAATTATCTTTCTAACAAAAGGGAATACTACATCCTGAACACATTTTATATTGTTATGCAAAGCACAGAAGGAGAATTAGAAACTACCATAAAATTATTGAAGACATACACAAAATGTGAGAATAACTCAGTGGAATCAGGCAGCATCTCTGGAGAAAAAGAATAGGTGGCGTTTTGGGTTGGAACCCTTCTTCAGACGTTACGCCACTATTCTTTTTCACCAGAGATGCAGCCTGACCCGTTGAGTTACTCCAGAATTTTGCATCTCTCCGGTATAAACCAGCATCTGCAGTTCCTTCCTACATAAAATTATTGAAAGCATTCATATTCTGGTTTTGGGACAACAATCCTTTCCTGGTTTGGAGCTGCTTCTTCTCTCTGATTTCTAACGCACAGCCCCATACTTATTCCCCTAGATTCCCCCAAAGTTCCAATGTTTCCCCCCTTATCCTCCCATCCTCCTCTTTCTGCAGCTCAGCCCCCATTAGTAATAAGGTTCATCCAGAAGTACAAAGTAGATGATCCATCTCAGTTTCCACCTGAGACCATCTGTTGTCTCAGTCCATCAGTGAAATCATGGCCTGGCCAATAGAATTCACTCAACATGACACCAAGAAAAACACTTGTCAAAAGTTATGTCAAAACCCTTTTTCATCTTCCTATCTATGTGAAGCCATTTCCAGGGAATTGTCTACTTGTATTGCTATACCCCACTGTCTACTCCCCAGAGACTGACAATGCACTGTGAAGATCCTACCTTGCTTTGACTTCTCCAAATACAACACCACACATATCTGAAATAAATTCCTTTCCTCAGCCCTTGTGCCATCTGCAAGCTTACGATTCATGCCTTGCACATTCTCATCCAAATCATTGATATAGATGACAAACAGCAATGTACCCGACATTGATCCTTGAGGTTGTATCCAGTTTTTTGCTAATTTAGTATCCAGTCAGCAAGCTGTCCTTGTATCCTGTGCAATCTACCACAGCAGCCTAGAATCTTATCCAAGGATTTGCTAAACTCCATATAAACAATGTCTATGGCCCTGCCCCAACAACCAACTTGGTTACGTTAAAAAAAGCTCAATAAACTCGCGCAACAGGATTTCCCTCACACAAAACCTTGCTGGCTATTAGTGATAATTTTACAAAACTCTTTAGATTCTGGAGTAGTTCCTGAGGACTGGAGGGTAGCTAATGTAACCCCACTTTTTAAAAAGGGAGGGAGAGAGAAAACGGGGAATTATAGACCAGTTAGCCTAACATCGGTAGTGGGGGAAATGCTAGAGTCAGTTATTAAAGATGTGATAGCATTACATTTGGAAAGTGGTGAAATCATCGGACAAAATCAGCATGGATTTACCAAAGGCAAATCATGTCTGATGAATCTTATAGAATTTTTCGAGGATGTAACTAGTAGAGTGGATAAGGGAGAACCAGTCGATGTGTTATATCTGGACTTTCAGAAGGCCTTCGACAAGGTCCCACATAGGAGATTGGTGTACAAACTTAAAGCACACGGTATTGAGGGTTCAGTGTTGAGGTGGATAGAAAATTGGTTGGCGGACAGGAAGCAAAGAGTAGGAATAAACGGGTCCTTTTCAGAATGGCAGGCAGTGACTAGTGGGGTTCCGCAAGGCTCAGTGCTGGGACCCCAGCTATTTACAATATATATTAATGATTTGGACGAGGGAATTGAATGCAACATCTCCAAGTTTGCGGATGACACGAAGCTGGGGGGCTATGTTAGCTGTGAGGAGGATGCTAGGAGGCTGCAACGTGACTTGGATAGGTTAGGTGAGTGGGCAAAGGCATGGCAGATGCAGTATAATGTGGATAAATGTGAGGTTATCCACTTTGGTGGCAAGAACAGGAAAGCAGACTATTACCTGAATGGTGGCCAATTAGGAGAAGGTGAGATGTAACGAGACCTGGGTGTCGTGGTGCACCAGTCATTGAAAATAGGCATGCAGGTGCAGCAGGCAGTGAAGAAAGTGAATGGTATGTTTGCATTCATAGCGAGGGGATTTGAGTATAGGAGCAGGGAGGTTCTGCTGCAGTTGTACAGGGCATTGGTGAGACCACACCTGGAGTATTGCGTACAGTTTTGGTCTCCTAATCTGAGGAAAGACATTCTTGCCATAGATGGAGTACAGAGAAGGTTCACCAGATTGATTCCTGGGATGGCAGGACTTTCATATGAAGAAAGACTGGATAGACTCGGCTTGTACTCGCTGGAATTTAGAAGATTGAGGGGGGATCTTATAGAAACTTACAAAATTCTTAAGGGGTTGGACAGGCTAGATGCAGGAAGATTGTTCCCGATGTTCGGGAAGTCCAGAACAAGGGGTCACAGTTTAAGGATAAGGGGGAAGTCTTTTAGGACCGAGATGAGAACGTTTTTTTTCACACAGAGAGTGGTGAATCTGTGGAATTCTCTGCCACAGAAGGTAGTTGAGGCCAGTTCATTGGCTATATTTAAGAGGGAGTTAGATGTGGCCCTTGTGGCTAAAGGGATCATGGGGTATGGAGAGAAGGCAGGTACGGGATACTGAGTTGGATGATCAGCAATGATCATATTGAATGGCGGTGCAGGCTCGAAGGGCCGAATGGCCTACTCCTGCACCTATTTTCTATGTTCTATGTTTCTACGTTTCTATGATGCCTCGATGGTCGATGAGAACGTGGAGGTACCACTGTATGCGGGTAGGGGAAGAACATTGGAGGACCCGGCATGGAGGGATTGCATTGGGGAGGGGGGGAAACAAAGTACAATGGTGACCCGTGTTGAGGAACCACTGTGGGGGGGGAAGAACTAAAGGAGGAGCCGGCGTGCTTTGTAACTTTGTCAGCACTGTAGGTTGTCACTATTTGTGTACATTGGGTGTGCAAGCAAAGAATTGCACTGTGCCTAGTCACATGTGACAATAAAGAATTCCTAATCCATTTCAGAATCCAATTAAGAATTTTGTCATTTCTAATTTACAAGGGCAAATACATGTATCAGTGTTTTGGATTTAGTTAGGCGTGAAATGTTGGCCTTCATAACGAGAGGATTTCAGTACAAGAGTAAAGAGGTTCTTCTGCAGTTGTATAGGGCCCTGGTAAGACCACATCTGGAGTATTGTGTACAGTTTTGGTCTCCTAATTTGAGGAAGGACATCCTTGTAATTGAGGCAGTACAGCATAGGTTCACGAGATTGATCCCTGGGTTGGTGAGACAATAGGCAATCGACAATAGACAATAGACAATAGATGCAGGAGGAGGCCATTTGGCCCGTCGAGGTAGCACCACCATTCAATGTGATCATGGCTGATCATTCTCAATCAATACCCCGTTCCTGCCTTCTCCCCATTCCCCCTGACTCCGCTATCCTTAAGAGCTCTATCTAACTCTCTCTTGAAAGCATTCAGAGAACTGGCCTGCACTGCCTTCTGAGGCAGAGATTTCCACAGATTTACAACTCTCTGACTGAAAAAGTTTTTCCTCATCTCCGTTCTAAATGGCCTACCCCTTATTCTTAATCTGTGGCCCCTGGTTCTGGACTCCCCCAACATTGGGAACATGTTTCCTGCCTCTAACGTGTCCAACCCCTTAATAATCTTATATATTTCGATAAGATCCCCTCTCATCCTTCTAAATTCCAGTGTATACAAGCCTAGTCACTCCAGTCTTTCAACATATGACAGTCCCGCCATTCCGGGAATTAACCTAGTAAACCTACGCTGCACGCCCTCAATAGCAAGAATATCCTTCCTCAAATTTGGGGACCAAAACTGCACACAGTACTCCAGGTGCGGTCTCACTAGGGCCCTATACAACTGCTGAAGGACCTCTTTGCTCCTATACTCAACTCCTCTTGTTATGAAGGCCTCAGACTGATTCCTCAGACTGTCATATGAGGAAAGATTGAAAAGAATAGGCTTGTATTCACTGGAGTTTAGAAGGATGAGAGGGGATCTTATAGAGACATATAAAATTATAAAAGGACTTGACAAGCTAGATGCAGGAAAAATGTTCCCAATGTTGGGGAGTCCAGAACCAGGGGCCACAGTCTTAGAATAAAGGGGAGGCCATTTAAAACTGAGGTGAGAAGGAACTTTTTCACCCAGAGAGTTGTGAATTTGTGGAATTCTCTGGAAAAGAGGGCAATGGAGGCCAAATCACTGGATGAATTTAAGAGAGAGTTAGATAGAGCTCTGGGGGCTAGTGGAATCAAGGGATATGGGGAGAAGGCAGGCACGGGTTACTGATTGTGGATGATCAGCCATGATCACAATGAATGGCTGTGCTGGCTCAAAGGGCCGAATGGCCTGCACCTATTTTCTATGTTTCTATATCTTAATTGTTAATCTGAATTGCACAGGCATAAGTATGAGACAAAATCTCTACTACAAGCTCCGTTTTCACCCCAAATAATTTAAAGAACTGAAAGCTTTCATAGGTATTTACATAAAACAAGTATTTACATGTATAGCAAAACAGTTCTTATTGATATATTAGACTTAATATATGCAGTGTATTTATGTACGGCAAGTACAATAATCTCTCCCAGAGCACTAAAATCAGAATGCTAAAGAGTTGTATTTTACTTGTATTTAGATTAGATTAATACAAATAATAGTAAACTCGTACCTGCTGAATGATATAGTCAAATCTCTGAGATGGGTAAATAGTCCAGTTTTCAGTCTGTCCTTCCCTAAAATATCCTTCTTCTTTCCGTAGGTTTTGATAAAAGGACACTGAAAA
Organism: Rhinoraja longicauda; assembly: GCF_053455715.1. NCBI lineage: Eukaryota > Metazoa > Chordata > Chondrichthyes > Rajiformes > Arhynchobatidae > Rhinoraja > Rhinoraja longicauda. The sequence goes on along the minus strand of NC_135957.1, from coordinate 63,756,088 downwards.
ATTATAACTTGTGCATGCCTCACCTTTTACGATATGGTTTTGAGAGATTCCTGTTTGATAGGTGTTTATTTAAATTAGCTCAGTCTTGCTTAACCAGGAAGCAGGTCAACAATTGAATTTGAAATGAAACAAGTCCCGATTGTTAATGATCTCCAAAAGTGCAATACAATTAGTTCTCACTGTTATAATTTCATAGCAGAAAATATAGTTTTATGTTGAATCTATTAAAAGTCTATCCTTCAGGTTGAGATCAGGTTTAGGCAGACTGAGCGGAAGTGTTCAGCGAAACAATCGCCGAGCCTGTGCTTGGGTAAACTCAAACTCTAACATATAACATATAACATATAACAACTACAGCATGGAAACAGGCCTGTCCGGCCCTACCAGTCCACGCCGACCATTCTCCCTGACCTAGTCTCATCTACCTGCACTCAGACGTAAAGAATGTCAACTGGCCTGGATAAAATATATCTGAGGTTGTTTTAGTTAAATGCAGGTGCATTTAGGAGGTTTTATTATCTTTATATTTTATTTAAAAAAACAAAAAGATACTTCTTTAAATTTTAATAGATTTTTACTGCTCTATTATATTTTTTCATTTGTTGAGATCTGGCCAACATTTATTTTCTGGTAGATAGACACAAAATGCTGGAGTAACTCAGCAGGTCAGGCAGAATCTCTGGAGAAAATGGATAGGTAACATTTCAGGTCAGGACCCTTCTTCAGACTGATTGTAGGGTGGTGGTGATGTGGGCGGGGATTGTTGTGGGGTACTGGAATGAAGAAAAAAGCAGGATAAATTGGGGCCAGCAACTGATGACCTCAGGCAGGGAGGTTCCCTGAAACGCTGATTATTGGCAAGAGATGTACGATCCCAAGAGGGATACATCGGGTTGCAAATTGTGGAACTGGTTAACTGACCTTTAGTGGAGGAAGTGGGGTAAAGTGGTAACAGAAAGAGGAGGGAGGGAATGTTTGTAGAAGTTATCTAAAAGTATAGAATTCAAAGTTCGTACAGCTCGGATGTCAGTTACCTAAGCAAAATATGAGGTGCTGTTCCTCCAATTTGCATGTGGCCTCACTCTATCAGAGGAGGAAGCCCTGGACAGAAAGGTCAGTATGGGAATGGGAAGGGGAGTTAAAACGGTTCAAAGCCGGGAGATCTAGTAGTCCTTGGCGGAACGGTCGCCGAGTTTGTGATTTGTCTTGCCAATGTGCAGGGGATATTTTCCTATCATCATTAGACTTGAAAGGTTGTGATGGCTGTTCTGGTGAGGACAGTCCCGTAATCTTGTGGATTGAGAGTTTCCAGATTTACGATACGATAGAACTTTATTTATCCCAGGAGGGAAATTGATCAAACCTTTAGGTGCAGCAACAAAGAAAGAATGGTCACATATTTCTGAGTCGGTCTATTGCAATTGCACTATTAGTGCTTTAGTGCTTGGATAGATTCTGGAGGCAATGTCTTCACTACTACAGCTGGAATATTATCCGATGCCACGGCCTTTGCCACATCTCTCACCCATTTCTTAATGTTGCGCAGCATAAATCAAATTGGATTCTTCAAGAATGTGGATGTCAAAGTGGATCGTTGGCTGAGCTCAAGCTTTGAGTTATGCTTGTTGTGAAGGCTTTACTCTCACCTTTAACACTCGTGCTCAGACCTGGCATAACAGCTTCATTCATTTGGGTGTAATTCTTGGGTCTCTGTGATCATGTAGGAGAGTTCGAGCATTAATAAATGAGGAAATAAATTTAAGTCCATCAGTGCTCACCAATCGTCCCTACCTGCCTGCCCTGATAGCCCAACAGTTGGATAATATTAGGTGCCACTGTTTCTGGGTCTCATCGTGTGCAGCATTTATCTAAGTTCATAATATGTGCTTGTGGTACCAAGGGGCAGAGACTAGTCTTTATCCAGTAATGCCAGTGAGTATCAGTTGCCGGTTGCTCCAATCGGAATATGAGGTGTTGTTCCTCTAGTCTGCATGTGACCTCACCCTGACAATGGAGGAGGCCCAGGTCAGTATGAGAATGGGAAGAGGGGTTAAAGGAGCTGGGAAGAGGTCCTTTTAACCGTGGGAGTTGGTGGATTTGTAGCATACATCAGTAATTGTCTGTCCCCTGTGATGGAGACAGAGAGATCAAGAAAGGGGGAGAGAGGCGTCAGAGATAGTCCAAGTGAAGTTGAGAGCAGTGTGGAATTTAGAGGTGGAGTTATTGAAATCGATAAGTTCTCCATGGGTGTAGGAGGCAGCCACAATGCAGTTGTCAATGTGGCGGAGAAAGAGTTGGGAGATGGTTTGGAGCAAAGAATGTTTGATGTAACCAACAAAATGGCAGGAATAGCTGGGGCCCATGTAAGTGCCCATTTGACTTGAAGAAAGTGAGAGGTCAAAAGAGAAAGTGAAGACAAGTTCCACCAGGCGGAGAAGAAACTGAATGGGATGGACATAAAATGCTCGAGTAACTCAGCGGGCTAGGCAGAATCTCTGGTGAAAATGGATAGACGGCATTTCGGGTCGGAACTCTTTCTCAGATTCAAGAATTCTTCTATCTGAAGAAAGGTCCTGACCCGAAACATCAGCTATCCATTTTCTGCAGAGATGCTGCCTGATTCACTGTTACTCCAACATTTTGTGTCTATCTTGATACAAACCAGCATCTGCCGTTCCTTGTTATTACATTAAAACCGATTGGGTCTCTGTTCGAGGAAGAACTAGAGGGACTTGTGACCTTCTTGACGGAGGATGTTGGTGTAAAGGGACTGGACATCCACGCTAGAGATGAGGCAGTGGCGGCCTAGAATTTGAAAGTTATTGAAGAGTTGAAGAAGACATTTGAGGTGTCTCAGAAGTAGGTCAGAAGGCATTGGACAAGGGGTGTAGGATGGACTCAAGGTATTTGGAGATGTTTTCTGTGAGGCAGGAGCAGGCAGAAACAACGGGGCTGCCAGGGCAGTCCTGTTTGTGGATATTGGGACGGCATTAGAAGTGGGCAGTGTAGGCTGGGGAATGATAAGTTTGTAGGGTGTGGAGGGGAGGCCACCAGAGGTAGTGAGATCAGTAATAGTCTGAGAGATGAAGGCCTGGTGTTCGTCAGGGGTGTGTATGAGGAAGTGACTGAGAGCTGGTGCCTGGCCTCAGCCCCACCACTATCAGTCTGAAGAAGGGTCCCAACCCAAAGAGTCACCTATTCATGTTCTCCAGAGATGTTGCCTGACCCATTGACTTACCCGAGCACGTTGTGTCTTCTTCTGTTGTTTCTATTGTTTGTTACAGTGGGATCTTACTTAAAAGTGGGACCGATATTTTTGCTTCAAACCTTTGATACTCTGAACAAAACCTCTTGCCTAATCTTTCTCTGTTTCTCACAACATCAGCAAAGCATTTGGTTCCACATCCTCCCACTCCAAAATCTTTTGAAGCTTGCTTGAGATGTAATTCACTCTGGCTTTAGAAGGTGACATTTTGGCTTAGGTTTTTACTCTTCATTGGTACAGACCTGCAGATTTCATGGTTCCAACACCAACCCCTCCAGATATCAAGTTACCAACACATAATCCTATAGAGGTGTACTAGACCAAGTGGACCCGTTGGGCCCAAACCTCCCCTGCATTGGTGCAGCACCCTCTCCTCCCCTCCCACCGCCTCCCCCCACCCCCACTCCCCCCTCCGCCCTGTCCCCTCTCCCCTCACGTCCCCCCCCCTCCCTCCCCCTCCCTCCTCCCCCCTCCATCCAAAGAGGATCCAAAGTAGAACATTTTCATGGAGAGGGTAGATGGAATCTGGAAAGCACTACCTGAATGGGTAGTGTTGGTAAATGGGATTAAGTGAAGAGAGATATAGAGCTGGTGGACTTCAGTGCCCATTTCCTGCAGCATGATTAGTCTAGTTTAGAGATACAGCGTGGAAACAGGCCCTTCAGCCCACTGCGCCGACCTGCAATCACCACACACTAATACTATCTCACACACACTTGGGACAATTTACAATTATACCAAGTCAATTAACCTACAAACCTGTATGCCTGTGGAGTGTGGGAGGAAACCGGAGATCCCGGAAAAAACCCACGCAGGTCACGGGGAGAACGTACAAACTCCGTACAGACAAGCACCCATATTCAGGATCAAACCCGGGTCCCTGGCGCTGTAAGACAGCAACTCTACTGCTGCGCCACTGCCCTATGACTCTTTGACTCTTTTTAAACATTCACCATTCGTCCACAAACAGTCACCAACACAAATGTAGTTACGGAACGTTCCTTTAATTGCTGAATTTGGCAGAATGTGGAGGGTGTGTTGCGGCTAATGTTCCACCTACACCAAACAATCTAGAGCTTTAGTTATTGTTGGCAGTGGCATTAGCTGACTAGGATGCAGTCTAATTAGACAGGGTAAGAGTTAAACCAGTTTTGAACAATGCTCGGTTTTATCAGTTGCCAACATCTTGATAGCTCTGGTCAAATTTTATTTGACATTTGCAATTTGCTCGTGACATTGAAAGAACATTGGCACTGTGCACCAGTAGGAGGCACCTTCAGGGTAGAACGTCCTAATGAAACCACTCAATGCACGTCAACGAGACACAGATTACACATTTTATGTGGCTGTGTGTCTTGTTGCTTTTTACTTAGTATGGCTGTGTGGTAACTCAAATTTTACTGTACCTTAATTGGTACATGTGACAATAAATTGATCTTGAAATCTTGAAATCACCTTTTATTTTTCTCCATATAAAGTTGTTATATAGAGCAACAACTCTATATTAAGAGTTGTTAACGCATTTGTTAACGCATGCCATCAGCAGCCTCTCAAAGCACTTCATGATGGTGAATATCAGAGCCACTGTACAGTAGTTTGGGATGGTCCGGTTGCGTAGCAGTAGAGTTGTTGACTCCGGCGTGTGGTGCCGGAGACCCGGTGTAATGGCAGTTTCTATACCTTCTCAAAGTCCAACTTTGATAAGCTTTACTGCTCGGGGATGGAATGGAGGTATATCTTACACACACACACTCTGAGATAACAAAAACAAATCTTCCAAATGCTGTTTCTTGATTTATTGGTCTTTATTAAAGTTGCACAAATCAAAAGAGTAATTGATAACTTTTCGTTCTTATCAACTGTTTCTTCTTCAAACAATACAGTAAAGATCGTGTAGTCGTTACCGTGTGGTTGGTGTCGGCATGGCTGGCGTGAGTGTGGTTGTGATTGTGGTAAAAAACGATATTCTCTCCATCCTCCGAGACTAAACTGACCCCCAATCTCTGTGGCTACGCAAGCCTCCGCAGAAGTAGTCACTCCCCATTACGTATCAAATCACACCCACAAGCATTCAAAAAAGACAGAAACTAGAAATATTAAACATAGCCATAATACAATGACAGTAACTAATTTAAGCGCAAATGGCTCCTACACCCGGGTTCGATCCTGACTACGCGTGCTGTCTGCATGGAGTTTGTACATTATCCCCGTGACTGCATGGGTTTTCTCCAAGATGTTCGGTTTCCTCCCACACTCCAAAGATGTACAGGTTTATTTTCGCAAGGAAGAAGAACAGTGGTCTTCTTAAAGTAGTTGGAGATCTTAGAATGAAGTGGTGAGATTTCTGAAAATATCCTGACAGTTGATCTGCACAAGTCCTGAGGATGCGGCCTGTGCCTTCATTTGGGTTAATTGCTTTCTGTGGACTCAGTCTCAGGAATGGCGTTTGACATCTACTATAGTGACCGTGGGTACAGTGGCGCCCGAGGCTGACATGGCAGATAATGTCCTTTAACTGACTTCTGTTCAAACTAGCACATCATCCATTGACCACATCAGGAAGCGACATGTGGAAACAGGCCCATTGGCCCAGCGAGTCTGCACCCTTCCAGCGATTCCCGTACACTAGCACTGTACTACTCACTGGGGACAATTTACAATCTTTACCAAAGCCAATTAACCTACAAACCTGTGTGTCTTCGGAATGTGGGTAGAAGCCAGAGCACCTAGGGTAGTGTACTCTTGAGGTTAGCCTGATTGAAGTCCCCGGCTATTATGAGCAAGGCCTCGGGGTACATTGCAGTTTGTAGTTCCTGCAGTGCATGCTTCGTATCAGCTGGGATGGGCTATTCACTGCTGTCAGGATAGCCAAAGTTAATACCCATTTGGGTGGGGGGGTAGTAGGGCCGACACTTCATCCTAAAATATTCCAGGTCCAGGAAACAATAGACCATCAGGACAACTACATATGACCATCACGAGGAGTTAATGATTAAGGAGCTTTAGAAGAATGCTAGGCTGCAGGTCTCACTGGTCATGGTAGGATTCACCAGGTTGGCCGGTATGGAAACATAGAAAATAGGTGCAGGGGTAGGCCATTCGGCCCTTCGTGCCAGCACCGCCACTCAATATGATATGGCTGATCATCCAGAATCAGTACCCCGTTCCTGCTTTCTCCCCATATCCCTTGAATCCTTTAGCCCTAAGAGCTATATCTAACTCTCTCTTGAATACATCCAGTGAATTAGCCTCCACTGCCTTCTGGGGCCGTGAATTCCACAGATTCACAACTCTGGGTGAAAATGTTTTTCCTCATCTCCGTCCTAAATAGCCTACCCCTTATTCTTAAACTGTGGCCCCTGGTTCTGGATTCCCCCAACATGGGGAGCATTTTTTCCTGCATCTAGCTTGTCCAATCCCTTAAGTTTTTTATGTTTCTATAAGATCTGCTCTCATCTAAATTCCAGTGAATATAAGCCCAGTCGATCCATTCTTTCCTTGTATCACAAAATGCTGGAGTAACTCAGAAGGTCAGGCAGCATCTGGTAGAGAGGGAATGGGTGACAATAGACAATAGACAATAGGTGCAGGAGGCCATTCGGCCCTTTGAGCCAGCACCGCCATTCAATGTGATCATGGCTGATCATTCTCAATCAATACCCCGTTCCTGCCTTTTCCTCATACCCCCTGACTCCGCTATCCTTAAGAGCTCTATCTAACTCTCTCTTGAATGCATTCAGAGAATTGGCCTCCACTGCCTTCTGGGGCCGTGAATTCCATAGATTCACATCTCTGGGTGAAAATGTTTTTCCTCATCTCCGTCCTAAATGGCCTACCCCTTATTCTTAAACTGTGGCCTCTTCTTCTGGACTCCCCCAACATTGGGAACATGTTTCCTGCCTCTAACGTGTCCAGCCCCTTAATAATCTTATATGTTTCGATAAGATCTCCTCTCATTCTTCTAAATTCCAGTGTATACAAGCCTAGTCGCTCCAGTCTTTCAACATATGACAATCCCGCCATTCCAGGAATTAACCTAGTAAACCTACGCTGCACGCCCTCAATAGCAAGAATATCCTTCCTCAAATTTGGAGACCAAAACTGCACACAGTACTCCAGGTGCGGTCTCACTAGGGCCCTGTACAACTGCCAAAGTACCTCGTTGCTCCTATACTCAACTCCTCTTGTTATGAAGGCCAACATTCCATTGGCTTTCTTCATTGCCTGCTGTACCTGCATGCTTCCTTTCAGTGACTGATGCACTAGGACACCCAGATCTCATTGTACGTTCCCTTTTCCTAACTTGACACCATTCAGATAATACTCTGCCTTCCTATTCTTACCACCAAAGTGGATAACCTCACACTTATCCACATTAAACTGCATCTGCCATGCATCCGCCCACTCACATAACCTGTCCAAGTCACCATGCAACCTCATAGCATCTTCCTCACAGTTCACACTACCACCCAGCTTTGTATCATCTGCAAATTTGCTAATGGTACTTTTAATCCCTTCATCCAAGTCATTAATGTATATTGTAAATAGCTGCGGTCCCAGCACCGAGCCTTGCGGTACCCCACTAGTTACTGCCTGCCATTCTGAAAGGGACCCATTTATCCCCACTCTTTGCTTTCTGTCTGTCATCCAATTTTCTATCCATGTCAGTATCCTACCTCCAGTACCACGTGCTCTAATTTTGCCCACTAATCTCCTATGTGGAACTTTGTCAAATGCTTTCAGAAAGCCAAAGTACACCACATCCACCGGCTCTCCCCTGTCAATTTTCCTAGTTACATCCTCAAAGAATTCCAGAAGATTAGTCAAGCATGATTTCCCCTTCGTAAATCCATGCTGACTCGGAACGATCCTGTTACTACTATCCAAATGCTCCGCAATTTCGTCTTTTATAATTGACTCCAGCATCTTCTCCACCACTGATGTCAGACGAACTGGTCTGTAATTTCCCGTTTTCTCTCTCCCTCCTTTCACCGCAAATTGGAGGAACAGCACCTCATATTTTGCTTGTGCAGGTTACAGCCCAGCGGTATTGACTTGAACATTGACTTCTCCTACTTTAGATAGTTCCTCTGTCCCTCTCTTCCCCTCCCCCTTCCCAGTTCTCCCACTGTCTTCCTCTCTCCACCTATATCCTTTCTTTGTCCCGCCCCCCTGACATCAGTCTAAAGAAGGGTCTCTACCCAAAACGTCACCCATTCCTTCTCTCCCAGATGCTGCCTGACCTGCTGAGTTACTCCAGCATTTTGTGATACCATCAATTTGTACCAGCATCCTACATTCTTTCCTTGTATATCCTTGGACCACCTCCACTGTATCTGCTGTTCCAGGACTCCTATATATCGACGAGACCAAGCGTAGACTGGGCGATTGTTTCGCTGAACACCTCTGCCTTGGCTTATGATCTAATGATCTTATGATCTTTTTTTAAAAACTTTTATTTATTTTTTCAACACACATAGTACAGAACACATACAACATGGAGGAGATACATATTCAGTTACGCCTGTTTTCACGTATATTCTCTCGTTTTCATGTCTGTTATGAACATGGTTAATAACTACTTTGTAGCGACCATAGGGATTGGTCTTGAGAGTCGAACCCTTGGATTGGCCAGCAAGGTTACACGGTGGTGCGACCATAGGGATTGATCCTGAGAGTCGAACCCGTTGATTGGCCAGCTAGGTCAGGTGGTCGTTTTGGGGCCCAAAAACCAGGCAGTGGGAAGAGAACTTCGATGTGAACAGTTTGAGTTAATGGTTGACTGTAATCTCGTTTGTTATCCTTTGTAATTGAATATTGCTGCCGCAATAAACTTCTTTAACAAAGTACAAGCCTCCAGACTCGCCATATTGGTGACCCCGACGTGATCTAGCCGATCATCTACCATGAAGAGACAAGACGCCCCTTCTTTGGTTCTAACGCCCGGCGTACCGCAGCTAAACGCGGTCAGCGTTCATCTTCCTCCGTTTTGGGCGCATCAACCACAACTTTGTTTTGCCCATGCTGAAGCTCAGTTCCACCTGAGAAACATCTCGGTGGACGAGACAAAGTTTTATTACCTGGTCAGTGCTCTACCGCCTGAGACGTCCACGCGGGTGATGCAGTTCATCACCCCCCCCTCCTGCAGACGGCAAGTACGAGGCGCTGAAGGTACTCTTGCTTCGAACCTTCGGATACAGTAGGCATGATCGAGCTGAGAGGCTTATGCACCTGCCGGATCTCAGAGATCGGCTGCCGTCCGCCCTCATGGCCGAAATGTTGGCGCTGGCAGGTGAGCTCAAGGATTGCCTCATGTTCGAGCAGGCATTCCGAGAGCAACTTCCAGAAGATGTTAGGCATATGCTCACGGATTGTTCTTTAAGGACCCCATGGCATATGCGGAGAAAGCCGATGCGCTCATGGCGTCCAAATTGAAAAAACACAGTTCGATCAACAGGGTCTCGGCACCATTTGGCAGCCCGCAGCGGCACCAAGATGGCGCCACGACTCCCGCCATTTCTTCAAAACCCCGCCAAAAAGATCCGCACAAGCGCGGCTGGTGTTATTATCATCTGCGATGGGGTGGAGAAGCCCGCAACTGCCGCTCACCTTGCACCTTCTCGGGAAATGCCTCGGCCGATCGTACATAGAGGCGGTTGCGATTGGCCAGAACCGACGCCTCTACGTCCGAGATCGATTCACGGACACAGAATTCTTGGTCGACACGGGAGCCATAGTCAGCATCGTGCCGCCGACCGGCCTCGAAGCCCGATCGGGTAAGAGATGGCCTACCCTCATCGCGGTTAACGGTAGCCCCATCCGCACGTATGGTACGCGGGCAATGTCTCTGGCTTTCGGCACCCGCACGTACGAATGGTCGTTTATCGTCGCGGAAGTCGGTCAGGCGATCCTGGGCGCAGATTTCCTCTGGGCCTTTTCGCTAGTAGCCGATGTCCGAGGTAAAGGCCTTCGACCCTCCGCTAGCAGCGATGAGCCCGCTGCTCCACCGCCGGCCACCCCGCCCAGCCCGACTGTCCAGGCCGTTGTCGCGGCCTCCGACCCGTATGCTGCGGTCCTGGCTGAGTTTCCGGAGCTGCTCGTTCAGCGTTTCGACGCCTCTTCTGCCCGGCACGGCGTTGTCCATCACATTCCCACTGAGGGGCCCCCCGTTTTCGCTCGGGCCCGGAGGTTGCCGCCGGACAAACTGGTGGTGGCGCGTGCAGAATTCCAGAAGATGGAACGAATGGGCATTGTCCATCGATCCGATAGCCCGTGGGCCTCTCCATTGCATATGGTCTCCAAAGCATCTGGGGGGTGGAGACCATGAGGAGATTACCAACGCCTTAACGCCGTCACCACGGCAGACCGCTACCCCATACCGCACATCCAGGGCTACCACCAGAATCCTGTGCGTCCGGAAGACATTCCAAAGACTGCCACGATCACTCCATTCGGGTTGTTCGAATGGTTGCGTATGCCTTTCGGTTTGATGAACGCGGCACAGGCTTTCCAGCGGCTTATGGACCATGTTGGTCGGGATTTGTCTTTTGTTTTCATTTATTTGGATGATATCCTGGTCGCCAGTCGCTCGGAGCAGGAACACCTGGTCCATTTGCGGACCGTGTTCTGGCGGCTTCAAGACCACGGGCTCATCATCCACCCCTCCAAGTGTCAATTTGGCCTCCACTCTATTGATTTCTTAGGACACCGGATCACCTCTGCCAGGGCCACTCCTTTGCCCGAAAAAGTGGAGGCTGTCCGTGCCTTCTCGCGACCCATCACAGTAAAGGGGTTGCAGGAGTTCGTGGGCACGGTGAATTTCTACCATAGGTTCGTACCGGCAGCGGCACGCATCATGCGTCCGCTCTTCCAGTGTCTGGCAGGCAAACCTGTCGAGTTAGAGTGGTCCGTGGCCTCTGAGACGGCCTTTGAGGCTGCTAAAGTGGCTCTGGCAGACGCCACCATGCTCGTCCACCCAAGTGCCTCTGCCCCCACGGCCCTGACGGTCGATGCATCGGACGTGGCGGTGGGAGGGGTTTTGGAACAGCAGGTGGATGGCAGTTGGCAGCACTTGGCGTTTTTCAGTCGACAGCTTAATCCGGCTGAGCGGAAGTATAGCGCTTTTGACCGAGAGCTTCTGGCTCTCTATTTAGCTGTCCGCCACTTTAGGTATTTTCTAGAAGGCCTCCCATTTGTGGCCTTTACGGACCACAAACCATTGACTTTTGCTTTTTCGAAAGTGTCCGACCCATGGTCGGCCCGCCAGCAGCGGCACCTGACTGCCATCTCAGAGTTTACTACCGATGTCCGACACGTCGCGGGTAAGCTTAATGCCGTTGCTGATGCCTTGTCCCGGCCAGCCATTTCCCCAATTTCAGCGGTGGAATGCGAGGTGGATTTCCAGGAGCTTGCGGAGGCACAGCACCTGGCAGACACTGCCTCAGCATACCAGTCCACCACTTCGGGGTTGAAGTTGGGCCAAGTGGCTTGCGGGCCTGCGGGTACAAATGTCTGGTGTGATGTTTCCCTTCCCCGCCCTAGGCCGGTGGTGCCGGCCGCACTTCAGCGCCGGGTGTTTGATGCCATTCATGGGCTGGCGCACCCGTCCATCCGCTCCACCTCTGCCTTAGTGGCCGCTAGGTTTGTGTGGCATGGCCTGCGGAAACAAGTAGCCGCTTGGGCCCGTTCCTGTGTTCCCTGCCAGACCGCTAAAGTTCAGCAGCATGTCCAACCTCCGGTGCAGGAGTTTGCGGTCCCTGCGGTCCATTTTTTTAATATTCACGTTGATTTAGTTGGGCCTTTACCTTCCTCCAGGGGCTACACTCACCTACTCACGGTGGTTGACCGATTTACCCGTTGGCCGGAGGCCTTCCCGTTGTCCGACACCTCCACCGCCTCTTGTGCCCGGGACCTGGCCCTCCATTGGGTGGCCCGTTTCGGTGTTCCGTCCGTCATTACCACCGAACGGGGGTCCCAGTTCACCTCTGCCCTTTGGGCTACGCTTGCGGAGCTGTACGGTTCCCGGTTGCAGCAGACCACGGCATACCACCCACAGGCTAATGGGCTCATGGAGAGGTTTCACAGGCAACTTAAGGCGGCCCTCAGTGCGCGGCTGGACGGCCCTGACTGGGTGGCCAGCTCCCCTGGGTCCTTTTGGGCATCCGTACTGCTCCTAAGCAGGATCTCGGAACTTCGTCCGCGGAACTGGTATATGGCTCGCCACTCACAGTGCCCGGGGATTTCCTTCCGGAGTCCTCTGGTCAGCAGCCCTCGGTTCCGTCGGTTTTAGCATCCCTTCGGGCGCGAGTGGGTTCCCTGGCTCCGGTTCCTACTTCACGTCACGGGTGTTCCATGGTGCACAACCCACCTGCCTTGAAGGACTGTGAATTTGTGTTTCTGCGTAGAGATGCCCATCGTTCCCCGTTGCAGAGGGTCTATGAAGGACCGTTCCGCGTGTTGCGTAAAAGGACGGTCACCTTCACCTTGGATGTTGGGGACAGGAGTGAGCTCGTCTCTGTGTCCAGGCTCAAACCTGCACACTTGGATCAGGACCACCCTGTCCTGGTCGGCCAACCGCCTCGGCGGGGCCATCCTCCTGCAATTCCACCTGATCCGGGACCCCCTGCTCCTGTGGTTCCTGCAGCCCCTCTCCTTACTCGTTCTGGTCGCAAAATCCGGCTCCCTGCTAGGTTCCGTACCTCGGGTTCTGTGGGGGGTCATGTAGTGACCATAGGGATTGGTCCTGAAAGTCAAACCCTCGAAATGGCCAGCAAGGTCACATGGTGGTACGACCATAGGGATTGGTCCTGAGAGTTGAACCCTCTGATTGGCCAGCTAGGTCAGGTGGTGGTTTTGGGGCCCAAAAACCAGGCAGTGGGAAGAGAACTTCGATGTGAATAGTTTGAGTTAATGGTTGTCTGTAATCTCGTTTGTTATCCTTTGTAATTGAATATTGCTGCTGCAATAAACTTCTTTAAGAAAGTACAAGCCTCCAGACTCGCCATAACTTCCTCATTGGTAATAATAATTCACATATTACCTCAACAAGGATATCACTCATCATATACCTTACCTCTCGTACCACCTATGAAATTACTCCAGTAACTGTGATATTAACCAAACGATCAACCGATGTAATAAAAATAAAAATCAATCCGAAAAAGTAAATAAATAAACAAAGCAAAAAAAAAAAACCCAAAAAATGGTGACTAGAGTTCTGGCATCACCTGTATTAATGGTGACCATCTTTTAACAAACTCGTCTGTTTTCAACTGTATTTTTGCTGTGATTTTCTCCATGATAAATACACTTTTTACCCTGTCTCTCCATTGCGTTATGTGGCTTCAACTAGGAAACTGTTATCATTTTATTTTGCTATCAAAAGTAGAATTCTCAGTAGATAAATTAACTGTCCATCTGTCACATTATCAGAGAGTGTACCCAGTATACAGAGTGCTGGATCTAAAGTAAATTTAATGTCCAATTTCGTTTTAAACACTCTTCCTGAAATCCAGGAGCTTTGGGCAATCCCAAAATATATGTGTGAAGTCCCCCACCATTCCACAATCCCTCCAACATAGCTCAGATGTGTTACTATATTTTGATGTGATAGATGGAGTGTTAAAATACCGTATTTTCACCTTCCAATCAAATTCCCTCCATGTTGGACTGTTGGTTAATTTATGTCCTGCTTTGAATGATTCCTCCCAATTTTCATCTGTTATTATAATATTTGATTCCAACTCCCATTTTTCTTTGACATCCATATTGTTATCATTAGATTCATGTTGTATTATTTTATAAATTTTCAATAGGGCTCCTTTTTTTGTCTCTTCCTCTGAAGATGACATTAACAGTTCGTCTAGTTTGGATGTTTTTTTACAAATATTCCCACTGTAGCGACCATAGAAAGTGGTCCTAGTTGTCGAACCCTCAGATTGGCATGTAAGGTCACGTGTGGGTGCGACCGTAGGGATTGGTCCAGAGAGCGACACCGCTGATTGGACAGCGTGGTCATGTGCGCTTTTGGCGCCCAAAAAGAGTCAGTTGGGAGACGTCTTCGAAGAGAACAGTTAGTTTTAATGGTTGTCTGTAATCTTGTTAAGAAAACTTTGTAATCGAATATTGCTGTCGCAATAAACTTCTTCAACAAAGAACAAGTTTCCAGACTCGCCATATTGGTGACCCCGACGTGATCCAGCCGATCACTTACCATGAGTGAATCAAACGCCTCGTTGTTGGTTCCTACGCCCAGCACTCCGGAGCTAAGCGCGGTCAGCGTTCACCTTCCGTCGTTTTGGATACATCAACCACAATCTTGGTTTGTCCATACCGAAACCCAGTTTCACTTAAGAAACATCTCAGCAGACGCAACAAGGTATTACTACCTCGTCAGCGCTCTACCGCCGGAGACGACCGCGCGGGTGATGCGGTTCATCGTCAATCCTCCGGCAGAAAACAAGTACGAGGCCATGAAGGCACTGTTGTTACGGACCTTCGGGTTCAGCAGGCAGGACCGAGCTAAGCGTCTTATGCACCTACCGGATCTCGGAGATCGGCTGCCGTCCGTTCTCATGGCTGAAATGTTAACGCTAGCAGGTGAACATATGGAGTGCCTCATGTTCGAGCAGGCATTCCGAGAGAAGCTTCCCGAAGATGTCAAATTTATGCTCACGGATTGTTCTTTTAAGGACCCCGTGGCATATGCAGAAAAAGCTGATGAGCTCATGGCGTCCAAATCGAAAGAAAGAGGTTCGATCAACAAGGTCTCGACATCAGCGGCCGCGCCACAGCGACATCAAGATGGCGCCGCGTCTCCCACCATCTCTCCAAAAGCCCGCCAAAAGGATCCGCACAAGCGCGGCTGGTGCTATTACCATCTACGATGGGGAGGAGAATCCCGCAACTGCCGCTCGCCTTGTACCTTCTCGGGAAATGCCTCAGCCGATCGTACATAGAGGCAGTTGCGATTGGCCAGAACCGACGCCTCTACGTCCAAGACCGATTCACGGACACAGAATTTTTGGTTGACACGGGAGCCATTGTCAGTATCGTACCGCCGACCGACCTTGAGACCAGATCGGGTAAGACAGGTCCTACCCTCATCGCGGTTAACGGCAGCCCCATCCGCACGTATGGTGCGCGGAAAATGTCCCTGGTTTTAGGCCTCCGCACGTATGAATGGCCATTCATTATAGCAGACGTCAGCCAGGCGATCCTAAGCGCAGATTTCCTCTGGGCCTTTTCACTAGTCCCCGACGTCCGCGGTAACGACCTCCGACCCTCCGCCAGCAACAATGAGCCCGCCGCTCCTACAACCGCCACCCCGCCCAGCCCGACTGTCCAGGCCGTCGTCGCAGCCCCCGACTCGTATGCTGAGGTCCTGGCGAAGTTTCCAGAGCTGCTCATCCAGCGTTTCGACGTCCCTTCGGCCAAGCACGGCGTGGTCCACCACATACGCACCGAGGGCCCCCCCATTTTCGCTCGGGCCTGGAGGCTACTGCCCGACAAGCTGGTGGTGGCGCGGGCGGAATTTAGGAAGATGGAGGAAATGGGCATTGTCCGTCAGTCCGACAGCCCCTGGGCCTCGCCGTTACATATGGTCTCCAAAGCATCTGGGGTGTGGAGACCATGTGGCGATTATTGGCGTC
This sequence comes from Rhinoraja longicauda, assembly GCF_053455715.1. NCBI lineage: Eukaryota > Metazoa > Chordata > Chondrichthyes > Rajiformes > Arhynchobatidae > Rhinoraja > Rhinoraja longicauda. The sequence goes on along the minus strand of NC_135957.1, from coordinate 63,740,173 downwards.
TCAACGCTGTCACCACGGCTGATCGCTACCCCATACCGCACCTGCAGGACTTCTCGTCTGGGCTGGAAGGTGCGGTGGTGTTCTCCAAGATCGATTTGGTGCGGGGATACCACCAGATTCCTGTGTGGCCGCAGGACATACCAAAAACTGCCACGATCACTCCGTTCGGGTTGTTCGAATGGTTGCGCATGCCTTTCGGTTTAAAGAACGCGGCACAGGCTTTCCAGCGACTGATGGACCGTGTGGGTCGGGATTTGCCTTTTGTGTTTATTTATTTAGATGATATCTGGTTGCCAGCCCCTCAGTGCAGGAACACCGGGCCCACTTGCAGGCCGTATTCGAGCGGCTCCAGGCACACGGGCTCGTCATCCAACCGTCCAAGTGTCAATTCGGCCTCCCTTCTCTCGATTTCTTAGGGCACAGAATCACCCCAGCCGGCGCCACCCCTTTGCCCGAGAAGGTGGAGGCTATCCGGGCATTTCCGCGGCCCACCACAGTGAAAGGTCTGCAAGAGTTCGTAGGCATGGTTAACTTCTACCATAGGTTCGTCCCGGCAGCAGCGCGGGTCATGCGCCCGCTCTTCCAGTGCCTTGCGGGTAAACCTGTAGAGTTGATATGGTCCCCGGCCGCGGAGTCGGCCTTTGCAGCAGCTAAGGCGGCTTTGGCAGACGCCACCATGTTGGTCCACCCGAGCGCCTCCGCCCCCACGGCCCTGACGGTTGATGCCTTTGACGTGGCGGTGGGTGGGGTTTTGGAGCAGCAGGTGGGTGGCTTTTGGCAGCCCTTGGCGTTTTTCAGCCGGCAGCTGAGTTCGGCTGAGCTGAAATATAGCGCTTTTGACCGAGAGCTTCTGGCCCTCTATTTAGCTGTTCGTCACTTCAGGTATTTCCTTGAAGGCTGCCCGTTTGTGGCCTTTACGGACCATAAACCATTAACTTTTGCTTTTTCCAAATTGTCCGACCCATGGTTGGCCCGCCACCTGACTGCCATCTCCGAGTTTACCACCGATGTCCGTCATGTCGCTGGTAAGCTTAATGCCATTGCTGACGCCCTGTCTCGGCCTGCTTTTTCCCCCATTTCAGCAGTGGACTGCGAGGTGGATCCCCAGGAGCTTGCGGAGGCACAGCTTCCGGAGGGCACAAAAGTCTGGTGTGATGTTTCCCTTCCCCGTCCCAGGCCGGTAGTGCCGCCCTCCCTTCAGTGCCGGGTGTTCGATGCCATTCACAGGCTGGCGCACCCGTCCATCCGCTCCACCTCTGCCTTAGTAGCCGCTCGGTTTGTGTGGCATGGCCTGCGTAAACAGGTAGCTGTTTGGGCCCATTCCTGCGTTCCCTGCCAGACCGCTAAAGTCCAACGCCATGTCCAGCCCCCGGTACAGGAGTTTGAGGTCCCAGCGGTTCGTTTTTTCCATATTCACGTGGATTTAGTAGGACCCTTGCCTTCCTCCCGGGACTACACCCATCTGCTCACGGTGGTGGATCAATTCACCCGGTGGCCAGAGGCTTTCCCATTGTCAGATATCTCTGCTGCCTCTTGTGCCAGGACCTTGGCTCTCCATTGGGTGGCACGTTTCGGGGTTCCGGCTGTTATTACCACCGACAGGGGGCCACAGTTCACTTCGACCCTCTGGGCCACGCTAGCAGAGCTGTACGGTTCCCGGTTGCAACACACCACAGCGTACCACCCCCAGGCTAATGGGCTTTTGGAGAGGTTCCACCGACAACTCAAGGCGGCCCTCAGTGCGAGGCTGGAAGGCCCGGACTGGGTAGACCAACTTCCCTGGGCCCTTCTGGGCATCTGGACCGCTCCTAAGCAGGATCTCGGTGCTTCGTCCGCGGAACTAGTATATGGCTCGCCACTTCTAGTACCCGGGGATTTGCTTCCGGACTCCTCCGGCCAGCTGCCTCCAGTTCAGTCAGTCTGAGCATCTCTCCGGGCACGCGTGGGTTCCCTGTCCCCGGTTCTGACTTCACGTCATGGGTGTCCCATGGTACACGAACCGCCTGCCCTGCAGGACTGCGAGTTTGTATTTCTGTGTAAGGATGCCCATCGTTCCCCGTTGCAGAGGGTCTATGGGTTTTGCGTAAGGGGACGGTCACCTTCACCTTAGACGTGGGCGGCAGGAGTGAGCTCATCTTGGTGTCCAGGCTTAAACCTGCGCACTTGGATCCGGACCGCCCGGTCCTGGTCGGCCAACCACCTCGGCGAGGTCCGCCTCCTGCATACTACATTCCTTATGTTTCTAAAGGTAATGTCGCAGTTGTAGGAATTTATAAAAGTCATGAGCTGGTAGATTAAATTCCTGTGCAAGTTGTTCGAATGACTTCATGGTCTGTCCATTAAACACTTGTGCGATATATATTAACCCCTTTTTTGTCCAATTGTTATACCCTGAGTCCATGGTTGATGATAACAAAATCTGGGTTTATCGCTATTTTAGTGGCCTTACAAATGGAATTCGACAGTTTTAATTTCTTTCGTACTTCTGACCATGTTTTCAACGTTCACTTGATCCAGTCATTACCCACCCTGAGCCTCCTCTGTGCCATTTCAGTCAAGAATGGGAGTGATTCCAACGGTACATTTTGACACGCATTTTGTTCCATTCCCACCCACACCGCATCCGTCTCATTTGTTATCCACATAATTATAGCTCTAATTTGTGGCGCCAAATAGTAATTTTTTTTAATTAGGTAGATTCAACCCTCCCTTCTCTTTCGGGCAAAGAAGTGTCATATTTAATTCTAGCCTTTTTATTTTGCCATAAGAATTTTAATAAGATTCTGTCTAATATTTTAAAAGTAGAATTAGAAACCCCAATAGGCAATGACTGGAACACAAAACAGGAATCTTGGTCGTATGTTCATTCTTATCGTTTCTATTCTCCCCATCAAAGTCAGTGGTAAAATTTCCCATCTAGCCAAATCCTTCTTTATCTCAGTTGTCAATTTCCCATAGTTTGCCTCAAATAGCTGTGATATAATGGGAGTAATAATAACATCCAGGTATCTAATCCCTTTATTAGTCGATTTAAAGTGAACCTTTCCCTCTAGTTCTGCTGGAATATCACCTGAAAGGATCATAGCTACTGATTTAGTATCATTGGTCAAATATCCCGATATTCATTCAGGGTGTATAACAGGGCTGGTATAGATGAGGATGGGTCACTTATACATGTTAATATATCATCCGTGAATAAAGATATTTTGTGTTCTATCCCCCCATCGTCCCTTATTCCTTTTATGTCTTTATTTTTTCTTATTAACTCAGCCAACGGTTCCATACTAGCAGCAAATAATAATGGACTCAGACAATCTCCTTGTCTGACTCCTCTTTTGAGGAAGAAAAAATCTGAGCAACAACCATTAACTCTGATCCGTGATTTAGGGTTTTTATATACCATTTTCACCCAGTCTATGAAAATCGAGTGGAACCCAAAACCCTCCAATGTGCGGTATAGGAAACTCCATTTTACCCGATCAAATGCCTTTTGTGCATCTAAACTGAGCAACATGGTAGGTTGAGGATTACTTTTAGTGCATGATATAAGATTTAGTGTTCTCCTAATATTGTTGGCTCCTTGTCCACAAGGAATAAAACCCGTTTGATCCGGTTTGATTAATTTGGTTCTACATTTCTGCATTCTCTGTGCTAATATGTTTGTTAATATTTTAAAGTCATTTCAGAGCAAGCTACCAGGCCTATATCCCTCACGTGAAGTTGGATCTTTGCCCTCCTTGTGTAGGACTGAGATGATGGTTACTGACCAAGTTTTTGGTGGGTTACCTGATGATAGAGCATAGTTAAAGACTTTAGATAGTACTGGTGTAATCTCTTCTGTAAAACATTTGTAAAATTCTCCCGGGTACCCATCCGTGCCAAGGGATTTATTATTTTAAAGAGTTTTTATAGTATCAGGTATTTCTTGTAATGAAGTGTGCTGTATCATTTTAGATGCATCCTCTGCCGATAGAGATAGTAAATGTAATCTTTTAAGGAATGCCTGTGTTTTGATTTCTGTGAAATTGGACTCCGAGTCGTTATATAGATTTTTATAATAATCTGCAAAAGCTTCCGCTATCTCTGATGGCTTTACCATAATTTGTTTGGAAGTAGGGTGTCTTATTTTTGAAATTATCCTATTTGTTTGGGCCTTTCGAAGTTGGAATGCTAATAAACGACTTGCTCTATTACCCATCTCATAATATCTTTGGCTTGTAGAAAACGTAGAGCTCCATCCGCTTTATATGTTAGAAGTTCTTCTAATCTTTGCCTAATTTTTTTCAGTTCAAGGAGTATGGAGTTGTCTGATGTTCTCTTATGTTCTAACTCCAATTCTCTAATTTTACTCTCTAGCACTCTCTGCTGTTCTAGATGCGCTTTTCTCAACCTAGAAGTTATTTCTATTATTTTCCCTCTTATGACTGCTTTACCCCCTCCCATAAAATCGATGGTAATACCTCACCATTGTCATTTACTTGAATGTATTCCCTTAAATTTTGTTTTAGTTCCTTTACTACCCTCTCGTCTGATAGGATTGATACATTAAGTCTCCAATATTTGAAAAGATTTTATTTGTCCATTATTTGTCCATTATTTAATACTCTAGATTTTTTTGTGTGATTGGTCCCTGTTCTGGTGGTAACCTGTCTAATTTGCCATTCTGTACTGTATTGAAATCCCCACCCATTAATATCATCCCTTTTCCATTACTGGTAATTACATTAGCCACGTTTTTAAAGAATGTCTCTTTCCCCTCATTAGGGGCATAGATATTGAGTATAGGGATAATCATGTCTCCTATGGAGCCAATTATCATAACGTATCTTCCCATATTATCTTTTATCACTTTCTCTGCAGAGAATGGCAGCGATTTATTAATTAATATGGCCACTCCCCTTCTCTTGCCATATGAAGCATGAAATACTTGGTTTACCCTTTCCCTTTTCATTTTTTTATATTCCCCCTCAACCAAATGTGTTTCTTGTAATAAAGCAATTAAACATTGTAGTTTCTTCAGTTGGCTCAGTATCTTCTTCCTCTTGATGGGATGATTTAAACCATGGACATTATAAGATACAAAATTTAACCCATTCATATTAACCAACACTTCTGTTAGTTTGCATAGGTAGTATATTACCTTTAACAAGCTCTGCTTTTACTTCATATGTTTTATATTAGGCAGTTATTCTAATTGTCTAAGTATGTTTCAGGACCTCCACTTATTTATGCATTTATTTATTCAAGTACTTTTTCTGGTCCTACCATAATGATCAAGTTCGTGAGTTCACTCAGTGAGGGCCTATAAGTCTGTCTCTGTGACGTGTGGCTGCCTCTTCTTCTCCTTCCGTCTTGTCACCATAGTCCAGCTGCCTTGCGCCAAGTCCCTCTGTAGTCTCTCTATCTCATCCTCCTCGACATGAATCCCCATGTCCTTCAGGGTAGGCGCAGCTTCCGTTAGTGTAGTGAACGTCTTAGTCCCCGAGTCCTTTAGTTTTTTTATTACGTCCCTTACCTTCTTCCTCTTTTTTTGTATCTCAGTCGTTCGTATAGTCTTGATTGAAGTAAATGGTCCGTCCTTCAAATGTAGCCTTTTGGTTCCATGCTTGCTGTATTATATGCTCTTTCACTTGTTCACGGACAATGATCGCTCTCGGGAGGGCAGTCTTCTCTTTCGGTTTGGCGACCAGCGAGCCGTGTGCTCTTTCATGGACATGAACGACAGGATTCATGTCCATGTCGTTTGGAATTTGCAGTAATGAACGAATAAAATCAGTCACAAATCCTATTGTGTCATTTTTCTCAGAGCCCTCCGTGATGCCATGTGTCCGTATATTATTACGTCTCGACCTTGATTCCAAATCGTCACACTTTGCAGATAACTTTGGCTCTTGGTGAAGTAGGAAGGCAACCGATCTTTCCAGCCGCGCTGTCTTATCTTCTGTGCCTCCCAGTCTTTCTTCCATATTTATTGTTCGCTGCTCCAAAGTGACTGTTCTTTCCACAAGTTCCATGTTATTCTCAAGTCTAGTCAAAGCATTTTTGTTGTCATTAACCGCTTCTGTGTGCTCTTGCCTTAGCCTGTGTATCTCCACCAATATTACCTAGTCCTGTTCGCCTCCTCCATGCTCGGTCTCCAGTTTCGTTCCTTTCGTCGCGTCGGCACCTCCTTCATTTACATTTTCCTTCTTCCCAGGCCTGCCTTTTCTCTCCATCTCCTTTTATTAAATTTCTTCGTCACATTTCCATTAATTCGACTCACTTTCTGCCGTACATGTTGTTTTTAAAGAGCTTGTTTTGGTCGGTTTTTGGAAGAGCTAAATTTCAACCCGTGTCCTACCACATGTCACCACCGGAAGTCTCCGATCTTATGATCTTAATTCGGAAGCAGACCACTCCGCCCCTAACCTTGCCTGAGGACACCATGCAGTCCATTTGGTGTAGCGAGAATCCCTCAAGTTGTTTGGCACAATGAGGTGAAGCAGGTGTGAGCCATGTCTCTGTAAAACATAGTACGCCACAGTCCTTCAGTTCACTGAAGTAGGCGTGGCTATAATCAGATTCCCGTCCACCCCGACGACGTCCCCAAGACGGCCATCGTGACGCCATTTGGCCTTTTTGAATTCCTCCGTATGCCGTTTGGACTTAAGAATGCTGCGCAAGCTTTTCAGTGACTGTGTGTGCCGTGGCCTGGACGTTGTATTCGTGTACCTCGATGACATTTTGGTGGCAAGCCGCTCGAGACAGGAGTATGCTGCCCATCTCCGCCAGCTATGCCAGCTCCTTAGCGATCATGGGCTTGCCATCCACATCGCCAAATGCCATTTCGGGGTGTCGTCCATTGATTTCCTGGGCCACCACGTGACCCAGCACGGGGCGCTGCCGCTCCCGGACAAGGTGGACGCGGTGCGCCAGTTTCCATGCCCGACCACCGTGAGGGGCCTCCAGGAGTCGTTGGGATGGTGGCCTTTTACCACCGATTTGTGCCGTCTGCAGCCCGGATCACGCGCCTGCTGTTTCACCTCGTGGCGGGCAAGCGCAAGGAGGTCGAATGGACTGACGTTGCGGTGGCGGCGTTCCGCCGCGCCAAAGAAACCCTGGCTACGGCCACGATACTCGTGCACCCACGGGCGGATGCACCAACTAGCCTGACGGTCGACGCTTCGGATGTGGCGGTTGGGGCGGTGCTCGAACAGCAGATTGATGGGTGTTGGAAGCCTCTCGCCTTCTTCAGCCGGCCTTTGACCGCGAGCTCCTTGCCCTTTACCTTGCAGTCCGCCACTTCCGCTATTTCCTCGAGGGGCATGCCTTCACCGCGTACACTGACCACAAACCCCTCATCTTTGCGTTCGCCAAGGTGTCCGACCCGTGGTCAGCCCGCCAGCAGCGGCAGTTGGCTTTCGTCTCGGAGTACACTACCTCCATCTGTTTCGTCGGGGGCAAAGACAACAGAGTGGCCGACGCCTTGTCTCGACCCGTGGTCCACGCCGTCCTGCAAGTGACCGATGGCATCGACTACTCAGCCCTGGCGGCCGCCCAGTTGACGGACGAGGAGATGTCCGCCTATCGTACCGCCGTTTCGGGCCTGCGGTTGGAGGACGTTCCCTGTGGCGCTGGGGGCGCAATGCCGCTGTGCGATGGCTCCACCGGGCAGCCGCGCCCCATTGTTCCTGTTGCCTGGCGGTGCCGGGTGTTCGAGGTGCTCCACGGGCTGGCCCACCCTTCCATTCGGGCGATGACGACCCTCGTGGCTTCCCGTTTCGTGTGGCACGGGTTGCGTAAACAGGTTGGACTTTGGGCGCGCACCTGCATCCCGTGCCAAACTGCAAAAGTACAGCGGCATGTGCGAGAGCCACTCCAGGAGTTCCCCGTCCCTCACCATTGTTTTGACCACATCCACGTGGACATCGTGGGGCCGCTGCCGCCTTCTCGGGGCATCACCCACCTCCTGACTATGGTGGACCGTTTTACGCGGTGGCCGGAGGCAGTTCCACTGCCGGACACTTCTGCCTCTACTTGTGCCCGTGCGTTGGCGGCTCACTGGATTGCCAGGTTTGGGGTGCCGCTCGACATCACGTCTGACCGGGGGCCGCAATTTGTAAAGAGACGTCCTTTGCACACAGAGTCTTTTACTGGATATTGTTTATTAATTTCACTACACACATGTTATGCCCTAGCTGTCCGTGGTCATCACCGGAACTAGAGAGCGAGCTGGAGGTGGGGAAGCTACAATTATACAAGAGACAATGGGGAGTGGTTAGTAGTGGTGAGGTCACTATGTTAAAGGAACATGCACTGATCTACATCCTTCCTCTTGGAAACAAAAGTGACCACGGCTCATGCGCTAGGCTCAAACTACAAGCAGGGAGCAGATAGAATGCAGCACAACACAGACTACTCGTACACACCGTACCGGACAGGCGGCCTGACCACTCTCCCAGAGCGGGTGCGCAACCCACCATCCCCTCCGGTCGAAGGAACAGCCTGGATGGGTGCGGGTACAGAGGCTGGGGAGCCAGGGGAAGGAGGAGGACTGGGAAGCGATACACGCGCAGGCGAGGGAGGGGAAGGGGGCTGGGGCGACTGCGGATGTACCGGAGCAGGAGGCACATCAGGCACCGGGGACTGGACGGGAGGTGAATACGGGACCGCGGGAGGCGGTGCAGGCTCGTTTACCAGCATCAGGTGCTGGCGGGTACGACGATACACGGTGCCCTCGTAGTTGACCAGGTACGACCGTGGAGAGTCAGCATTGCCGACGACCACGGCCAGCCGGTGGTGACCGGAGGTGGACTCCATCCGGACAACCTGGCCAGTTCATCCCGAACCAGGAAGTAGGGCACGGCACCAGCCGGCAGGGAAGACCGTCGTTCAGGCCAGCCACGGCGGATGACGCCCTCAAGCTGTTGAAGGTTCGGATCAGCAGCAGTGTGTGTGACCAGTGACTGCATCTGCCAAGATGGAACGATGTTGACGTTCAACACCATCAGGTCAGCCAATTCGTACGGATGGCGGGAAGTGGAAGGTAGTGGGGCACGGGACAAAGTGTCTGCCACGAACATCTCCTTGCCTTTGCGGTACACGATTTCGAATGTGAAACGCTGCAGCTGCAGCATCATTCGCTGCAAGCGGGACGAGGCTGCGTGGATGGGCTTGTTTAAAATAGAGACCAGCGGCTGGTGGTCAGTTTCGATGGTGAAAGTTTTTCCAAGAACGTAGTCTCTGAATTTGGAGCACGCGAACACCACGGCAAGGAGCTCCTTTTCTATCTGGGCGTAGCGCTGTTCAGCAGGGGTCATTGTGCGAGAGGCATAGGAGACGGGCAGCTGTCGGTCGTCGTAGAGCTGCAGGCAAGCAGCACCAAGGCCGAACCGAGATGCATCGCAGGTGAGGACGATTGGCCTGTTCAGGTCGAAGAACTGCAAAGTGGGGGTCCGTGCGAGTCTGGACCTCAGGGCCACGAAGGCCGATTGGTGGTGCGGGAGCCAGACCCAGGCATTGTCCTTCTTGGTCAGCTCCCTCAGGGGGGCACTCAGTTCGCTGAGGTCGGGTATGAACTTACCCAAGTAGTTGACCATGCCCAGGAAGCGCTGCAGGCCGGGCACGTCAGTGGGAGCGGGCATTTTGGTGATCGCCGCCGTCTTCTCGGGGTCTGGCTTCAGGCCCCCCGCCGTGAAAACGTGGCCGACGTAGGTGACTTCCTCAACGCGGAACCGACACTTCCTTCGATTAAGCTTGAGATTGATCTCACGAGCCTTGTCCAGGACTTGGCGGAGGTGTCGGTCATGCTCAGCGACGTCCCTCCCGTACACCAGGATGTCATCCACAATGATGGCACACGGCAACCCAGCAAACAGCTGCTCCATCGTACGCTGAAAAACCTCGCTTGCCGAGTTGATCCCAAAAGGCATGCGGAGGAAACGGAACCTGCCGAACGGTGTGCTGAAGGTGGTCAGGAAGGAGGAACGTGCATCCAGCGGGATCTGCCAAAAGGAGCTCTTGGCATCCAGGACCGAGAAAACTGTGGCTGGACCGACCTGTGCCGCGACGTCCTCCACCGTCCGCATGGGGTAGTGCGGGCGTTTAATAGCCAGGTTCAGGTCCTTGGGGTTGATGCAGATCCTGATCTCGCTCGCGTCCTTCTTGGCAGTGTAAGGGGTTTCTGCGCCGAGCTTTCGCCCGACCTAAGGTCCCCGTGCCTTGCTCTGATCCCTTGACCAGGCCGTGCACACTGGTTCCCCGTGAGTGGTTCGACCCACTCACCCCTTACGGTTCTAGACACTGGGCTTAGATGCAGGAGCTCTTATAGTGCAGAAAAAATTCAACCAGACCAGATTTCAAAACCAGGGTTTAAATGAAAAGGGCTTTTATTCAGCACTTGGGACTATTGTCCATGAATACTTATTATACAGTTCGATAAGACATATCTATAATACACATCCCGAATACATGAATATCTTTTATTTATTAATCACAAAACGCACAGTTCACAAGACATATACCCGAATACCCTTTTCGCTGAAAACTTAAAAGCACACAGTTCCACGAGACATATATCCGAATACCTTCTTCGCTGAATTCTTGAAACACACACAGTTACACAAAACGTATACACGAACACCCTTTTACTTATGAATTCTTAAACACAGTTCTGCAAGACACATACACGACTGTCAGATGGGGAACGCACGACGCATCGCAACCTTGACCAAACCCTATTTTTAATACACACCCAACGTTTATTCACAACCACCCTCCTCTCTACACTAAACTATGTCCAGGATATGTAGGATTTGAAGTGCATGCTCACCATGGGGTTATTACTGGGGTTACTGGCTGTTCGGTTTTTGCAGTATTTCTTTTCGAGTTGCGTGCCTGTTCCTCTCTCTCGCATCCGTTCTTCTTTCCGACTTTCTTCTTGACTTCAGACTTCGAACCCGGTTTTCTCTGCGCTTCTTGCCTCCTGTCCGTCTTCTTGCCTGCTTGCGTTTCTTGCAGGTTTTCTTCTAGCTTCAGCTTCTTCTTCCAGTATTTCTTCTTTAGTTTAAAACCCAAAAGTAGTGCCCAGTTATACTGTTTCTGACCCGTCCTATCTCCCGCCAGATCTTGGAATCCTTTTGTTCAAAAGATATGTATGAGGTTTTATCTTCTGATCTGCCTTATGTTCCGGGATACCGGGGATGGCCAGACGGTGTAAATTGGGATTTCATTGTGAGGTGATGGGTGTTAACTGGTTTCCCATCACCTACCAGGTAGTTTTCTATGGGCTATGTGCCCTCTCACTGAGATGAACTATTTAGGTCGGCTTGGGGCATTGTGAGTATGCTGATGTCAGCGCCCCAGTGTCTGGACTCCGACCTGGTTTCGTAGGTTTCTGCATGGCCAATACCCATCCTTTGTTCTGGCCATGGCTTTGCAGAAAACCTAGAGACTGGGATGTAAGGTTTTTACCTTTTGTGGCTGGTCACGAGGTCCTGCGGCCATTTTAGGACCCACAGATTGTGACATCCTTTGTTAATCTGACCGCAGCCTTTCTCCGCTATCAGCCCCAGTCTCCCGTTTAAAATGTCCAAACTGCAGCTCTTTGGTTTGCGTTGCTTTTCAAATGAGGGAAAACTTCTCAAATCTTACAGTCCCTCCTGTTGATTTGCATAACCCCAGCTTATCGAATCAATTAAATAAAGTGGTTGAGCAATGTTTTCCCGATTCTCCATATCCAGACCCCTGAGGTTTTAACTAAACTAGTGTTTCATTGCGAACGTACAGTCCCCATCTCTTAGGCTGATCTTTACTGCCCGTGTCCCGGGCAAAACTATATTACATGTACATTTTCATATCGGACATATACACCTACACCTTGTCCCAGGCCGATGCCTCCGCCATCCTCCTACTGGTGTCAGCTGCAATGTAGGACATGAAAACAATACAACAGTAAAACGATACATTTTTTTTTTTACATTCCTTCACAAATTCGAATACAAAAACCTAGTTTATACAAATTTTAAAAGGGGACAATATAAATCACAGTCTACTCGGTGCGGAGGGGGGAACGTCTTCCTAGCAGCTTGCGGCTGGGTCCTGCTCGCCCACCCGCACGTAACGGTCTCTCCATTCCCCTTGATGTACTCGGTTATTGAGGTGCTGCCCTCTTTTACATTTTTCCCTTAGTGGTTTTTGGGCACTCACCCTCCTGTGCTACTGCCAGTGGAACTGTGGGAGGTGTCATGCGTGGTCGTGTGATGAGTTCAGTGGCGTTTACCGGGATCGGGGCAAGGGGGACCCCACAAGCCCGCGAGCTAACTTCCCACCTCATCCCCTTACCGTCATCCTGCCACTGTCTCTGGAAAAATATGCTGTTGCCCGTGGGGCAACGATACCTTGAACCCCACATACACATATAAATCCCCTCATCCGGTTCCCACCATTTGTCCCAACACACACTCAACTGTTCTGTAGTCCCAGAAATAGTTCTGTGAGTGTTGTTGTTGAGTCTCTCCCACTCAACAGTGGAGTTGGCCATTGTCCTGCTCGTTTTCCTCAGCCACCACCGCCTGCTCGCGGGGACCTTCCCCGTGCATACCAGGCAGATCCTTTTGCCAACGGTGGCGCTGATCTTTTGGGCGATGATCTTGATCCTCGGGCACAATAATGAAGCGTCCCGATAAGCAAAACCTGGGGCGCTGGAATACTCTGAAGAGTTCGATCCCAGCCACCCCGGCCACCGGCCTTCATGGAAGTAAACTGCGGTCTCCTCCGCTTCTCTCCTTCCAGTCCCATCGGTCGTGATGGGAGCCGTGTCCCCGGAGCAGCCGTAGACGATGATGTCCTTGGTGTGGCCCCGATAGGTCCACCCACATCCGATCGCCGTGGCAAAGATCCACCATACGAATGCCTCCTTCCACTCCAGAAAACAGATAAAGGAGAATGGTATAGCCAGCCTCTTGGGGAGCGCTTGGCTTTGTTAAACGCCTCTGCGGGCGGGTCTCTTGACCCCCAGCCTGCACCCCACACCCACACATCCTGGACGCATCATCTTTATTTAAACGCTAACTATCCCCACACAACTTATCTAAAATAGCTTATCCTTATCTAAAATAGCTTATCCTTATCTAAAATAGCTTATCCTTATCTAAAATACCTATCCTTATATTATCTAAAATATAATACAGTGCCGCCTTCCCCGGGCGGCTCCGCTAATCCCTGTCAGGGCTGCAGCGGGTCGTCTCCTGCGGCTGCACCACGCTGTCTCCCACCTTTGATCCACCGCAGCCTGTCGCTGCCTGTCGGGGGCTACACCTCCGCTGAAACGTAAGCTCCCTCCTCCTCACTTGGCTCCCTTCCCTCGGGGCGTGATCGACCTCTGGCCAAAACTTTCTAAGTTGGGGTTTCCTGCTGGATCTACGGAGGATCACCTTAGGCACTGCCCCCTGGACAGCCTGGCTGAGGACCGGTTCCTGCCGTGCCGCAGCTCGGGTACCCCCCGCAGCTGCCGACCCTGGCCCTTCCTCATCCAGCTCTGCCCCCTTGGTGCTGGGTATACCCGCGGCATCCGGCCTCACTCTACCTGTACCTACAGGTGGTGAGCCTTCGCTCGCTACCCCCGTCTTCCTGGTGCATGAGTCGGGGACGTTACTGTCGTCCCCCTCCGACTCCTCTTCCTCCGTAATGGGATCCAGCCCCTGGTCGAGCTGATCAGGCTCTTCCTCACCTGAATCCCACCCAAAACGGGAGACCCTCCATTCCTGGAGAATGTCCTCCCCCCTCACGCAGGCAGCCTTACCTGTCTGCGTGGCCTGCCTCATTCTTGGCTCGGAGTCCCCACTCACAGGGCTGGCCCCTGTGGTTGACCCCTGTGCCCCTGGTCTGTACAATTTACATTGGTTGACATGGAACCACTTACTCCGCCGGGGCATCTTCACGGCGTAAACCATGGGGCTGGCTTTATCTACAATGCTGTAGGGCCCCGTGTAGAGTGGTTCGAAACTACCTACCCTAGCGTAGTTCCGAACCATCACTAGTTCTCCTACCTCCCACTCCTGTAGCTTGCGTGGCTCCAGCAACAGCTTGTTGCCCAGGTGCTGCCTACCCATGTTCCCAGCCGCCTGCCCGTGGACCTGTTTTAGATGCTCGAAGAGGTTCTGGACAAACCTGTCCCTCTTAACCTCTTCGAGCTGACCCTCCGTGAGCACTGGGGCCAGAACATGAGTGGGAGTGCGCATAACCCTGCCAGTCATCAGCTCGTGCGGGGAATACCCCGTGCTCTTAGACTGGCTGGCCCTGATCCCCATGAGGACTAGAGGCAGGACCTCCGCCCATTTTTGGGGCGAGCCCGTAGCCTCCTTCCTCAGCCTTTCCTTCAGGGTCCTGTTCATACGCTCCACAATCCCTGATGACTGGGGATTGTGGGCTACGTGCCACTTCCCCTCAATGCCCAGGAGCATGAGGGTGTTCTGCATTACCTGCCCTGTGAAATGACTCCCTTGGTCGGACTCCACAAAACGAGGGAGCCCCCACCGTGAGAACACCTCCCGGACCAGGATCTTGGCAGTACCCAATGCCGTAGCTGCCTTGCAGGGGAAAGCCTCCACCCACTTAGTGAACACGTCAACGAGGACGAGGCAGTACTTATAACCTCCTTGGGTGGTGGGCAAGGGCCCGATGTAGTCGATCTGGATCGACTGCCATGGTCCCTCCACCCTCCTGACGTGTCCCATGGGCACTTTCCTTTTCTGGGGGTCTGGGTTATTGGCAGCACAGACGAGGCAGCTGGCACAGAACTCACGGACCTCGTCCCTAAGCCCCGGCCACCATCCCGCCTGCTCTACCCGCTGCCAAGTAACCTCCGGTCCGGGGTGCCCTGCCCCTGGACCCTCATGTGCCAGCTGGAGGAACTCCCTCCTGTGCTGCTGTGGCACAACCCACTGTTCGGCATGGAAGAGCATGCCTTCTTTTACAGAGAGGGTCTCCTTACCGTAGAGACCCTCTACCTGCTTGCCCTCGCTAACTGCTCTGAGGACGGCTTTTAAAACAGGATCCTGAGTTTGGACGGTCCTCAGGTCCAGAGGTAATGTGACCTTTGGGGTCCCGACGTTACCCTCCTTACCCTGGATCACTGCTATCTGCCTGTGCCCATAGGGGTCCCAAAAAATGCCACTGCGGGCGCCCTCCTTGGCCAGGACGTCCGCCTGCTTGTTGCCCTCCCACCGGGGCTCTGTAGCGGAATGAGCCTTCACCTTATGGATG
Organism: Rhinoraja longicauda; assembly: GCF_053455715.1. NCBI lineage: Eukaryota > Metazoa > Chordata > Chondrichthyes > Rajiformes > Arhynchobatidae > Rhinoraja > Rhinoraja longicauda. The sequence goes on along the minus strand of NC_135957.1, from coordinate 63,724,930 downwards.
TAAACCTCCCTTTTCTCCCCTACTGCTGCTAAAATCTGCTCTAGCAGGGGTTTGACAGTTAAAGGCCTCCCGTCTGAGGAAGTGTATCCGCGACGGGACCAGATGGCCAGGTACTCTGTACACGAATTGCATGTGAACATACTGTCCGAGCAGATCGTGTACGGGGTTGGGAACCTCTCTGGGTGGGTAATTACGTACGCCACCGCGGACAGCTCAGCCTGCTGCGCGCTCATGAGACTGGGGAGCTTAATTGCCAAGGCAATGCCTGCCTTGGGGTCATAAACTCCACATCCCGTGAGTCGTTCGCCAGCTGACACCGTGCTGGAGCCGTCCACATAGATCTCCCGGCCTGTGGGATGGATCCCAGCCCGTAAACCTATGTCGACGTCCCAGACCCCCTCCACGGAACACCGATGGGCCGTTCCGGGATATATTAAATTTGCCGCGAGCTTTGGCTCGCACAGACCTTCAATTCTCAGATTCATCTGTGACAGGAGGAGGGTCCAGCGCGCGATGCGGGCGCTGCTGACAGTCCCATCCTTGATCCTTCCATCCAGAAGCATCTGGGTGGGTGTGTGATGGGTGAGGAGAGTGATTGGAGAGGTACCTGTGAAGATTAAAGCCCTCTTCACAGCCCAATGCGTGGCTAAAAGGTGCCTCTCGCAATTGGAGAAACTCCTCTCCACATCGGTGAGCACCCTGGAGGAGTACATCACTGGTCGCAGCCTACCGTGCCGTTCCTGCAGCAGCACGGCACTCAGGCTGTCCCCACTGGCTGCCACTTCCAGAGAAAACCCTTTCTCCCCATCTACGGCTCCTAAGGCTGGTGCGGTTTGCAGATCTCCTTTTAACTTCTCGAACGCGGCCTGGCAACCCTCATCCCAAGCCCACTCCACTCCCTTGTGTAGGAGTCGGAGTAGCGGGGCTGCGGTGGCCGCGTAGTCCTCGATGAAGTCTCTGCAATACCCGGTTAGTCCCAGGAAAGACCTCACACCCGTTACTGTATAGGGAATCGGCAACTCCTGCACTGACTCCCTCCTAGCCTGATCTATGGCTCTTTCCCCGGCACGGATGGTCAGACCCAAGAATTTTACTTCTGGCAGACCGATCCGTGCCTTTTTCGGATTTATTTTAAAACCCTTCCTAGCCATCAGCTCCAACAACTCGGTCAGCAGTGGACCGTGCTCCTCCTTTGTGTCTGTGAACAAAAGGAGGTCGTCCACATACTGCACGACCTGGTGGCGCTGGCTAAACTCTCTCAGGCTATCCGCCATACACTGATGAAAAATGCTGGGGCTGTTGTGGAAACCCTGTGGCAAGCAGTTCCAGGTATACTGTTGCCCTTTAAAAGTAAAGGCAAACTTGTACTGGTCCTCCCGCCGCAGCGGAATGGACCAAAACCCATTGGAAATATCCAGCACCGTGAACGTGGTCGCGGATGCTGGGATACTTCCGATGAGGTCGGCAACTGCTGCCACCGTGGGTGCGCAGGCGGGGATGTTACTGTTGAGGACCCGGTAGTCCACCGTAGCCCTCCATGAGTTATCCGGTTTCCTAACCGGCCACAACGGAGAGTTTACGTGTGTGGCTATTGGCCTCAGTACGCCCTGCTGCACCAGTGAAGATATGGCTATCTCCAGATCGGGTTCTGCCTCCTTGGGGAAATTGTACTGCTTCTGGGGTCTGATCATGGGGTCCCCGTCTATGCTAACCTCGAACCCCACTACCCTACCACAATCGTGTTTGTGGGTCGCAAACGCATTCAGGTTGCTTCCCACACACTCTTGTAATTCGGCCGGGACCTCTGCCACCATGCGCTCGAGATCGTAACCCTCGGGCGGCTTCATGGTGCACAGAGTCCCTTTCCCCTCCTTTCCCCTAATCACTATTATCTCCCCTTTACCGCCCTTGTCCACCCAAAGGCAGTGGTTCCGTAAGTCCATGAGGATCCCATGGCTTACTAGAAAATCGGAACCAATGATTCCCTTTCCACCCCCTTCTGTCCACTTCATTAGGATACACTCCCATGTGGTGCGGAGTGTCCCCAAATGAACGGACAGCGGGATGGAACGCGCGCCAGCCTGTTCCTTCCCTGTGAACCCCGCCAGTGCGAAAGGGACCCCTGTGGACAGGGGAGAGTCAAAGGGTTCCTCTGTGTGGACCACGGTGCATGAAGCCCCCGTGTCCAACAGATAATTGCCCCTTTGCTTCTCCACTACCATCTCCACAAGCGGCCTCTTCCACGCATCGTAGCGGAGAGGACACAGATAGGCGGGCTGTGCGGGCTGATGTCATTGGGGAATCTCCAGTGTCCCTCCCGTACCCTGGGAGCCGGTAGCGACTGCCACCTTCCCCTGTGCTGTCATGAGGGACCGCATCACCTCGATCATTGTCTCGATGATCTCGGGCTTAACTGGGACATCGGCTCGCTGGGTGGTGCCAACCCTATCCCCCTTAATGTGGACCCTGCAATCCTTTCGCCAGTGCCCCACCTTACCGCACTTAAAACACTTGGACTGTGCGGTAGGGTTACCCTCCTGTCGCCACCCCTTTTGGGCCGGTGCAGTAGCCTCCGCTACGTGCACCTTCCCTTTTACTAACCGGGTGGTCGTACTCCGGGTATTCCTATACCCAACCGTGAGACGGTCCAAAACCGCCTCCTCCGTGCTATTTGTGGGATCAAACCAGGCTTTTGCCTGTTCCCTGACGGCCGCCAGGCTGTTTGATACCAAACATCGGAGCCACTGGGCTCTCCCATTCCCGGCCAGGTCATCCCGCGCGGGGACGTGCGGGCAACTACTCTGATATACCGTCCATAGACGCGCCGCAAAAACTCTTGGGGGTTCTCCCTCCATCTGGAGGGTCTTCCCTAATCGGGCAAAAGGACCCTCATCCCCCACCCCCAAGACTTCCAGGACCTCGTCCCGCAGGAGATCGTAGGTCCTGGTCCCTCTTTTACTCTCATCTGAGAGGCATTGGAGGATCGAGCTGTCTAGGGAGAACAGCAACAATTTTGCCCGTTCTCCCTCGTCGCAACCGTTGATTGCGGCGGTTTGCTCGATCTCCCTGAAATGTATTGAGGGGTCCCCTGATCCGGACAATTTTGTAACATGCCCGATCATGGCTCTTAAATGCTGGGAGTTGTGGGGCACCACGATCTCGCTCTGAATGGGTCCTGTGTCCCCATTGTCCAGGGGGGGTCCCCGTCTGGTTTCCAGGACCGGGCACATGGGTGCCGGTGCCGAGTATTCTACCGGGAGCTCCTCTCTCTCTCTCTCCCCTACACTACCCCTTTCCCAGTATGCCTCGTAGCTAGGGGGATCGCGGAGTTTGGGGGCTGAAACCACCATGGTCTTTCTAAGGATCGGAACCGGGACCTTCACACCCGCTAGTGACTGGCCCGCTGAGGGGTTCATTAAACAAACCAGCCCGCTTGCTTTATTTAAAGCACTCCGCAGACCCTCTATCTCCTGCAGGCATGCCCCGTGGTCAGCCCCTTCCGACCTGTCCTCTAAAATCATTTTGTAGGCTGCCCTAACCCCCTTGAGGTTTTCTTCCTGGGTCTCCAGCTGGTGGCTCAGGGAAGCGCACTGCTCCCGGAGCCTGCCCTCACTGAGCATAGCCTCAGTAGCCTGACATTCCATGAGTTCTACCCTAGCTTCGTGGCGGTTGGTCACGACCCGGCGCTCTTTGTTTAAAGAGTCCAGAGCCTCAATCAGCTGGTTCCCACCCGCAGCCTTCTCCTCTACCTCCTCCTGAAGGTCCCTGATCTGGGCTGCCTGTGCCACAACCACACGGTCCAAAAGCTGGACCTGCTTTTTATAGCAGGTCAGCCAGACCGCCTTCTCTACAGATTTCTTATGGGCTGTACTGGCCGTCCACCGGATTGCTGCATCCAGTGGGCGCTTGTTATCTAGTAACGCACACATCCATTGTTTGGTGATATTCACCTTACTAAAAACATAGTCCGCAATGCGCTCATCCATTATGTCCCTAGGTTTAAAATCCTTTTCTGGTACACTATCATCCTGCTGCCAGTGTCCCTTCGTGGTCGCCATTATCTGTAAGGGGTTTCTGCGCCGAGCTTTCGCCCGACCTAAGGTCCCCGTGCCTTGCTCTGATCCCTTGACCAGGCCGTGCACACTGGTTCCCCGTGAGTGGTTCGACCCACTCACCCCTTACGGTTCTAGACACTGGGCTTAGATGCAGGAGCTCTTATAGTGCAGAAAAAATTCAACCAGACCAGATTTCAAAACCAGGGTTTAAATGAAAAGGGCTTTTATTCAGCACTTGGGACTATTGTCCATGAATACTTATTATACAGTTCGATAAGACATATCTATAATACACATCCCGAATACATGAATATCTTTTATTTATTAATCACAAAACGCACAGTTCACAAGACATATACCCGAATACCCTTTTCGCTGAAAACTTAAAAGCACACAGTTCCACGAGACATATATCCGAATACCTTCTTCGCTGAATTCTTGAAACACACACAGTTACACAAAACGTATACACGAACACCCTTTTACTTATGAAATCTTAAACACAGTTCTGCAAGACACATACACGACTGTCAGATGGGGAACGCACGACGCATCGCAACCTTGACCAAACCCTATTTTTAATACACACCCAACGTTTATTCACAACCACCCTCCTCTCTACACTAAACTATGTCCAGGATATGTAGGATTTGAAGTGCATGCTCACCATGGGGTTATTACTGGGGTTACTGGCTGTTCGGTTTTTGCAGTATTTCTTTTCGAGTTGCGTGCCTGTTCCTCTCTCTCGCATCCGTTCTTCTTTCCGACTTTCTTCTTGACTTCAGACTTCGAACCCGGTTTTCTCTGCGCTTCTTGCCTCCTGTCCGTCTTCTTGCCTGCTTGCGTTTCTTGCAGGTTTTCTTCTAGCTTCAGCTTCTTCTTCCAGTATTTCTTCTTTAGTTTAAAACCCAAAAGTAGTGCCCAGTTATACTGTTTCTGACCCGTCCTATCTCCCGCCAGATCTTGGAATCCTTTTGTTCAAAAGATATGTATGAGGTTTTATCTTCTGATCTGCCTTATGTTCCGGGATACCGGGGATGGCCAGACGGTGTAAATTGGGATTTCATTGTGAGGTGATGGGTGTTAACTGGTTTCCCATCACCTACCAGGTAGTTTTCTATGGGCTATGTGCCCTCTCACTGAGATGAACTATTTAGGTCGGCTTGGGGCATTGTGAGTATGCTGATGTCAGCGCCCCAGTGTCTGGACTCCGACCTGGTTTCGTAGGTTTCTGCATGGCCAATACCCATCCTTTGTTCTGGCCATGGCTTTGCAGAAAACCTAGAGACTGGGATGTAAGGTTTTTACCTTTTGTGGCTGGTCACGAGGTCCTGCGGCCATTTTAGGACCCACAGATTGTGACATCCTTTGTTAATCTGACCGCAGCCTTTCTCCGCTATCAGCCCCAGTCTCCCGTTTAAAATGTCCAAACTGCAGCTCTTTGGTTTGCGTTGCTTTTCAAATGAGGGAAAACTTCTCAAATCTTACAGCAGCGACCACCATGGTGGAGACCCACTGGGTGGGGGCACTCACCTCCTTGAGGATGCCCATGTCCACCATGCCACGTAGTGTGGACTCCACGCGGCCCTTCATGGCAAAAGACACACGGTGGGCCGGTCTGACCACTGGGTCGACCCCCGGGTCCACAACGATCTTGTAGGCACAGGGCAGCTTCCCCAGGACGTCATCAAATCGGTCAGGGTACTCGATCAGGGGGTCCATGGGGGCCTGCACCAGGTGGATGTCGCGGTGGAATGAGACCAAACCAAAGTCCTGGCATGCACGGGCGCCCAGCAGGGTGACGTTGTCAGATGCTAGCAGGAGGAACGTGAGGGGCCGAGAGGTCTCCAGAACAGTACAGATAACCGTTGCCTTTCCCACGGCAATCAGAACGCCTCCCCCATAGGCATGGAGGCGGGAGTTGTCAGGAGTAACCCTCTCCCCCGAGCTTATCTGCTCGAAGAGGCCCACAGACATAACATTTGCAAAAGCCCCAGTATCGACCTTGGCAGGGAAGGAGTGTCCATTGACTGTAACATGCACGGATGGATCCGTTATCAATGCAGGTGCACCCAAAAGCGAAAACAGCATAGAGTCTCCATGGGAGGAAGTCGTATCTGAGCCATGGAGTTCCTCATGTTGGTACCGGGAACCGGTTGCGCTATCATCGGTCGCAAGGTTGTTTAGACTCCCTCTAGGAGCAGGGACAGGTCTCCCACGAGAACGACAAGCTGCAGAAAAATGGTTCTGCCTCCCGCAGGAATTACAAGTTTTGCCCTGCGCTGGGCAAACGTTATACCTGTGTGACGAGAAGTTGCAGTTTGGGCATCTGCGAGGGGTGACCATAGTGGGCGCGGAGGGGGTGACCCTGGTCTGCGGGTCATTCAATCGCCGGCGGCCGGTGAAATTTATGTCCTGGGGCGCCGGCCGAGATACTGAGCCAACAGCAGAGGCCATGCGTGCGGCATGTATGGCGTCCGTTAGCGACAGGTCAGGCTTCATCAGGAGCTCATCCCGCAGCTTAGAGTTTAGGAGACCGTTGACCAGGACGTCCCTGATCATCTCGTCGGGTGTAATCGTTTGAAGGCGGCACCGCCGAGCCATATGTCTTAAAGATGCAATGAAGGCGTCAACGTGCTCCCCTGGAGTCTGACGCCGCGAGAAAAAGTTGAAACGTTCGATAATGTTATTGGTGGGTATATCGCACAGGGCAGTGAACTTAGCCATGAGACATACCGGGTCGTTGCGGTCCTCCGGAGGGACGAATTCGAACGACGCATAGCGTTCCATTGCCTCCGGACCAGCCAGGTTGAGGAGCAGGTGAGCTTTTATCGCAGCAGTTGCATCAGGATGGGCAATCGCTATATAGTGCTCGTAGTCCCGCTGGAAGACAGTCCAGCGGTGCACTATGTCCTCATCAAAAACAAGCGTGTCCGGACGACGACACGAGGGAGCCATGGCAAAGTGGAAGGATGGGACACAACTGGGACGAACAAATGCTAAAAATAAAAACCCGATAAACAGGAGACGCAAGTCTACCGCTCTGACACCATGTAAAGAGACGTCCTTTGCACACAGAGTCTTTTACTGGATATTGTTTATTAATTTCACTACACACATGTTATGCCCTAGCTGTCCGTGGTCATCACCAGAACTAGAGAGCGAGCTGGAGGTGGGGAAGCTACAATTATACAAGAGACAATGGGGAGTGGTTAGTAGTGGTGAGGTCACTATGTTAAAGGAACATGCACTGATCTACACAATTCACCTCCGAACTGTGGTCATCCATGGCTCAACTACTGGGGGTTAATCTGCACCGCACCACAGCGTAACATCCGCAGGCGAACGGCCTGGTGGAGCGCTTCCACCGCCAGATCAAGGCTGCCCTGAAGGCCCGGCTCATTGGTCCGGACTGGGTCTGGGTCGACGCGTTGCCATGGGTTTTACTGGGCGTCCGCACCGCACCCAAAGAGGACTTGGCCACCTCCTCGGCTCAATTGGTGTACGGGGCTCCACTGACAGTGCCCGGTGAGTTCGTTCCATCCACCCAGGGTCAGGCGGAACAACCATCGGCCGCCCTGCAACGCCTTCGGGAGACAGTGGGCAAGCTGGCACCGGTGCCGACGTCTCGGCACGGTTCGGTTAGGTCGCATGTCCCTTCCGCCCTGCAGGACTGTCCGTTTGTTTTCCTGTGCCGGGATGCACACCGGACGCCCCTTCAGCGGCCGTATGAAGGACCGTTCAAGGTGCTTGAGCGTGGCTCTGCCACCTTCGTTTTGGACATGGGGGGTCGTCCTGAGACTGTCTCTATTTCGCAGCTGAAGCCGGCGCACGTGGACGTTAGCCAGCCGGTCCTACTTGCGTGGCCTCGCCCTCGGGGTCGTCCTGCGTCCCGGCCCTTACCCCCGGAGTTCCCGTGGGTGTCTTCCCCTGGCGGGGTGGTTCCGGTTCCTGCGACTGCTGTGGTGCGCACGCGGGCTGGTCGTCTCGTACGTTCCCCCTGTACGTTTCGTGCCTGCGGTTCTTGGGGGGGGTCCTGTGGCGGTGCCCGGGGGCTAGGCCACTCCCTTGGTCATTCCCCTCGGCACTGAGTGGACAGGGGGGATTAGGTCACTCCCTGGGTCATTCCCCTGGGGACAGAGTGGTCTGGTGCTAAGGGGTTTGTTGGAAGAGGTTATTGTTTTGACTCGTGGGGATGACTGAGTGAGTATATATTCAGTTACTGCATTAAAGTTATTGTTACTTCTTACCTGGCGTTTGGCCTGATTCCTGTCACGTCCAGACCCACTACAATGCATATGAGGGTTCAGACCAGTAAACATTCTCAGAACTGCTCCAAACAGATTCACATCCCTCCTTAAACTACATTGAATCACCAGTGTGATCTCACCAATGCCCTATGTAACTGAAAAATAAGAACTCAACTTTCTACTTAATTCCATTTGCAACAAATGATAATATTCTGTCAGACGCAAGGAAATGAGCTGCTGGTTTACAAAGAAAAACCCCACAAAGTGCTGGAGTAACTCAATGGGTCAGGCAGCATCTCTGGAAGACGTGGATAGACAGCGTTATGAGTTGTACCCTTCCCCAGCTGACATTTTGTCAGCAAGCCTCAGTAATTACTGAACCTGCAAACCAGCCTCCTGTGAATCTTGGCCAATAGAGAACATTCAGACAGGAATAATCTGCTCAATTTACTTACAGTCTTTTATCTATTCTAGTTTTGGCAGTTATCTCACTGTTATAATATTTTTGCCAAAAATATAGTTTAGAAATTTTTCTTTTACCCAGTAAGTGTAGATGGGACATGCCAGCGTGTGTTTGGAGCAGATAACAATCATTTCAGTACAGTGTTTAATGAATAAGTGCAAAAAAAAAAGAATAGTTGTGAAACTGGTCTCTTTGTATAATTTTCATTTGTCCGGAACTTGGTTCAGAATCCACCACTCACAATCCCAGCACAAACTCTGAACTAGTGTGTGCAGTTATAATCTCCAGAAATAAACAGCATTTTACATTGTTGTCATATGTACCACTGTGTACAAATACCTGATAAAAGGATAGCGTGAATAACGTTTAGTGCAAGATAAATAATAATAATAATAATAATATATTCCTTTATTCGTCCCACACCGGGGAAATTTACAGTGTTACAGCAGCAAAGTGGATAGCAAGAGAGCAAGAGATCATTCATTATAAATAAAAGATACATAAATTGTCATCAGTTTTCTGTGTGTTCTTAGCTGTTATTGTTGACTCGTCTGCTGGGAGCAGTGCTGGTTATGCAGTCTCCCAGCAGCGGGAAGGAAGGACCTCCTATGTCTGTAAAGTCCAATCAAAGATTGGACATGTAAAGTCCAATCAAAGATTGTTTGAGGGTAGATAGTAGCTCAGGACCACGCTCCAGCTGTTGGTAGGATGGTTTAATTGTCTGATAACAGCTGGATAGAAACTGTCCGTGAATCTGGAGGTGTTCGTTTTCGAACTTCTATACCTTTTGCCTGATGGGAAGCATTGCCTGATGGGAGTTACTGATATATATATACTTCCAAGTAGAAAATGGGATTGCAACGAGTAAACTAAGAAGCAAACTGCACCATGCTGAAACCTTTCTGTTAGTCAACACACATATATTTAGAAGATAGACACAAAATGCTGGAGTAACTCAGCAGGAGAGGCAGCATCTCTGGAGAGAAGGAATAAGTGGCGTTTCGGGTCGAGACCCTTCGTCAGACTGCCTGACCTCTCAGCCTGAAGAAGGGTCTCGACTTGAAATATCACTCATTCCTTCTCACCAGAGATACTGCCTGAACAACTGAGTACTCCAGCATTTTGTGTCTATCTTCAGTGTTAGATAGACACAAATCTTACAGCATCTGCATTTCATCCTATACATAGAATTAGGTCTGTTTCAGCTTTATTAAGAAATCTAGCGATCTATTTTGAATTCATGTGCAATAAAATAAAATCAAGTTCCATTGTTAATTTCGAAGATGAATTTACAAAATTTCCTTTTGGAGATAAAAGCGAATAAAAATTATCATATGCTGCTGATGATTGACACTATTTACACACTTCAGTTCAATTCCAAAACCATTTCATCAAATTGGGGATGGATTTATATTCCTTATGTCGCCGAATATTTTCACAGACAGAGCATGCAGTTTCATGCCCGAGTTGAGTCTTCCTCACTTTATAGTATTTTTTCCATTTGAAGTAGCTCATGTACAATTTTTCATCACCATCCAGCTTGTGAAGGTAATCAGCAAGCTCTTTGGCTGAACGAAAGTCAGCCACGTGAATGAAGGAATCACCTGGAATGTAATTTTCATAGTTCTCCCTGGATGGGCCCAGGACCACAGGAACACTACCCGCCAGCAGGGCATTGTAGAGCTTTTCAGTTATGTAATCTTTATGTATTGAGTTCTCGAAGGAAAGGTAGAACTTACATTTAGATATCATTGGGATCAAATCATTATTACTCAGATATTTTTTGAAAGCTCGACCATATGTGTTAATCGGAACATATTTTTGAAGTTCTTTGTAATATTTTACCCTGGCATAATTAAAATTCCAGTTGCTTACAATCCAACACACTAGGCTGCTTTTCTTTGGCAAATCAAAGGCTTGCTGAACTCTGTTTATTGTTAGCGATCCATAAGGCACAGGAATATCTGAGTCTTTTCGATATGTCACGGTCAAATTGAAGAGTCGGTTAAGCTTTGTCGTTTTAGGAGAGTTTGTAGGTGACTCCATATTCATCCAAACCCATTTCTGGAAAACTGGTCGATGGTGTGTGGGCAGATTGGACAGGTCTCTTCTGATATTCCTGTGATGGAAAAGTACAGCATGGGATTTGTTATACATGTTCTTATCCACTGTCAAATGGCAGTCATGGATGTTAAAAACAGATCCACAAGAATTGAGCGCAAATTTTTGACCAAAAGGCCAATGCCAAATGAGCACAATAATTTGATTATCTTCTTGTCGTAAACCAAGGATATTTTTCATGCTTTGATTTGAGGTGGCTGATTTCATGGGAGGAAGAATCCATCTGTTTGTTGGCTTAGCGTAGAGCATAAACAAGGCAAAAAAGCAGTAGAAAATCATGATGGAAATTAAAATGTTGTGCATAATCCATTTGAGGGGGGGGGGGGGGGGATGGGGGAGAGGGGGGGGGGGTTGGAAGAAATACAGGAGTTACTTGAAATTAGAGAAATTAAAGGTTTCAAACCGCTGGATTGAAATATGAGGTGCTGTTCCTCCAATTTGCTTGTGGCCTTACTCTGACAGTGGAGGAGGCTTGGGACAGAAAGGTCAGTATGGGAAAGGGAAGGGGAGTTAAAATGTTTGGCAACCGGGAGAACACGTAGGCCACGGCGGACTGAGCGTAAGTATTCAGCAAAATGATTGCCAAGTCTACGCTTGGTGTTGCCGACAGAACATTGTCTGTAGTTCCTCCTGTGCAACTGAGGTTTGTTTGCCCAGGTGATATTAAAAAAAAGATGTCACCAACAAATCCTCAAAATATTTTAAAATTGCTAAAGGAAAAAATGGAAAGAAAAGTGAATGGATGCCTTTCTCCAAGTTTCTTTCAAAACTTGAAGAAGTTAAACTTGTTTCAAACCATTCAACACTCCTTTTATAATGTATTGAATGAGACATCCAATTTACAATCTGCAAGACCTTATAGAAACGTGGTAAATAGGTGCAGGAGTAGACCATTCGGTCCTTCGAGCCAGCACCACCATTCAATATGATCATGGCTGATCATCTAAAATCAGTACCCCGTTCCTGCTTTTTCCCCATATCCCCTGACTTCTTTAGCCCTAAGAGCTAATCTAACTCTCTTTTGAAATATAATGTGGAACTATAACCAACTTTTCTGCTGAGAGGGTGCAGTCATTGGGTAAAGTTTTTCAATATTCAGTTTCAGGAGGACACCAATGGATTGGAAATCGAAAATGTGACTCCATTGTTCAAGTAGGGAGGAAGAAAAAATATGTGCAACAATAATAGGCTTGTCAGCTTAAAATCTGTAGTGGATAGATGCTTGGCCTCAGTTATTTAATATTTTTATTTATGACACGATCAAGAGGGAAGTGTTTGGGAGAACATGTTACCATTAGGCCTCTACAACTGAATGAGTTAGCAAATGATGATTAATGTGGGGCAGTGTGAGGTTATGCATTTTGTTTGGAAGAATCTAAAGAGAGACTAATAATTTACTGCAGGAAGATGATGGATGAGCAAAGTGCAGAGGTACCTTGATGCTCGTGCAGGAAAGTGTAAGTGTAGCTGTTTATGTCTCCAGTCATGCAATGAGGAGATATGCTGACAAGATATTGGGGCAATCATTTGAACCGATTGAGGTGCATTGGCACCAATTCTCCCAAAATGTTGATAACATTTTGTAGGATCACACACTGAGGGATATGAGGGACTGTCACAGAAGAGGAGATGAGGCCTGAGGGAGATCGGCCAATGTTTCCGCGCTGTATCTGAAATATGAAAATAAAATATGAAAATATGAAATGATTATTTTGAATAGCTGGGATGTTATGATGGTCCATGTGGTCAACTCCTCTTTCTATTTAATTATATTTTTATAAAGAGTAACATCTTCACCCAAACAATTGTGAATTTTTGGAATAATCCTCCAGGTGGTCTGCGGAGGCATAATCTTAGAGTTGACTCAAAGTAAAAATGGACACATTACTGGTTATAATTGAAATGGGTATAGTGCAGGAAACTGAAGCTGAGATATCTCAGCTCCTAAATCTTATGTTTTCTCTTCCCTTTCAACCCCTAGCTTGTATTGACTTATCTGCTACATATTGTGTGAGGCGGGAAGATTTGAGCACACAGCTTCAGCAATCATCAACATTTTGAATATAGTGCATTTGAAAACATGCAACTGAACCTGCAGTTTTTTCAAACCATCCGTGGCATTTCAGAAGTCATCTATTTAATCCAAAAGACATTTCAATTAATTTAGCTTTCTAAAACTCACTGCAAAACCTAAACTAATTCATCGATAATGAGATCAGTAAAACAGAAAAAACAACATTTTAATCAACAATTCCAATGCAAATTTGACATAAAGCCATTATTGTAGTACTTTCCTTACTCAATGACAAAGGATATGGCCACAAATGAGACAGATGAATGAAATATAATTATCAAACGAAATATAGGGTTTGATTGTGTGTTTATTAGGAATCATGAACATTCTGACTAAGATTATAAAGAATACTTAAAGTACATCAATTTCTTCAAAGAGCTTGAACTTACTGTTGTAGTTCCAATCAAGTAAACGTTTATGGATTTATTGTTGCTCAGTTAAGATAATGTTCAAATGTCTGTATTTCAGGATAATACTTTCTTTAAAATTTATTGCATAAAATTTTAATTATCTTTCTAACAAAAGGGAATACTACATCCTGAACACATTTTATATTGTTATACAAAGCACAGAAGGAGAATTAGAAACTACCATAAAATTATTGAAGATATACACAAAATGTGAGAATAACTCAGTGGAATCAGGCAGCATCTCTGGAGAAAAAGAATAGGTGGCGTTTTGGGTTGGAACCCTTCTTCAGACGTTACGCCACTATTCTTTTTCACCAGAGATGCAGCCTGACCCGTTGAGTTACTCCAGAATTTTGCATCTCTCCGGTATAAACCAGCATCTGCAGTTCCTTCCTACATAAAATTATTGAAAGCATTCATATTCTGGTTTTGGGACAACAATCCTTTCCTGGTTTGGAGCTGCTTCTTCTCTCTGATTTCTAACGCACAGCCCCATACTTATTCCCCTAGATTCCCCCAAAGTTCCAATGTTTCCCCCCTTATCCTCCCATCCTCCTCTTTCTGCAGCTCAGCCCCCATTAGTAATAAGGTTCATCCAGAAGTACAAAGTAGATGATCCATCTCAGTTTCCACCTGAGACCATCTGTTGTCTCAGTCCATCAGTGAAATCATGGCCTGGCCAATAGAATTCACTCAACATGACACCAAGAAAAACACTTGTCAAAAGTTATGTCAAAACCCTTTTTCATCTTCCTATCTATGTGAAGCCATTTCCAGGGAATTGTCTACTTGTATTGCTATACCCCACTGTCTACTCCCCAGAGACTGACAATGCACTGTGAAGATCCTACCTTGCTTTGACTTCTCCAAATACAGCACTTCACACATATCTGAAATAAATTCCTTTCCTCAGCCCTTGTGCCATCTGCAAGCTTCCGATTCGTGCCTTGCACATTCTCATCCAAATCATTGATATAGTTGACAAACAGCAATGTACCCGACATTGATCCTTGAGGTTGTATCCAGTTTTTTGCTAATTTAGTATCCAGTCAGCAAGCTGTCCTTGTATCCTGTGCAATCTACCACAGCAGCCTAGAATCTTATCCAAGGATTTGCTAAACTCCATATAAACAATGTCTATGGCCCTGCCCCAACAACCAACTTGGTTACGTTAAAAAAAGCTCAATAAACTCGCGCAACAGGATTTCCCTCACACAAAACCTTGCTGGCTATTAGTGATAATTTTACAAAACTCTTTAGATTCTGGAGTAGTTCCTGAGGACTGGAGGGTAGCTAATGTAACCCCACTTTTTAAAAAGGGAGGGAGAGAGAAAACGGGGAATTATAGACCAGTTAGCCTAACATCGGTAGTGGGGGAAATGCTAGAGTCAGTTATTAAAGATGTGATAGCATTACATTTGGAAAGTGGTGAAATCATCGGACAAAGTCAGCATGGATTTACCAAAGGCAAATCATGTCTGACGAATCTTATAGAATTTTTCGAGGATGTAACTAGTAGAGTGGATAAGGGAGAACCAGTCGATGTGTTATATCTGGACTTTCAGAAGGCCTTCGACAAGGTCCCACATAGGAGATTGGTGTACAAACTTAAAGCACACGGTATTGAGGGTTCAGTGTTGAGGTGGATAGAAAATTGGTTGGCGGACAGGAAGCAAAGAGTAGGAATAAACGGGTCCTTTTCAGAATGGCAGGCAGTGACTAGTGGGGTACCGCAAGGCTCAGTGCTGGGACCCCAGCTATTTACAATATATATTAATGATTTGGACGAGGGAATTGAATGCAACATCTCCAAGTTTGCGGATGACACGAAGCTGGGGGGCTATGTTAGCTGTGAGGAGGATGCTAGGAGGCTGCAACGTGACTTGGATAGGTTAGGTGAGTGGGCAAAGGCATGGCAGATGCAGTATAATGTGGATAAATGTGAGGTTATCCACTTTGGTGGCAAGAACAGGAAAGCAGACTATTACCTGAATGGTGGCCAATTAGGAGAAGGTGAGATGTAACGAGACCTGGGTGTCGTGGTGCACCAGTCATTGAAAATAGGCATGCAGGTGCAGCAGGCAGTGAAGAAAGTGAATGGTATGTTTGCATTCATAGCGAGGGGATTTGAGTATAGGAGCAGGGAGGTTCTGCTGCAGTTGTACAGGGCATTGGTGAGACCACACCTGGAGTATTGCGTACAGTTTTGGTCTCCTAATCTGAGGAAAGACATTCTTGCCATAGATGGAGTACAGAGAAGGTTCACCAGATTGATTCCTGGGATGGCAGGACTTTCATATGAAGAAAGACTGGATAGACTCGGCTTGTACTCGCTGGAATTTAGAAGATTGAGGGGGGATCTTATAGAAACTTACAAAATTCTTAAGGGGTTGGACAGGCTAGATGCAGGAAGATTGTTCCCGATGTTCGGGAAGTCCAGAACAAGGGGTCACAGTTTAAGGATAAGGGGGAAGTCTTTTAGGACCGAGATGAGAACGTTTTTTTTCACACAGAGAGTGGTGAATCTGTGGAATTCTCTGCCACAGAAGGTAGTTGAGGCCAGTTCATTGGCTATATTTAAGAGGGAGTTAGATGTGGCCCTTGTGGCTAAAGGGATCATGGGGTATGGAGAGAAGGCAGGTACGGGATACTGAGTTGGATGATCAGCAATGATCATATTGAATGGCGGTGCAGGCTCGAAGGGCCGAATGGCCTCCTCCTGCACCTATTTTCTATGTTTCTATGTTTCTATGTAAATGGCCTACCCCTTATTCTTAATCTGTGGCCCCTGGTTCTGGACTCCCCCAACATTGGGAACTTGTTTCCTGCCTCTAACGTGCCCAACCCATTAATAATCTTAATAATCTTATATTAAGTTACCCGTTCCCAAAGCTCCACATCTTTTTCTCTGGGAAAAACAGATGAGAAATATTAATTGATGACCTTACCCATCTCCTGCGTCTCCACACATAACCACTTTGGTTTCTCAGGGACACTATTCTCTCTCCAATTACACCTTTTCAATATATATCCTTTTTTGAACTTTTATAACTTTATAATTTTTATAAAGGATAAAAGATTCTCCTTTATCTTATCTGGCAGAGCTAACGCAAGCCCCTTTTTTGCCCTTCTGATTTCCTTTTTAATTATGCTCATCAAACGCCTGTATTTCTCCAGGAATACATTTGATCCCAGCTGCCTATACCTGACTCATGCCCCCATTATTCCTGACCCGAACCTCATTTTCTTTTGTCATCCAGGGTTCTTTACCTGTTTTGCACTTCACTCTAACAGGAACCTGTTAGATACCTTGAACCAGCAAAATCAAACTTAAAAAAAACCCCTACATCTCTGACATTCCTTTGCCTGGAAACACCATACGCAATGAACTTTTGCAAGTTCCTATTAATACCGTCAAAGCTGGCATTGCCTTCATTTGGAACTTTAACTTGCGGAACAGCCCCACCATTATCTGCCCCATAAGGCCGCGGGGGTCACGTCAATGGATACTTTTAAGGCGGAGAATGACAGATTCTTGATTAGTACGGGTGTCAGGCGTTAAGGGGAGGAGAAGGCAGGAGAATGGGATTGGGAGGGAAAGGCAGATCAGCCATGATTGAATGATTATGTAGACTTGATGGGCCGAATGGCCTAATTCTGCTCCTATAACTTCTGAACTTATCTTTAATTTGTTTAGAACTGTGGTTGCTGATCCCAAAGTGATCACCCTCAGACACTTCAGTCACTTGTCCTGCACAATTCTCTAAAGGTAGGTCAAGCTTTGCCCTCCTTCAGGTGGGGTCCTCTGCATGTTGCCAGAGGAAACTTTCCTGCACAGACATGACAAATTACACCCCATCCAAGCCCTTGGAATTATGGCAGTCCCAGTCTACCTTGGGAAACCACAGTATCTCTCCTGCATCCCCGGTCACCAATGCAGATGTACAATCGGCCGTGGCGGCTGCGGGGGTAAGACATGTCAGGTGAGATCGGCCCCATGGAATGCTCATCCTGGAACATGTGGGTGATCAGGGATATTGTCGGTGTCCCTGATGACTACGTGTGAAGGAAGTGTGTCCAGCTGCAGCTCCTGGCAGACCGCATTGAACGGTTGGAGCTGCGGTTGGACTCATACTGGAGCATCCACGATGCTGAGAAGGTCGTGAATAGCACGTACAGTGAGTTGGCCACACCACAGGTAAAGGTTAAGTGGACAGAAAGGAAACGGGTGGCCACTAGCCAGTGTAGCAGTAGGCAGGTAGTGCAGGAGTCCCCTGCGGTCATCTCCCTCCTAAACAGATATGCCATTTTGGATACTGTTGGGGGAGATGGTTCATCAGGGGAAGGCAGCAGCAGCCAAGTTCATGGCACCGTGGGTGGCTCTGCGGCAAAAGAGGGGCGGAAAAAGAGTGGAAGGGCTATAGTAATAGGGGATTCAATTGTAAGGGGAAGAGATAGGCGTTTCTGCGGCCGCAAACGAGACTCCAGGATGGTATGTTGCCTCCCTTAACAGTGCTCGGTGCGGCTCGGCGCGGGGCCTTCCATCGCCCGGTACGGCTCGTGCGCGGGACCTAACATCGCCTGGTGCGGCTCGGCCGCGGGACCTAACATCGCCCGGTGCGGCTCGGCCGCTGGACTTAACAGTGCCCGGTGCGGCTTGGCCGCGGGGCCTTCCATCGCCCGGTGCGGCTCGGCCGCGGGACCTAACATCGCCCGGCGCGGCTCGGCCGCGGAACTTAGCTGCGCACGGCTCGTCCGCGGGGCCTTCCATCGCCCAGCTCGGCCGCGGGACTTTTCAGCGCCCGGTGCGGCTCGGCCGCGGGGACTTCCATCCCCTTGCAGGGACGAGCTGTCTGTCCGTGGGCGTGGGGAAGAGAGTGGAAGTTTTGTTGCCTCCATCACAGTGAGGGGGTGTTTGGAGTCACTGTGAGGGACGTTTGTGTTTGGGTCATGTGTCTTGTGTTCTTTTTTTTTGTGTGACTGCTATGTAATTTCGTTCGGTACCTTGGTACCGAATGACAAATAAAGCTCTGTTGACTGTTGACTGTTGACTGTTGATATTGTTAGGATTACGGAGACATGGCTCCAGGGTGACCAAGGCTGGGAGCTGAACATCCAGGGATATTCAATATTCAGGAGGGATAGACAGAAAGGAAAAGGAGGTGGGGTAGCATTGCTGATTAGAGAGGAGATTAACGCAATAGAAAGGAAGGACATTAGCTTGGAGAATGTGGAATCGATATGGGTAAAACTGCGAAACACTAAGGGGCAGAAAACACTAGTGGGGTTGTGTACAGGCCACCTAACAGTAGTAGAGTTGGGGATGGCATCAAACAGGAAATTAGAAATGCGTGCAACAAAGGTAAAACAGTTATAATGGGTGACTTCAATCTACATATAGATTGGGTGAATCAAATTGGCAGAGGTGCTGAGGAAGAGGATTTCTTGGAATGTATACGGGATAGTTTTCTAAGCCAACATGTAGAGGAACCAACGAGAGAGCAGGCTATTCTAGACTGGGTATTAAGTAATGAGGAAGGGTTAGTTAGCAGTCTTGATGTGCGTGGCCCCTTGGGCAAGAGTGACCATAATATGGTTGAGTTCTTCATTAGGATGGAGAGTGACTTAGTTAATTCGGAAACAACGGTTCTGAACTTAAGGAAAGGTAACTTTGAGGGCTGGCAGCATGGTGTTCAGTGAACAATCTGGTCCTGAACTCCTCCAAAACAAAGGAACTTATAATTGACTTTAGAAAAACCAGTGGAGATTACGACCCACTCTACATCAATGGGGTCTGTGTGGAAAGGGTACCAGCTTTCAGGTTCCTGGGTACGCACATCGCAGAGGATCTTACCTGGTCTACCAACACCATCACCACAGTAAAGAAGGCACAGCAGAGACTCCACTTCCTGAGGATCCTCAGGAAAACCAACCTGCAGGAGAAGCTCATGTTGTCCTTCTATCGCTGCTCCATCGAGAGTGTGCTGGCATACTGTATAACCACATGGTATGCCAGCTGCTCAGAAAAGGACAGGAAGGCCCTTCAGAGGGTCATCACGACGGCCCAGAAGATCATCGGCTGCTCACTGCCCTCCCTGGAGCACCTGTTCAGACTACGCTGCCTCAGTAGAGCAGGCAAAATAATAAAAGATCCATCCCACCCCGGCCACCGTCTGTTTGTTCATCTGCCCTCTGGTCGACGTTTCAGGTCGATCAAATCCCGAACAAACAGACTTAAGAACAGTTTTTACCCCAGGGCCATACGAGAACTGAACACTACCTTTGCACTAGGCAACACCGTTAAAAAATCTTGTACTTAATATAATTGTATTTAATTGTATTTATGTATTTATTTGTTTTTGCATTTATTGCATATATGTTTGTACGCACCGTCAGGATTGGCTATTTTTTAATTTCGTTGTACTCGTTGCAATGACAATAAATGAATATTATTATTATTATTATTATGAGACGTGAATTGGCCAAGATAAACTGGCAATTGATTCTTAAAGGGTTGACGTTGAATATGCAATGGAAGGCATTTGAAGACCGCATTGATGAACTACAACAATTGTTCATCCCAGTTTGGCAAAAGAATAAATCAGGGAAGGTAGTGCATCCGTGGCTAACAAGGGAGATTAGGGATAGTATCAAAGCAAAAGATGAAGCGTACAAATTAGCAAGAAAAAGCAGCCTACCAGAGGACTGGGAGAAATTCAGAGTCCAGCAGAGGACAAAGGGCTTAATTAGGAAAGGGAAAATAGATTATGAAAGAAAACTGGCAGGGAACATAAAAACTGACTGCAAAAGCTTTTATAGATACGTGAAGAGAAAAAGATTAGTTAAAACAAATGTAGGTCCCTTGCAGTCAGAAACAGGTGAATTGACCATGGGGAACAAGGACATGGCATACCAACTGAATAACTACTTTGGTTCTGTCTTCACTAAGGAAGACATAAATAATCTGCCGGAAATAGCAGGGGACCGGGGGTCAAATGAGATGGAGGAACTGAGTGAAATCCAGGTTAGTCGGGAAGTGGTGTTAGGTAAATTGAATGGATTAAAGGCCGATAAATCCCCAGGGCCAGATAGGCTGCATCCCAGAGTGCTTAAGGAGGTAGCCCCAGAAATAGTGAATGCATTAGTGATAATTTTTCAAAACTCTTTGGATTCTGGAGTAGTTCCTGAGGATTGAAGGGTAGCTAATGTAACCCCACTTTTCAAAAAGGGAGGGAGAGAGAAAACGGGGAATTACAGACCAGTTAGTCTAACATCGGTAGTGGGGAAAATGCTAGAGTCAGTTATTAAAGATGGGATAGCAGCACATTTGGAAAGTGGTGAAATCATTGGACAAAGTCAGCATGGATTTATGAAAGGTAAATCATGTCTGACGAATCTTATAGAATTTTTCGAGGATGTAACTAGTAGAGTGGAAAAGGGAGAACCAGTGGATGTGTTATATCTGGACTTCCAGAAGGCTTTCGACAAGGTCCCACATAAGAGGTTAGTATGCAAACTTAAAGCACACGGTATTGTGGGTTCAGTATTGATGTGGATAGAGAACTGGCTGGCAGACAGGAAGCAAAGAGTAGGAATAAACGGGTCCTTTTCAGAATGGCAGGCAGTGACTAGTGGGGTACCGCAAGGCTCAGTGCTGGGACCCCAGCTATTTACAATATATATTAATGATTTGGACGAGGGAATTGAATGCAACATCTCCAAGTTTGCGGATGACACGAAGCTGGGGGGCTATGTTAGCTGTGAGGAGGATGCTAGGAGGCTGCAACGTGACTTGGATAGGTTAGGTGAGTGGGCAAAGGCATGGCAGATGCAGTATAATGTGGATAAATGTGAGGTTATCCACTTTGGTGGCAAGAACAGGAAAGCAGACTATTACCTGAATGGTGGCCAATTAGGAGAAGGTGAGATGCAACGAGACCTGGGTGTCGTGGTGCACCAGTCATTGAAAATAGGCATGCAGGTGCAGCAGGCAGTGAAGAAAGTGAATGGTATGTTTGCATTCATAGCGAGGGGATTTGAGTATAGGAGCAGGGAGGTTCTGCTGCAGTTGTACAGGGCATTGGTGAGACCACACCTGGAGTATTGCGTACAGTTTTGGTCTCCTAATCTGAGGAAAGACATTCTTGCCATAGATGGAGTACAGAGAAGGTTCACCAGATTGATTCCTGGGATGGCAGGACTTTCATATGAAGAAAGACTGGATAGACTCGGCTTGTACTCGCTGGAATTTAGAAGATTGAGGGGGGATCTTATAGAAACTTACAAAATTCTTAAGGGGTTGGACAGGCTAGATGCAGGAAGATTGTTCCCAATGTTCGGGAAGTCCAGAACAAGGGGTCACAGTTTAAGGATAAGGGGGAAGTCTTTTAGGACCGAGATGAGAACGTTTTTTTTCACACAGAGAGTGGTGAATCTGTGGAATTCTCTGCCACAGAAGGTAGTTGAGGCCAGTTCATTGGCTATATTTAAGAGGGAGTTAGATGTGGCCCTTGTGGCTAAAGGGATCATGGGGTATGGAGAGAAGGCAGGTACGGGATACTGAGTTGGATGATCAGCAATGATCATATTGAATGGCGGTGCAGGCTCGAAGGGCCGAATGGCCTCCTCCTGCACCTATTTTCTATGTTTCTATGTTTCTATGTAAATGGCCTACCCCTTATTCTTAATCTGTGGCCCCTGGTTCTGGACTCCCCCAACATTGGGAACTTGTTTCCTGCCTCTAACGTGCCCAACCCATTAATAATCTTAATAATCTTATATTAAGTTACCCGTTCCCAAAGCTCCACATCTTTTTCTCTGGGAAAAACAGATGAGAAATATTAATTGATGACCTTACCCATCTCCTGCGTCTCCACACATAACCACTTTGGTTTCTCAGGGACACTATTCTCTCTCCAATTACACCTTTTCAATATATATCCTTTTTTGAACTTTTATAACTTTATAATTTTTATAAAGGATAAAATATTCTCCTTTATCTTATCTGGCAGAGCTAACGCAAGCCCCTTTTTTGCCCTTCTGATTTCCTTTTTAATTATGCTCATCAAACGCCTGTATTTCTCCAGGAATACATTTGATCCCAGCTGCCTATACCTGACTCATGCCCCCATTATTCCTGACCCGAACCTCATTTTCTTTTGTCATCCAGGGTTCTTTACCTGTTTTGCACTTCACTCTAACAGGAACCTGTTAGATACCTTGAACCAGCAAAATCAAACTTAAAAAAAACCCCTACATCTCTGACATTCCTTTGCCTGGAAACACCATACGCAATGAACTTTTGCAAGTTCCTATTAATACCGTCAAAGCTGGCATTGCCTTCATTTGGAACTTTAACTTGCGGAACAGCCCCACCATTATCTGCCCCATAAGGCCGCGGGGGTCACGTCAATGGATACTTTTAAGGCGGAGAATGACAGATTCTTGATTAGTACGGGTGTCAGGCGTTAAGGGGAGGAGAAGGCAGGAGAATGGGATTGGGAGGGAAAGGCAGATCAGCCATGATTGAATGATTATGTAGACTTGATGGGCCGAATGGCCTAATTCTGCTCCTATAACTTCTGAACTTATCTTTAATTTGTTTAGAACTGTGGTTGCTGATCCCAAAGTGATCACCCTCAGACACTTCAGTCACTTGTCCTGCACAATTCTCTAAAGGTAGGTCAAGCTTTGCCCTCCTTCAGGTGGGGTCCTCTGCATGTTGCCAGAGGAAACTTTCCTGCACAGACATGACAAATTACACCCCATCCAAGCCCTTGGAATTATGGCAGTCCCAGTCTACCTTGGGAAACCACAGTATCTCTCCTGCATCCCCGGTCACCAATGCAGATGTACAATCGGCCGTGGCGGCTGCGGGGGTAAGACATGTCAGGTGAGATCGGCCCCATGGAATGCTCATCCTGGAACATGTGGGTGATCAGGGATATTGTCGGTGTCCCTGATGACTACGTGTGAAGGAAGTGTGTCCAGCTGCAGCTCCTGGCAGACCGCATTGAACGGTTGGAGCTGCGGTTGGACTCATACTGGAGCATCCACGATGCTGAGAAGGTCGTGAATAGCACGTACAGTGAGTTGGCCACACCACAGGTAAAGGTTAAGTGGACAGAAAGGAAACGGGTGGCCACTAGCCAGTGTAGCAGTAGGCAGGTAGTGCAGGAGTCCCCTGCGGTCATCTCCCTCCTAAACAGATATGCCATTTTGGATACTGTTGGGGGAGATGGTTCATCAGGGGAAGGCAGCAGCAGCCAAGTTCATGGCACCGTGGGTGGCTCTGCGGCAAAAGAGGGGCGGAAAAAGAGTGGAAGGGCTATAGTAATAGGGGATTCAATTGTAAGGGGAAGAGATAGGCGTTTCTGCGGCCGCAAACGAGACTCCAGGATGGTATGTTGCCTCCCTTAACAGTGCTCGGTGCGGCTCGGCCGCGGGGCCTTCCATCGCCCGGTACGGCTCGTGCGCGGGACCTAACATCGCCTGGTGCGGCTCGGCCGCGGGACCTAACATCGCCCGGTGCGGCTCGGCCGCTGGACTTAACAGTGCCCGGTGCGGCTTGGCCGCGGGGCCTTCCATCGCCCGGTGCGGCTCGGCCGCGGGACCTAACATCGCCCGGCGCGGCTCGGCCGCGGAACTTAGCTGCGCACGGCTCGTCCGCGGGGCCTTCCATCGCCCAGCTCGGCCGCGGGACTTTTCAGCGCCCGGTGCGGCTCGGCCGCGGGGACTTCCATCCCCTTGCAGGGACGAGCTGTCTGTCCGTGGGCGTGGGGAAGAGAGTGGAAGTTTTGTTGCCTCCATCACAGTGAGGGGGTGTTTGGAGTCACTGTGAGGGACGTTTGTGTTTGGGTCATGTGTCTTGTGTTCTTTTTTTTTGTGTGACTGCTATGTAATTTCGTTCGGTACCTTGGTACCGAATGACAAATAAAGCTCTGTTGACTGTTGACTGTTGACTGTTGATATTGTTAGGATTACGGAGACATGGCTCCAGGGTGACCAAGGCTGGGAGCTGAACATCCAGGGATATTCAATATTCAGGAGGGATAGACAGAAAGGAAAAGGAGGTGGGGTAGCATTGCTGATTAGAGAGGAGATTAACGCAATAGAAAGGAAGGACATTAGCTTGGAGAATGTGGAATCGATATGGGTAAAACTGCGAAACACTAAGGGGCAGAAAACACTAGTGGGGTTGTGTACAGGCCACCTAACAGTAGTAGAGTTGGGGATGGCATCAAACAGGAAATTAGAAATGCGTGCAACAAAGGTAAAACAGTTATAATGGGTGACTTCAATCTACATATAGATTGGGTGAATCAAATTGGCAGAGGTGCTGAGGAAGAGGATTTCTTGGAATGTATACGGGATAGTTTTCTAAGCCAACATGTAGAGGAACCAACGAGAGAGCAGGCTATTCTAGACTGGGTATTAAGTAATGAGGAAGGGTTAGTTAGCAGTCTTGATGTGCGTGGCCCCTTGGGCAAGAGTGACCATAATATGGTTGAGTTCTTCATTAGGATGGAGAGTGACTTAGTTAATTCGGAAACAACGGTTCTGAACTTAAGGAAAGGTAACTTTGAGGGCTGGCAGCATGGTGTTCAGTGAACAATCTGGTCCTGAACTCCTCCAAAACAAAGGAACTTATAATTGACTTTAGAAAAACCAGTGGAGATTACGACCCACTCTACATCAATGGGGTCTGTGTGGAAAGGGTACCAGCTTTCAGGTTCCTGGGTACGCACATCGCAGAGGATCTTACCTGGTCTACCAACACCATCACCACAGTAAAGAAGGCACAGCAGAGACTCCACTTCCTGAGGATCCTCAGGAAAACCAACCTGCAGGAGAAGCTCATGTTGTCCTTCTATCGCTGCTCCATCGAGAGTGTGCTGGCATACTGTATAACCACATGGTATGCCAGCTGCTCAGAAAAGGACAGGAAGGCCCTTCAGAGGGTCATCACGACGGCCCAGAAGATCATCGGCTGCTCACTGCCCTCCCTGGAGCACCTGTTCAGACTACGCTGCCTCAGTAGAGCAGGCAAAATAATAAAAGATCCATCCCACCCCGGCCACCGTCTGTTTGTTCATCTGCCCTCTGGTCGACGTTTCAGGTCGATCAAATCCCGAACAAACAGACTTAAGAACAGTTTTTACCCCAGGGCCATACGAGAACTGAACACTACCTTTGCACTAGGCAACACCGTTAAAAAATCTTGTACTTAATATAATTGTATTTAATTGTATTTATGTATTTATTTGTTTTTGCATTTATTGCATATATGTTTGTACGCACCGTCAGGATTGGCTATTTTTTAATTTCGTTGTACTCGTTGCAATGACAATAAATGAATATTATTATTATTATTATTATGAGACGTGAATTGGCCAAGATAAACTGGCAATTGATTCTTAAAGGGTTGACGTTGAATATGCAATGGAAGGCATTTGAAGACCGCATTGATGAACTACAACAATTGTTCATCCCAGTTTGGCAAAAGAATAAATCAGGGAAGGTAGTGCATCCGTGGCTAACAAGGGAGATTAGGGATAGTATCAAAGCAAAAGATGAAGCGTACAAATTAGCAAGAAAAAGCAGCCTACCAGAGGACTGGGAGAAATTCAGAGTCCAGCAGAGGACAAAGGGCTTAATTAGGAAAGGGAAAATAGATTATGAAAGAAAACTGGCAGGGAACATAAAAACTGACTGCAAAAGCTTTTATAGATACGTGAAGAGAAAAAGATTAGTTAAAACAAATGTAGGTCCCTTGCAGTCAGAAACAGGTGAATTGACCATGGGGAACAAGGACATGGCATACCAACTGAATAACTACTTTGGTTCTGTCTTCACTAAGGAAGACATAAATAATCTGCCGGAAATAGCAGGGGACCGGGGGTCAAATGAGATGGAGGAACTGAGTGAAATCCAGGTTAGTCGGGAAGTGGTGTTAGGTAAATTGAATGGATTAAAGGCCGATAAATCCCCAGGGCCAGATAGGCTGCATCCCAGAGTGCTTAAGGAGGTAGCCCCAGAAATAGTGAATGCATTAGTGATAATTTTTCAAAACTCTTTGGATTCTGGAGTAGTTCCTGAGGATTGAAGGGTAGCTAATGTAACCCCACTTTTCAAAAAGGGAGGGAGAGAGAAAACGGGGAATTACAGACCAGTTAGTCTAACATCGGTAGTGGGGAAAATGCTAGAGTCAGTTATTAAAGATGGGATAGCAGCACATTTGGAAAGTGGTGAAATCATTGGACAAAGTCAGCATGGATTTATGAAAGGTAAATCATGTCTGACGAATCTTATAGAATTTTTCGAGGATGTAACTAGTAGAGTGGAAAAGGGAGAACCAGTGGATGTGTTATATCTGGACTTCCAGAAGGCTTTCGACAAGGTCCCACATAAGAGGTTAGTATGCAAACTTAAAGCACACGGTATTGTGGGTTCAGTATTGATGTGGATAGAGAACTGGCTGGCAGACAGGAAGCAAAGAGTAGGAATAAACGGGTCCTTTTCAGAATGGCAGGCAGTGACTAGTGGGGTACCGCAAGGCTCAGTGCTGGGACCCCAGCTATTTACAATATATATTAATGATTTGGACGAGGGAATTGAATGCAACATCTCCAAGTTTGCGGATGACACGAAGCTGGGGGGCTATGTTAGCTGTGAGGAGGATGCTAGGAGGCTGCAACGTGACTTGGATAGGTTAGGTGAGTGGGCAAAGGCATGGCAGATGCAGTATAATGTGGATAAATGTGAGGTTATCCACTTTGGTGGCAAGAACAGGAAAGCAGACTATTACCTGAATGGTGGCCAATTAGGTATGGAGAGAAGGCAGGTACGGGATACTGAGTTGGATGATCAGCAATGAAGGCTCGAAGGGCCGAATGGCCTACTCCTGCACCTATTTTCTATGTTCTATGTTTCTACATTTCTATGATGCCTCGATGGTCGATGAGAACGTGGAGGTACCACTGTATGCGGGTAGGGGAAGAACATTGGAGGACCCGGCATGGAGGGATTGCATTGGGGAGGGGGGGAAACAAAGTACAATGGTGACCCGTGTTGAGGAACCACTGTAGGGGGGGGAGAACTAAAGGAGGAGCCGGCGTGCTTTGTAACTTTGTCAGCACTGTAGGTTGTCACTATTTGTATACATTGGGTGTGCAAGCAAAGAATTGCACTGTGCCTAGTCACATGTGACAATAAAGAATTCCTAATCCATTTCAGAATCCAATTAAGAATTTTGTCATTTCTAATTTACAAGGGCAAATACATGTATCAGTGTTTTGGATTTAGTTAGGCGTGAAATGTTGGCCTTCATAACGAGAGGATTTCAGTACAAGAGTAAAGAGGTTCTTCTGCAGTTGTATAGGGCCCTGGTAAGACCACATCTGGAGTATTGTGTACAGTTTTGGTCTCCTAATTTGAGGAAGGACATCCTTGTAATTGAGGCAGTACAGCATAGGTTCACGAGATTGATCCCTGGGTTGGTGAGACAATAGGCAATCGACAATAGACAATAGACAATAGATGCAGGAGGAGGCCATTTGGCCCGTCGAGGTAGCACCACCATTCAATGTGATCATGGCTGATCATTCTCAATCAATACCCCGTTCCTGCCTTCTCCCCATTCCCCCTGACTCCGCTATCCTTAAGAGCTCTATCTAACTCTCTCTTGAAAGCATTCAGAGAACTGGCCTGCACTGCCTTCTGAGGCAGAGAATTCCACAGATTTACAACTCTCTGACTGAAAAAGTTTTTCCTCATCTCCGTTCTAAATGGCCTACCCCTTATTCTTAATCTGTGGCCCCTGGTTCTGGACTCCCCCAACATTGGGAACATGTTTCCTGCCTCTAACGTGTCCAACCCCTTAATAATCTTATATATTTCGATAAGATCCCCTCTCATCCTTCTAAATTCCAGTGTATACAAGCCTAGTCACTCCAGTCTTTCAACATATGACAGTCCCGCCATTCCGGGAATTAACCTAGTAAACCTACGCTGCACGCCCTCAATAGCAAGAATATCCTTCCTCAAATTTGGGGACCAAAACTGCACACAGTACTCCAGGTGCGGTCTCACTAGGGCCCTATACAACTGCTGAAGGACCTCTTTGCTCCTATACTCAACTCCTCTTGTTATGAAGGCCTCAGACTGATTCCTCAGACTGTCATATGAGGAAAGATTGAAAAGAATAGGCTTGTATTCACTGGACTTTAGAAGGATGAGAGGGGATCTTATAGAGACATATAAAATTATAAAAGGACTTGACAAGCTAGATGCAGGAAAAATGTTCCCAATGTTGGGGAGTCCAGAACCAGGGGCCACAGTCTTAGAATAAAGGGGAGGCCATTTAAAACTGAGGTGAGAAGGAACTTTTTCACCCAGAGAGTTGTGAATTTGTGGAATTCTCTGGAAAAGAGGGCAATGGAGGCCAAATCACTGGATGAATTTAAGAGAGAGTTAGATAGAGCTCTGGGGGCTAGTGGAATCAAGGGATATGGGGAGAAGGCAGGCACGGGTTACTGATTGTGGATGATCAGCCATGATCACAATGAATGGCTGTGCTGGCTCAAAGGGCCGAATGGCCTGCACCTATTTTCTATGTTTCTATATCTTAATTGTAAATCTGAATTGCACAGGCATAAGTATGAGACAAAATCTCTACTACAAGCTCCGTTTTCACCCCAAATAATTCAAAGAATTGAAAGCTTTCATAGGTATTTACATAAAACAAGTATTTACATGTATAGCAAAACAGTTCTTATTGATATATTAGACTTAATATATGCAGTGTATTTATGTACGGCAAGTACAATAATCTCTCCCAGAGCACTAAAATCAGAATGCTAAAGAGTTGTATTTTACTTGTATTTAGATTAGATTAATACAAATAATAGTAAACTCGTACCTGCTGAATGATATAGTCAAATCTCTGAGATGGGTAAATAGTCCAGTTTTCAGTCTGTCCTTCCCTAAAATATCCTTCTTCTTTCCGTAGGTTTTGATAAAAGGACACTGAAAAATTATAACTTGTGCATGCCTCACCTTTTACGATATGGTTTCGAGAGATTCCTGTTTGATAGGTGTTTATTTAAATTAGCTCAGTCTTGCTTAGCCAGGAAGCAGGTCAACAATTGAATTTGAAATGAAACAAGTCCCGATTGTTAATGATCTCCAAAAGTGCAATACAATTAGTTCTCACTGTTATAATTTCATAGCAGAAAATATAGTTTTATGTTGAATCTATTAAAAGTCTATCCTTCAGGTTGAGATCAGGTTTAGGCAGACTGAGCGGAAGTGTTCAGCGAAACAATCGCCGAGCCTGTGCTTGGGTAAACTCAAACTCTAACATATAACATATAACATATAACAACTACAGCATGGAAACAGGCCTGTCCGGCCCTACCAGTCCACGCCGACCATTCTCCCTGACCTAGTCACATCTACCTGCACTCAGACTTAAAGAATGTCAACTGGCCTGGATAAAATATATCTGAGGTTGTTTTAGTTAAATGCAGGTGCATTTAGGAGGTTTTATTATCTTTATATTTTATTTTAAAAAACAAAAAGATACTTCTTTAAATTTTAATAGATTTTTACTGCTCTATTATATTTTTTCATTTGTTGAGGATCTGGCCAACATTTATTTTCTGGTAGATAGACACAAAATGCTGGAGTAACTCAGCAGGTCAGGCAGAATCTCTGGAGAAAATGGATAGGTAACGTTTCAGGTCAGGACCCTTCTTCAGACTGATTGTAGGGTGGTGGTGATGTGGGCGGGGATTGTTGTGGGGTACTGTAATGAAGAAAAAAGCAGGATAAATTGGGGCCAGCAACTGATGACCTCAGGCAAGGAGGTTCCCTGAAACGCTGATTATTCACAAGAGATGTACGATCCCAAGAGGGATACATCGGGTTGCAAATTGTGGAACTGGTTAACTGACCTTTAGTGGAGGAAGTGGGGTAAAGTGGTAACAGAAAGGGGAGGGAGGGAATGTTTGTAGAAGTTATCTAAAAGTATAGAATTCAAAGTTCGTACAGCTCGGATGTCAGTTACCTAAGCAAAATATGAGGTGCTGTTCCTCCAATTTGCATGTGGCCTCACTCTATCAGAGGAGGAAGCCCTGGACAGAAAGGTCAGTATGGGAATGGGAAGGGGATTTAAAACGGTTCAAAGCCGGGAGATCGAGTAGTCCTTGGCGAACCAAGCGTATGTGTTCAGCGAAACGGTCGCCGAGTTTGTGATTTGTCTTGCCAATGTGCAGGGGATATTTTCCTATCATCATTAGACTTGAAAGGTTGTGATGGCTGTTCTGGTGAGGACAGTCCCGTAATCTTGTGGATTGAGAGTTTCCAGATTTACGATACGATAAAGGAGGGAAATTGATCAAACCTTTAGGTGCAGCAACAAAGAAAGAATGGTCACATATTTCTGAGTCGGTCTATTGCAATTGGACTATTAGTGCTTTAGTGCTTGGATAGATTCTGGAGGCAATGTCTTCACTACTACAGCTGGAATATTATCCGATGCCACGGCCTTTGCCACATCTCTCACCCATTTCTTAATGTTGCGCAGCGAAAATCAAATTGGATTCTTCAAGAGTGTGGATGTCAAAGTGGATCGTTGGCTGAGCACAAGCTTTGAGTTATGCTTGGTTGTGAAGGCTTTACTCTCACCTTTAACACTCGTGCTCAGACCTGGCATAACAGCTTCATTCATTTGGGTGTAATTCTTGGGTCTCTGTGATCATGTAGGAGAATTCGAGCATTAATAAATGAGGAAATAAATTTAAGTCCATCAGTGCTCACCAATCGTCCTTACCTGCCTGCCCTGATAGCCCAACAGTTGGATAATATTAGGTTCCACTGTTTCTGGGTCTCATCCTGTGCAGCATTTATCTAAGTTCATAATATGTGCTTGTGGTACCAAGGGGCAGAGACTAGTCTTTATCCAGTAATGCCAGTGAGTATCAGTTGCGGGTTGCTCATGCCTCCACAAACTTGGTTCATCCAGAGACAGTCCATGGGCATCGGCGTAGTCAATGATAGTGTCTTGAGAACAGTCATCATTACGGTCAAGGAGGTGATGAAGGTCCTAACACATATGAAGAAGGGTCTCGGCCCAAAACATCACCCATTCCTTTTCTCTAGTGATGTCGCCTGTCCAGCTGTTTTACTCCAGATTTTTGTGTCTATCTTTGAAGGTAGACAAATCTCCCAGGCCTGACCAGATATATCCGAGGGCACTGCGAGAAGCTAGAGAGGAAAGCGCAGGTGCCCTGGCTGAGATTTACGAGTCATCATTAAATACAGGTGAGGTGTCAGAAGACTGGAGGGTGGCAAATGTTGTCCTTCTCTTTTGCCCTCCCCTTCCCAGTTCTCCCACTGTCTTCCTCTCTCCACCTATATCCTTTCTTTGTCCCGCCCCCCTGACATCAGTCTAAAGAAGGGTCTCGACCCAAAACGTCACCCATTACCTCTCTCCCAGATGCTGCCTGACCTGCTGAGTTACTCCAGCATTTTGTGATACCACCAGCATCTGCAGTTATTTTCCTACATTCTTTCCTTGTATATCCTTGGACCAACTCCACTGCTGTTCCAGGTGTGGACTCCTATATATCGACGAGACCAAGCATAGACTGGGCGATTGTTTCGCTGAACACCTCTGCCTTGGCTTATGATCTAATGATCTTATGATCTTTTTTTAAAACTTTTATTTATTTCTTCAACACA
This sequence comes from Rhinoraja longicauda, assembly GCF_053455715.1. Taxonomy (NCBI): domain Eukaryota; kingdom Metazoa; phylum Chordata; class Chondrichthyes; order Rajiformes; family Arhynchobatidae; genus Rhinoraja; species Rhinoraja longicauda. Next base: position 63,692,813 of record NC_135957.1, on the reverse strand, counting down.
CATAGTACAGAACACATACAACATGGAGGAGATACATATTCAGTTACGCCTGTTTTCACGTATATTCTCTCGTTTTCATGTCTGTTATGAACATGGTTAATAACTACTTTGTAATGACCATAGGGATTGGTCCTTAGAGTCGAACCCTCGGATTGGCCAGCAAGGTCACATGGTGGTGCGACCATAGGGATTGGTCCTGAGAGTCGAACCCGCTGATTGGCCAGCTAGGTCAGGTGGTGGTTTTGTGGCCCAAAAACCAGGCAGTGGGAAGAGAACATCGATGTGAACAGTTTGAGTTAATGGTTGACTGTAATCTCGTTTGTTATCCTTTGTTATTGAATATTGCTGCCGCAATAAACTTCTTTAACAAAGTACAAGCCTCCAGACTCGCCATATTGGTGACCCCGACGTGATCTCGCCGATCATCTACCATGGAGGGACAAGACGCCCCTTCTTTGGTTCTAACGCCCGGCGTACCGCAGCTAAACGCGGTCAGCGTTCATCTTCCTCCGTTTTGGGCGCATCAACCACAACTTTGTTTTGCCCATGCTGAAGCTCAGTTCCACCTGAGAAACATCTCGGTGGACGAGACAAAGTTTTATTACCTGGTCAGCGCTCTACCGCCTGAGACGTCCGCACGAGTGATGCAGTTCATCACCTCCCCTCCTGCAGACGGCAAGTACGAGGCGCTGAAGGTACTCTTGCTTCGAACCTTCGGATTCAGTAGGCATGATCGAGCTGAGAGGCTTTTGCACCTGCCGGATCTCGGAGATCGGCTGCCATCCGCCCTCATGGCCGAAATGTTGGTGCTGGCAGGTGAGCACAAGGATTGCCTCATGTTCGAGCAGGCATTCCGAGAACAACTTCCAGAAGATGTTAGGCTTATGCTCACGGATTGTTCTTTTAAGGACCCCATGGCATATGCGGAGAAAGCCGATGCGCTCGAAAAAACACAGTTCGATCAACAGGGTCTCGGCACCATTAGGCAGCCGGCAGCGGCACCAAGATGGCGCCGCGACTCCTTACTCGTTCTGGTCGCGAAATCCGGCTCCCTGCTAGGTTCCGTACCTCGGGGTCTGGGGGGGGCGGGGGTCATGTAGTGACCATAGGGATTGGTCCTGAGAGTCAAACCCTCGGATTGGCCAGCAAGGTCACATGGTGGTGCGACCATGGGGATTGGTCCTGAGAGTTGAACCCGCTGATTGGCCAGCTAGGTCAGGTGGTGGTTTTGGGGCCCAAAAACCAGGCAGTGGGAAGAGAACTTCGATGTGAATAGTTTGAGTTAATGGTTGTCTGTAATCTCGTTTGTTATCCTTTGTAATTGAATATTGCTGCTGCAATAAACTTCTTTAACAAAGTACAAGCCTCCAGACTCGCCATAACTTCCTCATTGGTAATAATAATTCACATATTACCTCAACAAGGATATCACTCATCATATACCTTACCTCTCGTACCACCTATGAAATTACTCCTGTAACTGTGATATTAACCAAACGATCAACCGATGTAATAAAAATTAAAATCAATCCGAAAAAGTAAATAAATAAACAAAGCAAAAAAAAAAAAAACCCAAAAAATGGTGACTAGAGTTCTGGCATCACCTGTATTAATGGTGACCATCTTTTAACAAACTCGTCTGTTTTCAACTGTATTTTTGCTGTGATTTTCTCCATGATAAATACACTTTTTACCCTGTCTCTCCATTGCGTTATGTGGCTTCAACTAGGAAACTGTTATCATTTTATTTTGCTATCAAAAGTAGAATTCTCAGTAGATAAATTAACTGTCCATCTGTCACATTATCAGGGAGTGTACCCAGTATACAGAGTGCTGGATCTAAAGTAAAGTTAATGCCCAATACCTGTTCAATTTTGTTTTAAACACTCTTCCTGAAATCCAGGAGTTTTGGGCAATCCCAAAATATATGTGTGAAGTCCCCCAACATTCCACAATCCCTCCAACATAGCTCAGATGTGTTACTATATTTTGATGTGATAGATGGAGTGTTAAAATTCCGCATTTTCAACTTCCAATCAAATTCCCTCCATGTTGGACTGTTGGTTAATTTATGTCCTGCTTTGAATGATTCCTCCCAATTTTCATCTGTTATTATAATATTTGATTCCAACTCCCATTTTTCTTTGACATCCATATTGTTATCATTAGATTCATGTTGTATTATTTTATAAATTTTCAATAGGGCTCCTTTTTTTGTCTCTTCCTCTGAAGATGACATTAACAGTTCGTCTAGTTTGGATGGTTTTTTACAAATATTCCCACTGTAGCGACCATAGAAAGTGGTCCTAGTTGTCGAACCCTCAGATTGGCCAGCAAGGTCACGTGTGGGTGCGACCGTAGGGATTGGTCCAGAGAGTGACAAATGCCTTTTGTGCATCTAAACTGAGCAACATGGTAGGTTGAGGATTACTTTTAGTGCATGATATAAGATTTAGTGTTCTCCTAATATTGTTGGCTCCTTGTCCACAAGGAATAAAACCTGTTTGATCCGGTTTGATTAATTTGGTTATACATTTCTGCATTCTCTGTGCTAATATGTTTGTTAATATTTTTAAGTCATTTCAGAGCAAGCTACCAGGCCTATATCCCTCACGTGAAGTTGGATCTTTGCCCTCCTTGTGTAGGACTGAGATGATGGCTTCTGACCAAGTTTTTGGCGGGTTACCTGATGATAGAGCATAGTTAAAGACTTTAGATAGTACTGGTGTAATCTCTTCTGTAAAACATTTGTAAAATTCTCCCGGGTACCCATCCGTGCCAAGGGATTTATTATTTTAAAGAGTTTTTATAGTATCAGGTATTTCTTGTAATGAAGTGTGCTGTATCATTTTAGATGCATCCTCTGCCGATAGAGATAGGGTCTCGACCCGAAACGTCACCCATTCCTTCTCTCCCGAGATGCTGCCTGACCTGACCAGCCCCCGGTACAGGAGTTTGAGGTCCCAGCGGTTCGTTTTTTCCATATTCACGTGGATTTAGTAGGACCCTTGCCTTCCTCCCGTGACTACACCCATCTGCTCATGGTGGTGGATCGGTTCACCCGGTGGCCAGAGGCTTTCCCATTGTCAGATACCTCTGCTGCCTCTTGTGCCAGGACCTTGGCCCTCCATTGGGTGGCACGTTTCGGGGTTCCGGCTGTTATTACCACCGACAGGGGGCCACAGTTCACTTTGACCCTCTGGGACACGCTAGCAGAGCTGTACGGTTCCCGGTTGCAACACACCACAGCGTACCACCCCCAGGCTAATGGGCTTGTGGAGAGGTTCCACCGACAACTCAAGGCGGCCCTCAGTGCGAGGCTGGAAGGCCCGGACTGGGTAGACCAACTTCCCTGGGCCCTTCTGGGCATCTGGACCGCTCCTAAGCAGGATCTCGGTGCTTTGTCCGCGGAACTAGTATATGGATCGCCACTTCAAGTACCCGGGGATTTGCTTCCGGACTCCTCCGGCCAGCTGCCTCCAGTTCAGTCAGACTTAACATCTCTCCGGGCACGCGTGGGTTCCCTGTCCCCGGTTCTGACTTCACGTCATGGGTGTCCCATGGTACACGAACCGCCTGCCCTGCAGGACTGCGAGTTTGTATTTCTGCGTAAGGATGCCCATCGTTCCCCGTTGCAGAGGGTCTATGGGTTTTGCGTAAGGGGACGGTCACCTTCACCTTAGACGTGGGCGGCAGGAGTGAGCTCGTCTTGGTGTCCAGGCTTAAACCTGCGCACTTGGATCCGGACCGCCCGGTCCTGGTCGGCCAACCACCTCGGCGAGGTCGGCCTCCTGCAGTTCCGCTCAGTCCAGGACCCCCCGCTCTGGTAGTTCCACCAGGTCCGGAATCCCCTGCTCCTGTGGTTCAGGCTGCCCCTCTCCTTACTCGTTCTGGTCGCGAAATCCGGCTCCCTGCTAGGTTCCGTACCTCGGGTTCTGGGGGGGGGTCATGTAGCGACCATAGAAAGTGGTCCTAGTTGTCGAACCCTCAGATTGGCCAGCAAGGTCACGTGTGGGTGCGACCGTAGGGATTGGTCCAGAGAGCGACACCGCTGATTGGACAGCGTGGTCATATGCGCTTTTGGCGCCCAAAAAGAGTCAGTTGGGAGACGTCTTCGAAGAGAACAGTTAGTTTTAATGGTTGTCTGTAATCTTGTTAAGAAAACTTTGTAATCGAATATTGCTGTCACAATAAACTTCTTCAACAAAGAACAAGTTTCCAGACTCGCCATACCACATTCCTTATGTTTCTAAAGGTAATGTCGCAGTTGTAGGAATTTATAAAAGTCATGAGCTGGTAGATTAAATTCCTGTGCAAGTTGTTCGAATGACTTCATGGTCTGTCCATTAAACACTTGTGCGATATATATTAACCCCTTTTTTGTCCAATTGTTATACCCTGAGTCCATAGTTGATGATATATTTTAAAAGTAGAATTAGAAACCCCAATAGGCAATGACTGGAACAAAAACAGGAATCTTGGTCGTATGTTCATTCTTATCGTTTCTATTCTCCCCATCAAAGTCAGTGGTAAAATTTCCCATCTAGCCAAATCCTTCTTTATCTCAGTTGTCAATTTCCCATAGTTTGCCTCAAATAGCTGTGATATAATGGGAGTAATAATAACATCCAGGTATCTAATCCCTTTATTAGTCGATTTAAAGTGAACCTTTCCCTCTAGTTCTGCTGGAATATCACCTGAAAGCATCATAGCTACTGATTTAGTATCATTGGTCAAATATCCCGATATTCATTCAGGGTGTATAACAGGGCTGGTATAGATGAGGATGGGTCACTTATACATGTTAATATATCATCCGTGAATAAAGATATTTTGTGTTCTATCCCCCCATCGTCCCTTATTCCTTTTATGTCTTTATTTTTTCTTATTAACTCAGCCAACGGTTCCATACTAGCAGCAAATAATAATGGACTCAGACAATCTCCTTGTCTGACTCCTCTTTTGAGGAAGAAAAAATCTGAGCAACAACCATTAACTCTGATCCGTGATTTAGGGTTTTTATATACCATTTTCACCCAGTCTATGAAAATCGAGTGGAACCCAAAACCCTCCAATGTGCGGTATAGGAAACTCCATTTTACCCGATCAAATGCCTTTTGTGCATCTAAACTGAGCAACATGGTAGGTTGAGGATTACTTTTAGTGCATGATATAAGATTTAGTGTTCTCCTAATATTGTTGGCTCCTTGTCCACAAGGAATAAAACCCGTTTCATCCGGTTTGATTAATTTGGTTCTACATTTCTGCATTCTCTGTGCTAATATGTTTGTTAATATTTTTAAGTCATTTCAGAGCAAGCTACCAGGCCTATATCCCTCACGTGAAGTTGGATCTTTGCCCTCCTTGTGTAGGACTGAGATGATGGCTTCTGACCAAGTTTTTGGTGGGTTACCTGATGATAGAGCATAGTTAAAGACTTTAGATAGCACTGGTGTAATCTCTTCTGTAAAACATTTGTAAAATTCTCCCGGGTACCCATCCGTGCCAAGGGATTTATTATTTTAAAGAGTTTTTATAGTATCAGGTATTTCTTGTAATGAAGTGTGCTGTATCATTTTAGATGCATCCTCTGCCGATAGAGATAGTAAATGTAATCTTTTAAGGAATGCCTGTGTTTTGATTTCTGTGAAATTGGACTCCGAGTCGTTATATAGATTTTTATAATAATCTGCAAAAGCTTCCGCTATCTCTGATGGCTTTACCATAATTTGTTTGGAAGTAGGGAGTCTTATTTTTGAAATTATCCTATTTGTTTGGGCCTTTCGAAGTTGGAATGCTAATAAACGACTTGCTCTATTACCCATCTCATAATATCTTTGGCTTGTAGAAAACGTAGAGCTCCATCCGCTTTATATGTTAGAAGTTCTTCTAATCTTTGCCTAATTCTTTTCAGTTCAAGGAGTATGGAGTTGTCTGATGTTCTCTTATGTTCTAACTCCAATTCTCTAATTTTACTCTCTAGCACTCTCTGCTGTTGTAGATGCGCTTTTCTCAACCTAGAAGTTATTTCTATTATTTTCCCTCTTATGACTGCTTTACCCCCTCCCATAAAATCGATGGTAATACCTCACCATTGTCATTTATTTGAATGTATTCCCTTAAATTTTATTTTAGTTCCTTTACTACCCTCTCGTCTGATAGGATTGATACATTAAGTCTCCAATATTTGAAAAGATTTTATTTGTCCATTATTTGTCCATTATTTAATACTCTAGATTTTTTTGTGTGATTGGTCCCTGTTCTGGTGGTAACCTGTCTAATTTGCCATTCTGTACTGTATTGAAATCCCCACCCATTAATATCATCCCTTTTCCATTACTGGTAATTACATTAGCTACGTTTTTAAAGAATGTCTCTTTCCCCTCATTAGGGGCATAGATATTGAGTATAGGGATAATCATGTCTCCTATGGAGCCAATTATCATAACGTATCTTCCCATATTATCTTTTATCACTTTCTCTGCAGAGAATGGCAGCGATTTATTAATTAATATGGCCACTCCCCTTCTCTTGCCATATGAAGCATGAAATACTTGGTTTACCCTTTCCCTTTTCATTTTTTTATATTCCTCCTCAACCAAATGTGTTTCTTGTAATAAAGCAATTAAACATTGTAGTTTCTTCAGTTGGCTCAGTATCTTCTTCCTCTTGATGGGATGATTTAAACCATGGACATTATAAGATACAAAATTTAACCCATTCATATTAACCAACACTTCTGTTAGTTTGCATAGGTAGTATATTACCTTTAACAAGCTCTGCTTTTACTTCATATGTTTTATATTAGGCAGTTATTCTAATTGTCTAAGTATGTTTCAGGACCTCCACTTATTTATGCATTTATTTATTCAAGTACTTTTTCTGGTCCTACCATAATGATCAAGTTCGTGAGTTCACTCAGTGAGGGCCTATAAGTCTGTCTCTGTGATGTGTGGCTGCCACTTCTTCTCCTTCCGTCTTGTCACCATAGTCCAGCTGCCTTGCGCCAAGTCCCTCTGTAGTCTCTCTATCTCATCCTCCTCGACATGAATCCCCATGTCCTTCAGGGTAGGCACAGCTTCCGTTAGTGTAGTGAACGTCTTAGTCCCCGAGTCCTTTAGTTTTTTTATTACGTCCCTTACCTTCTTCCTCTTTTTTTGTATCTCAGTCGTTCGTATAGTCTTGATTGAAGTAAATGGTCCGTCCTTCAAATGTAGCCTTTTGGTTCCATGCTTGCTGTATTATATGCTCTTTCACTTGTTCACGGACAATGATCGCTCTCGGGAGGGCAGTCTTCTCTTTCGGTTTGGCGACCAGCGAGCCGTGTGCTCTTTCATGGACATGAACGACAGGATTCATGTCCATGTCGTTTGGAATTTGCAGTAATGAACGAATAAAATCAGTCACAAATCCTATTGTGTCATTTTTCTCAGAGCCCTCCGTGATGCCATGTGTCCGTATATTATAACGTCTCGACCTTGATTCCAAATCGTCACACTTTGCAGATAACTTTGGCTCTTGGTGAAGTAGGAAGGCAACCGATCTTTCCAGCCGCGCTGTCTTATCTTCTGTGCCTCCCAGTCTTTCTTCCATATTTATTGTTCGCTGCTCCAAAGTGACTGTTCTTTCCACAAGTTCCATGTTATTCTCAAGTCTAGTCAAAGCATTTTTGTTGTCATTAACCGCTTCTGTGTGCTCTTGCCTTAGCCTGTGTATCTCCACCAATATTACCTAGTCCTGTTCGCCTCCTCCATGCTCGGTCTCCAGTTTCGTTCCTTTCGTCGCGTCGGCACCTCCTTCATTTACATTTTCCTTCTTCCCAGGCCTGCCTTTTCTCTCCATCTCCTTTTATTAAATTTCTTCGTCACATTTCCATTAATTCGACTCACTTTCTGCCGTACATGTTGTTTTTAAAGAGCTTGTTTTGGTCGGTTTTTGGAAGAGCTAAATTTCAACCCGTGTCCTACCACATGTCGCCACCGGAAGTCTCCGATCTTATAATCTTAAATCGGAAGCAGACCACTCCGCCCCTAACCTTGCCTGAGGACACCATGCAGTCCATTTGGTGTAGCGAGAATCCCTCAAGTTGTTTGGCACAATGAGGTGAAGCAGGTGTGAGCCATGTCTCTGTAAAACATAGTACGCCACAGTCCTTCAGTTCACTGAAGTAGGCGTGGCTATAATCAGATTCCCGTCCACCCCGACGATGTCCCCAAGACGGCCATCGTGACGCCATTTGGCCTTTTCGAATTCCTCCGTATGCCGTTTGGACTTAAGAATGCTGCGCAAGCTTTTCAGTGGCTGTGTGTGCCGTGGCCTGGACGTTGTATTCGTGTACCTCGATGACATTTTGGTGGCAAGCCGCTCGAGACAGGAGTATGCTGCCCATCTCCGCCAGCTATGCCAGCTCCTTAGCGATCATGGGCTTGCCATCAACATCGCCAAATGCCATTTCGGGGTGTCGTCCATTGATTTCCTGGGCCACCACGTGACCCCGCACGGGGCGCTGCCGCTCCCGGACAAGGTGGACGCGGTGCGCCAGTTTCCATGCCCGACCACCGTGAGGGGCCTCCAGGAGTTCGTTGGGATGGTGGCCTTTTACCACCGATTTGTGCCGTCTGCAGCCCGGATCACGGGCCTGCTGTTTCACCTCATGGCGGGCAAGCGCAAGGAGGTCGAATGGACTGACGTTGCGGTGGCGGCGTTCCACCGCGACAAGGAAACCCTGGCTACGGCCACGATACTCGTGCACGCACGGGCGGATGGACCAACTAGCCTGCCGGTCGACGCTTCGGATGTGGCGGTTGGGGCGGTGCTCGAACAGCAGATTGATGGGTGTTGGAAGTCTCTCGCCTTCTTCAGCCTGCCTTTGACCGCGAGCTCCTTGCCCTTTACCTTACAGTCCGCCACTTCCGCTATTTCCTCGAGGGGCGTGCCTTCACCGCGTACACTGACCACAAGTCCCTCACCTTTGCGTTCGCCAAGGTGTCCGACCCGTGGTCAGCCCGCCAGCAGCGGCAGTTGGCTTTCGTCTCGGAGTACACTACCTCCATCTGTTTCGTCGGCGGCAAAGACAACAGAGTGGCCGACGCCTTGTCTCGACCTGTGGTCCACGCCGTTCTGCAAGTGACCGATGGCATCGACTACTCAGCCCTGGCGGCCGCCCAGTTGACGGACGAGGAGATGTCCGCCTATCGTACCGCCGTTTCGGGCCTGCGGTCGGAGGACCTTCCCTGTGGCGCTGGGGGCGCAATGCCGCTGTGCGATGTCTCCACCGGGCAGCCGCGCCCCATTGTTCCTGTTGCCTGGCGGCGCCGGGTGTTCGAGGTGCTCCACGGGCTGGCCCACCCTTCCATTCGGGCGACGACGACCCTCGTGGCTTCCCGTTTCGTGTGGCACGGGTTGTGTAAACAGGTTGGACATTGGGCGCGCACCTGCATCCCGTGCCAAACTGCAAAAGTACAGCGGCATGTGCGAGCGCCACTCCAGGATTTCCCCGTCCCTCACCACCATTTTGACCACATCCACGTGGACATCGTGGGGCCGCTGCCGCCTTCTCGGGGCTTCACCCACCTCCTGACTATGGTGGACCGTTTCTCGCGGTGGCCGGAGGCAGTTCCACTGCCGGACACTTCTGCCTCTACTTGTGCCCGTGCGTTGACGGCTCACTGGATTGCCAGGTTTGGGGTGCCGCTCGACATCACGTCTGACAGGGGGCCGCAGTTCACCTCTGAACTGTGGTCATCCATGGCTCAACTACTGGGGGTTAATCTGCACCGCACCACAGCGTACCATCCGCAGGCGAACGGCCTGGTGGAGCGCTTCCACATCCAGCTCAAGGCTGCCCTGAAGGCCCGGCTCGTTGGTCCGGACTGGGTCTGGGTCGACGCGTTGCCATGGGTTTTACTGGGTGTCCGCACCGCACCCAAAGAGTACTTGGCCACTTCCTCGGCTGAATTGGTGTACTGGGCTCCACTGACAGTGCCCGGTGAGTTCGTTCCATCCGCCCAGGGTCAGGCGGAACAACCATCGGCCGCCCTGCAACGCCTTCGGGAGACAGTGGGCAAGCTGGCACCAGTGCCGATGTCTTGGCACGGTTCGGTTAGGTCGCATTTCCCTTCCGCCCTGCAATGTTGTGCTTCGCCTATAATAAATATTCTGGGGGAATAGTGCTAATATTCGGAAGTAGCAGGAAACAGTCAACCCACAGCAATTGCTCTCCAGAACCAAGGTCTGCAATCAATCACCACCTCAAACTACATACCTGAATGCCTGGTCTTGGATTTCCTGCCTTACCTGTAGAAGAGTCTGTAGATCCCACAATAGCCTCAACAGCCACTTCAAAGTGAAAGGAAGTCATCTTCGGTCACCGTGGAATTCTCAAGGAGAAAAAAATGTAGGCATTTTCCACCCCTGAGCCTACACGCTGCCCTATGAGGCAAAAGACTGTGGACTTAAGTCCCTCTTTGGATAAGAGGGACTCGCAAATTCTCTACAGTGATGTCTTTCAAATGAACTATGAGTTTAAGGTCCCATAATGTCTTCCCATGGAGCTATAAAAGGCTGCATTGTCTTATTTGTGGAAGAGTACAATAGTTCTCTCAATGTCAAGATAGTTATTGCTCAAAAACGATTATTTTAAAAATAAACTTTTATCTGATCATTTATCTGGTTGCGGTCGGTAGAAGGTGCACAGATTGGGTGACATTTTCTTCCTTAATAATGATTGATTGTGATGGACCATAGGACAGATAGTGACAGTCGTGGCAAAGGCAAGCTGCTTTCTTCCTTTAAGTTACACTCAGGCCAAAATGTTGCATAAGAGACAATCGATCCTTACCACTTCTTTCCTGTTGCTGCTCACACTGAATTTGTCGCATGAGGCTGAGCAGATTTTAGAATTGATCCACTATTTGCTGATCAACAAGGGTGATCATATCTGCAGTACAATCCCAGCTGTGTCAGGCTCTTCCTAAATTGAATTAGTCAGTTGCTTCTGAAAAGGTTTTTTTTTAGATTAGAAGCAAACTAGAGTACTTCTTCAATGCTAATAGACCAAATTTTACTTACATAGAACACCACTGCTGACATCCTTGATATGGATCAACTCACTTTTCAACGCGCACACATCAAAATCAATGTGTAAGTCAGAGCTGAACTGGAGATCTGATACTGGTGCATCAAATCCCCATTCCACTCCTGGACTCGTGACTACGTCAAATGAAGGAACACCAACAACCTGAGCAGAGAGGGCATTTGTACCTTAGCTTGGCACCTTAACTCTATTCCAGCCAGGGATCACATTTGTATTAATTTGAATGGGCTTGCCAGATATCGGCAGGTCAGGCAGCAAAAAGTGGAGAAAGAAACAGGGTTGACATTTCATTTATGAATTGATTCTCATCAAAACTAATCAGTGTTATGAATCTAAAGTGTTAAATCTATTTCTCTCCAAGATACTTACCTAATGCATTTCTTTTGTAAATAGCATCATGCATAAATTGCACCCTTGCTACAAAGGAGATAGTAAAGTATAATGCCATCACGTTTATCCTCAAATTCTAACAATGAGTCAAAGCTCTGTGCACTAAAGTTTGCATACTTTACGAATATAGAATACATTTCATTTCAATTGTTGGAATATCATCAAGATATATACAGAAGAATTACTGCAAAATAACTACAAATGAATGACAGAGATGTTATACAAGACGTTGGCTTGGCGACACAGATATTGTGTTCAGTTTTGGTCACCATGCCGTAGGAAAGATGTCTTAAACTGGATAGTGCAGAGATGATTTACAAGGATGTATAAGAAGATAACTGCAGATAACCAAGCACAGGCTCGGCGATCGCTTCGCTGAACACCTGCGCTCGGTCCGCATTAACCAAACTGATCTCCCGGTGGCCGAGCACTTCAACTCCCCCTCCCATTCCCAGTCTGACCTTTCTGTCATGGGCCTCCTCCAGTGCCATAGTGAGGCCCACCGGAAATTGGAGGAACAGCACCTCATATTTCGCCTGGGCAGTTTGCAGCCCAGTGGTATGAACATCGACCTCCAACTTTAGATAGTTCCTCTGTCCCTCCTGTCCCCTCCTCCTCCCCAGATCTCCCTCTATCTTCCTGTCTCCATCTATATCCTTCCTTTGTCCCGCCCCCCTGACATCAGTCTGAAGAAGGGTCTCGACCCGAAACATCACCCATTCCTTCTCTCCTGAGATGCTGCCTGACCTGCTGAGTTACTCCAGCATTTTGTGAATAAATACCTTCGATTTACAAGGATGTTGCAGGACTTGAGGGCCTGAACTATAGGGAGAGACTGGGCAGGCTGAGAATGTACAGAGTTTTTTAGCCAGTGTAGGGAAATCAAGGACTAGAGAGCATAGTTTATTTTTGTAGTTTAGTTTAGTTTAGAGATACATAGGTTTAAGGTGAGAGGGGAAAGATTTAGTAGCAACCTGAGGGGCATCCTTTTCACAAGGAGAGTGATGGGTATATGGAATAAACTGCCAGAGAAAGTTATTGACAATAGACAATAGGTGTAGGAGTAGGTCACTCAGCCCTTCGAGCCAGCACCACCATTCAATGTGATCATGGCTAATCATTCTCAATCAAAGTACCCCGTTCCTGCTTTCTCCCCATACCCCCTGACTCCGCTATCCTTAAGAGCTCTATCTAGCACCCCCTTGAAGGCAAGTACAATAACATTTAAAGACATTTGGACAGGTACATGGATAGGAAAGGTTTAGAGGGATATGGGCCAAATGTTGGAAATCGGGACTCATTTAGATTGGCATCTTGGCCGGTCTGGCGAGTTCAGCCAAAGTCTGTTTCTATGCTGCATGACTCTATGACATGGGTTCTTTAAAAAAAGCCTTCTGTTTTTATTCATGCGCTGAACAGAACTCAGCTAAATCTGGCAGATATCAGTGATCGCCATCGGGTGCCAGTTCTGGCCTGACGTACTCCAAACTAAGGAATCTATGAAGCAGTATCAGAAAAAAAAGGACAAAATGCATGAATCTTTATCCTTCATCTAATTATATGGGGTATGGGGCGAAGGCAGGAACGGGGTACTGATTGAGAATGATCAGCAATGATCACATTGAATGGCGGTGCTGGCTCGAAGGGCCGAATGGCCTCCTCCTGCACCTATTGTCTATTGTCTATTGTCTATTGTCTATTGTCTATATGACCTATTTGTACCTAAACATTTTTAGTGCCTGCTTCCAGCAACAACCACCTCTCCATCACCACTCCTTTCTCCCCCCCTCCCACCTTTAACAAGAATTATCTTTTGACTGCTGTACCTTCAGGCCAGACACAATGGTGTAATTTACAGAGAGAAGCTCGACCATTTGTACTGCAAACTGTTGTGCCGAGATTCTTGTACATTCACATCATGCTAAATCTTCTGCTTGTTGCTAGGAGTCAACAATTTCACCTTCTGCCATGCCCTGCTGTTGTAAAGCTGGTGTAGTACATCCCTGTATGTCGCTCATTATAAATCCAGCTCACAACACTAGCTCTATTATGATAAAAATCCCATCTTTGTTATCAGGTTACACGAACAAATTATAATCCTTCACCTTTTGGCAATTCTATTACCCTGAAGATGTTGTTAAAAGTTGATCTCCAACGAATTTTATTCTGCAGTATGTCTAAAATCAACATAGTTGAAAAGGTTAGTGGGTAATAATACTGACAACACATATTCAAATTTGTTAATAATTCAAGTATAATGTAAGATGACACGTTATTCGATATGCAAAAGAAATATTAAGAATAATACCAGATTAAGGAATATTACTGCATGCAACCCTAGACATTTGTTATGGCTCTGCCCTGCTTTGTGAATCGATGACAGGGCTACATACAATCCAAAATTGTGAAGCGTTGGCAGAAGTCCCATAATGGAATTTAAAATGATTAGTAATATCCCTAGAGTGGAGAAAACCTAAAATCTAGGTCACCTCACACGATCATTTTCTCCTTTCAGAGGCAACTTTCTTGGTGCATTTTCTTTTCAAATTTCTCATCTCAAGGCCACACAGCTTCCATTCACTGTCATAATACATCTACCTAAAAAAAAATCCCATTCATCCACAAAAAAATGGCTGCTCTGTGTTACAATTAGAAACCATTCACAAAATCTCGTTCCAAAGGCAAAGTACAACAATACCATTTGAATAACCCAGCCACTAATATATTTAATTACCGCTCCGAATAAAATAAATATTCAGATGAAAACTTCTCATTGGAGCGTAACAGGAAGAACTAAACAATAGTTACTGAAATTTATTGTAACACCATATCGATATTTTTATACTGCCTTGCGCATTGAAGGTCAGATTTACTCCTTAATCCATAGCAACAATCCAGAAGATAACAATGGTTCAATGGTCAATTGGCTCCATTTTATTACATCAGGAAACAGTAGGGATGAGTGGGTCTTTACCTGGCTGACAAAATGTGATGAGTGTGGTGAGTGTGCAGGGGGGGGGCTCAGTTTTTAATAATTTATAGAAATTACTTCAACGAATGAAGCACAACTATGGCTGCTGAGGACATAAAGCAAGATTGTAAAGTAAAACTTATGGAAACTATCAAGGGAAATAGGTTAAGTAAATGGTCGAAGACCTGACAAACGGAGTAAATGCATGGCCAGAAACATATAAAATGCATATTATCTATAAGATGGAAAATTGCAAAGCTCTAACGTGCACTGAGATCCAGATGTGATAATGCACGATTTTCAGAAGACCAGTGCATAGATAAACAAGAGTTTAGGAAAGGCAAGAGAATGCCATTGTTTATTATTAGGGAAATTGAATACAAATCTCGGGAAGAGGTTCACTTTGTGAAGGTTGCTAAAGTCTCAAACACTGTGCAGAAAAGATATATGAGAGAGTTGCAAGGATGAGGGATTACAGCAGTAAATTGTAAGATGGAGAAGCTGGGATTGTTCTTCTAGGAGCAAAGAAGGCTGAGAGGAGATTGGATTGACCTGTGAAAGATCATTGCAGTTTTAGATAAGTAAAGGGAAGCTGTTCCATTTCAAGAAGCGTTCAAGGCCAGTGGGTGGAAAGGAATGGTGGATGACTGTTGATCCTCTTCCTGCCTCCCCCCGCCCCTGCTTTTTCCTCGCAATGTGGTTATGATCTAGAATACACTGCTTGTAAGTAGTCAATCAGCATTTCCAAACAAGGAACTGGGTCATGAGCGAGAATATTTTGCAGAGCTATTGAAAAGGCAAGGGAATGGGACCAAAATAATTATTTTATAAAGAGGCTGCAAAGGCTCTGTGAACCAGATCGCCTCCTTCTACTCTGCTACTGAAGACCGACAGGTAACACTAACGTCTGTGATGATCAAATGCTTGGAGAGGTTGGTAATGGTATTTATCAATTCCTACCTCAGCAAGAATCTGGATCCACAACAATTTGCCTACCACCACAATAGATCAATGGGGGATGTGATCTCACTGACTTTCCACTCTGCACTAGACTATTTGGATAATAAAAACACATGCATGAGACTGATGTTCATTGACTACAGCTTGGCATTCAACACCAACATCCCTTTCAAACATTACCAAGCTCAGGGAATTGGGTGTCTGTGCATCCCTCTGCAACTGGATCCTCGACTTCCTCATCAACAGAACACAACCAGTATGTTGTCTCGGAGTACACTACCTCCATCTGTTTCGTCGGCGGCAAAGACAACAGAGTGGCCGACGCCTTGTCTCGACCTGTGGTCCACGCCGTCCTGCAAGTGACCGATGGCATCGACTACTCAGCCCTGGCGGCCGCCCAGTTGACGGACGAGGAGATGTCCGCCTATCGTACCGCCGTTTCGGGCCTGCGGTTGGAGGACCTTCCCTGTGGCGCTGGGGGCGCAATGTCGCTGTGCGATGTCTCCACCGGGCAGCCGCGCCCCATTGTTCCTGTTGCCTGGCGGCGCCGGGTGTTCGAGGTGCTCCACGGGCTGGCCCACCCTTCCATTCGGGCGACGACGACCCTCGTGGCTTCCCGTTTCGTGTGGCACGGGTTGTGTAAACAGGTTGGACATTGGGCGCGCACCTGCATCCCGTGCCAAACTGCAAAAGTACAGCGGCATGTGCGAGCGCCACTCCAGGATTTCCCCGTCCCTCACCACCATTTTGACCACATCCACGTGGACATCGTGGGGCCGCTGCCGCCTTCTCGGGGCTTCACCCACCTCCTGACTATGGTGGACCGTTTCACGCGGTGGCCGGAGGCAGTTCCACTGCCGGACACTTCTGCCACTACTTGTGCCCGTGCGTTGACGGCTCACTGGATTGCCAGGTTTGGGGTGCCGCTCGACATCACGTCTGACAGGGGGCCGCAGTTCACCTCTGAACTGTGGTCATCCATGGCTCAACTACTGGGGGTTAATCTGCACCGCACCACAGCGTACCATCCGCAGGCGAACGGCCTGGTGGAGCGCTTCCACATCCAGCTCAAGGCTGCCCTGAAGGCCCGGCTCGTTGGTCCGGACTGGGTCTGGGTCGACGCGATGCCATGGGTTTTACTGGGTGTCCGCACCGCACCCAAAGAGTACTTGGCCACTTCCTCGGCTGAATTGGTGTACTGGGCTCCACTGACAGTGCCCGGTGAGTTCGTTCCTTCCGCCCAGGGTCAGGCGGAACAACCATCGGCTGCCCTGCAACGCCTTCGGGAGACAGTGGGCAAGCTGGCACCAGTGCCGACGTCTCGGCACGGTTCGGTTAGGTCGCATTTCCCTTCCGCCCTGCAGGACTGTCCATTTGTTTTCCTGTGCCGGGATGCACACCGGACGCCCCTTCAGCGGCCGTATGAAGGACCGTTCAAGGTGCTTGAGCGTGGCTCTGCCACCTTCGTTTTGGACATGGGGGGTCGTCCTGAGACTGTCTCTATTTCGCAGCTGAAGCCGGCGCACGTGGACGTTAGCCAGCCGGTCCTACTGGCGTGGCCTCGCCCTCGGGGTCGTCCTGCGTCCCGGCCCTTACCCCCGGAATTCCCGTGGGTGTCTTCCCCTGGCGGGGTGGTTCCGGTTCCTGCGACCGATGTGGTGCGCACACGGTCGTCTTGTACGTCCCCCTGTCCGTTTCGTGCCTGCGGTTCTTGGGGGGGGGGGTCCTGTGGCGGTGCCCGGGGGCTAGGCCACTCCCTTGGTCATTCCCCTCGGCACTGAGTGGACAGGGGGGGATTAGGTCACTCCCTGGGTCATTCCCCTGGGGACAGAGTGGTCTGGTGCTAAGGGGTTTGTTGGAAGGGGTTATTGTTTTGACTCGTGGTGATGACTGAGTGAGTGTATATTCAGTTACTGCATTAAAGTTATTGTTACTTCTTACCTGGCGTCTGGCCTGATCCCTGTCACGTCCAGACCCACTACAATGCCATCTTTTACAATAATTCAACCGTCCCTTTGACCCCAGCCTAACCTATACAATCTTCCTTCATAAGGCATATGACGGTTCAGACCAGTAAACATTCTCAGAACTGCTCCAAACAGATTCACATCCCTCCTTAAACTACATTGAATCACCAGTGTGATCTCACCAATGCCCTCTATAACTGAAAAATAATAACTCAACTTTCTACTTAATTCCATTTGCAACAAATGATAATATTCTTTCAGACGCAAGGAAATGAGCTGCTGGTTTACAAAGAAAACCCCCACAAAGTGCTGGAGTAACTCAATGGGTCAGGCAGCATCTCTGGAAGACGTGGATAGACAGCGTTACGAGTTGTACCCTTCCCCAGCTGACATTTTGTCAGCAAGCCTCAGTAATTACTGTACCTGCAAACCAGCCTCCTGTGAATCTTGGCCAATAGAGAACATTCAGACAGGAATAATCTGCTCAATTTACTTACAGTCTTTTATCTATTCTAGTTTTGAGGCAGTTATCTCACTGTAATAATATTTTTGCCAAAAATATAGTTTAGAAATTTTTCTTTTACCCAGTAAGTGTAGATGGGACATGCCAGCGTGTGTTTGGAGCAGATAACAATCATTTCAGTACAGTGTTTAATGAATAAGTGCCAAAAAAAAAGAATAGTTGTGAAACTGGTCTCTTTGTATAATTTTCCTTTATCCGGAACTTGGTTCAGAATCCACCACTCACAATCCCAGCACAAACTCTGAACTAGTGTGTGCAGTTATAATCTCCAGAAATAAACAGCATTTTACATTGTTGTCATATGTACCACTGTGTACAAATACCTGATAAAACGATAGCGTGAATAACGTTTAGTGCAAGATAAATAATAATAATAATAATAATATATTCCTTTATTCGTCCCACACCGGGGAAATTTACAGTGTTACAGCAGCAAAGTGGATAGCAAGAGAGCAAGAGATCATTCATTATAAATAAAAGATATATAAATTGTCATCAGTTTTCTGTGTGTTCATAGCTGTTATTGTTGACTCGTCTGCTGGGAGCAGTGCTGGTTGAGCAGTCTCCCAGCAGCGGGAAGGAAGGACCTCCTATGTCTGTAAAGTCCAATCAAAGATTGGACATGTAAAGTCCAATCAAAGATTGGACATGTAAAGTCCAATCAAAGATTGTTTGAGGGTAGATAGTAGCTCAGGACCACGCTCCAGATGTTGGTAGGATGGTTCAATTGTCTGATAACAGCTGGATAGAAACTGTCCGTGAATCTGGAGGTGTTCGTTTTCGCACTTCTATACCTTTTGCCTGATGGGAGGCATTGCCTGATGGGAGTTACTGATATATATATACTTCCAAGTAGAAAATGGGATTGCAACGAGTAAACTAAGAAGCAAACTGCACCATGCTGAAACCTTTCTGTTAGTCAACACACATATATTTAGAAGATAGACACAAAATGCTGGAGTAACTCAACGGGACAGGCAGCATCTCTGGAGAGAAGGAATAAGTGGTGTTTCGGGTCGAGACTCTTCGTCAGACTGCCTGACCTCTCAGCCTGAAGAAGGGTCTCAACTTGAAATATCACCCATTCCTTCTCACCAGAGATACTGCCTGAACAACTGAGTACCCCAGCATTTTGTATCTATCTTCAGTGTTAGATAGACACAAATCTTACAACATCTGCATTTCATCCTATATATACAATTAGGTCTGTTTCAGCTTTATTAAGAAATCTATCGATCTATTTTGAATTCATGTGCAATAAAATAAAATCAAGTTCCATTGTTAATTTTGAAGATGAATTTACAAAATTTCCTTTTGGAGATAAAAGCTAATAAAAATTATCATATGCTGCTGATGATTGACACTATTTACACACTTCAGTTCAATTCCAAAACCATTTCATCAAATTGGGGATGGATTTATATTCTTTATGTCGCCGAATATTTTCACAGACAGAGCATGCATGTTCATGCCCGAATTGAGCCTTCCTCACTTTATAGTATTTTTTCCATTTGAAGTAGCTCATGTACAATTTTTCATCACCATCCAGCTTGTGAAGGTAATCAGCAAGCTCTTTGGCTGAACGAAAGTCAGCCACGTGAATGAAGGAATCACCTGGAATGTAATTTTCATAGTTCTCCCTGGATGGGCCCAGGACCACAGGAACACTACCCGCCAGCAGAGCATTGTAGAGCTTTTCAGTTATGTAATCTTTATGTATTGAGTTCTCGAAGGAAAGGTAGAACTTACATTTAGATATCGTTGGGATCAAATCATTATTACTCAGATATTTTTTGAAAGCTCGACCATATGTGTTAATCGGAACATATTTTTGAAGTTCTTTGTAATATTTTACCCTGGCATAATTAAAATTCCAGTTGCTTACAATCCAACACACTAGGCTGCTTTTCTTTGGCAAATCAAAGGCTTGCTGAACTCCGTTTATTGTTAGCGATCCATAAGGCACAGGAATATCTGAGTCTCTTCGATATGTCACGGTCAAATTGAAGAGTCGGTTAAGCTTTGTCGTTTTAGGAGAGTTTGTAGGTGACTCCATATTCATCCAAACCCATTTCTGGAAAACTGGTCGAGGGTGTGTGGGCAGATTGGACAGGTCTCCTCTGATATTCCTGTGATGGAAAAGTACAGCATGGGATTTGTTATACATGTTCTTATCCACTGTCAAATGGCAGTCATGGATGTTAAAAACAGATCCACAAGAATTGAGCGCAAATTTTTGACCAAAAGGCCAATGCCAAATGAGCACAATAATTTGATTATCTTCTTGTCGTAAACCAAGGATATTTTTCATGCTTTGATTTGAGGTGGCCGATTTCATGGGAGGAAGAATCCATCTGTTTGTTGGCTTAGCGTAGAGCATAAACAAGGCAAAAAAGCAGTAGAAAATCATGATGGAAATTAAAATGGTGTGCATAATCCATTTCTTAGAAGAAGTCATAATATGTCCTGTGAAAGAGAAGAATGAAAACCATTAGGATCCAAGGAACATGGGTCCTCATTCACTATAACTAGATCAATATCTCGGATAGACACAAAATGGTGGAGTAACACAGCGGGTCAGGCAGCATCTCTGGAGAAAAGGAATAGGTGACATTTCGGGTCGGAATCCTTCTTCAGACTTAAAGATAGAGAAGGCCAGAACTAAATAGAGACCGCAACAGATGACCTGAGGAAGGGTGGAATCCATTATGGCCCATAGTTGGGTGGGGAAGATGTGTTAACGTCAGGGATACAAGAATTAGAACAGTGGAACAAGTTGAATGACCGGGTGGGTGGGGGGGGGGGGGGGGAGAGGGGGGGGGGGGGGGGGGTTGGAAGAAATACAGGAGTTACTTGAAATTAGAGAAATTAAAGGTTTCAAACCGCTGGATTGAAATATGAGGTGCTGTTCCTCCAATTTGCTTGTGGCCTTACTCTGACAGTGGAGGAGGCTTGGGACAGAAAGGTCAGTATGGGAAAGGGAAGGGGAGTTAAAATGTTTGGCAACCGGGAGAACACGTAGGCCACGGCGGACTTAGCGTAAGTATTCAGCAAAATGATTGCCAAGTCTACGCTTGGTGTTGCCGACAGAACATTGTCTGTAGTTCCTCCTGTGCAACTGAGGTTTGTTTGCCCAGGTGATATTAAAAAAAGATGTCACCAACAAATCCTAAAAATATTTAAAAATTGCTAAAGGAAAAAATGGAAAGAAAAGTGAATGGATGCCTTTCTCCAAGTTTCTTTCAAAACTTGAAGAAATTAAACTTGTTTCAAACCATTCAACACTCCTTTTATAATGTATTGAATGAGACATCCAATTTACAATCTGCAAGACCTTATAGAAACGTGGTAAATAGGTGCAGGAGTAGACCATTCGGTCCTTCGAGCCAGCACCACCATTCAATATGATCATGGCTGATCATCTAAAATCAGTACCCCGTTCCTGCTTTTTCCCCATATCCCCTGACTTCTTTAGCCCTAAGAGCTAAATCTAACTCTCTTTTGAAATATAATATGGAACTATAACCAACTTTTCTGCTGAGAGGGTGCAGCCATTGGGTAAAGTTTTTCAATATTCAGTTTCAGGAGGACACCAATGGATTGGAAATCGAAAATGTGACTCCATTGTTCAAGTAGGGAGGAAGAAAAAATATGTGCAACAATAATAGGCTTGTCAGCTTAAAATCTGTAGTGGATAGATGCTGATCAGTTCTTGGCCTCAGTTATTTAATATTTTTATTTATGACACGATCAAGAGGGCAGTGTTTGGGAGAACATGTTACCATTAGGCCTCTACAACTGAATGAGTTAGCAAATGATGATTAATGTGGGGCAGTGTGAGGTTATGCATTTTGTTTGGAAGAATCTAAAGAGAGACTAATAATTTACTGCAGGAAGATTATGGATGAGCAAAGTGCAGAGGTACCTTGACGCTCGTGCAGGAATTGTGAAAGTGTAGCTGTTGAGATGTCTCCAGTCATGCAATGAGGAGATATGCTGACAAGATAATGGGGCAATCATTTGAACCGATTGAGGTGCGTTGGCACCAATTCTCCCAAAATATTGATAACATTTTGTAGGATCACACACTGAGGGATATGAGGGACTGTCACAGAAGAGGAGATGAGGCCTGAGGGAAATCGGCCAATGTTTCCGCGCTGTATCTGAAATATGAAAATAAAATATGAAAATATGAAATGATTATTTTGAATAGCTGGGATGTTATGATGGTCCATGTGGTCAACTCCTCTTTCTATTTAATTATATTTTTATAAAGAGTAACATCTTCACCCAAACAATTGTGAATTTTTGGAATAATCCTCCAGGTGGTCTGCGGAGGCATAATCTTAGAGTTGACTCAAAGTAAAAATGGACACATTACTGGTTATAATTGAAATGGGTATAGTGCAGGAAACTGAAGCTGAGATATCTCAGCTCCTAAATCTTATGTTTTCTCTTCCCTTTCAACCCCTAGCTTGTTCTGACTTATCTGTTACAGATTGTGTGAGGTGGGAAGATTTGAGCACACAGCTTCAGCAATCATCAACATTTTGAATATAGTGCATTTGAAAACATGCAACTGAACCTGCAGTGTTTTCAAACCATCCGTGGCATTTCGGAAGTCATCTATTTAACCCAAAAGACATTTCAATTAATTTAGCTTTCTAAAACTCACTGCAAAACCTAAACTAATTCATCAATAATGAGATCAGTAAAACAGAAAAAACAACATTTTAATCAACAATTCCAATGCAAATTTGACATAAAGCCATTATTGTAGTACTTTCCTTACTCAATGACAAAAGATATGGCCACAAATGAGACAGATGAATGAAATATAATTATCAAACGAAATATAGGGTTTGATTGTGTGTTTATTAGGAATCATGAACATTCTGACTAAGATTACAAAGAATACTTAAAGTACATCAATTTCTCCAAAGAGCTTGAACTTACTGTTGTAGTTCCAATCAAGTAAACGTTTATGGATTTATTGTTGCTCAGTTAAGATAATGTTCAAATGTCTGTATTTCAGGATAATACTTTCTTTAAAATTTATTGCATAAAATTTTAATTATCTTTCTAACAAAAGGGAATACTACATCCTGAACACATTTTATATTGTTATACAAAGCACAGAAGGAGAATTAGAAACTACCATAAAATTATTGAAGACATACACAAAATGTGAGAATAACTCAGTGGAATCAGGCAGCATCTCTGGAGAAAAAGAATAGGTGGCGTTTTGGGTTGGAACCCTTCTTCAGACGTTACGCCACTATTCTTTTTCACCAGAGATGCAGCCTGACCCGTTGAGTTACTCCAGAATTTTGCATCTCTCCGGTATAAACCAGCATCTGCAGTTCCTTCCTACATAAAATTATTGAAAGCATTCATATTCTGGTTTTGGGACAACAATCCTTTCCTGGTTTGGAGCTGCTTCTTCTCTCTGATTTCTAACGCACAGCCCCATACTTATTCCCCTAGATTCCCCCAAAGTTCCAATGTTTCCCCCCTTATCCTCCCATCCTCCTCTTTCTGCAGCTCAGCCCCCATTAGTAATAAGGTTCATCCAGAAGTACAAAGTAGATGATCCATCTCAGTTTCCACCTGAGACCATCTGTTGTCTCAGTCCATCAGTGAAATCATGGCCTGGCCAATAGAATTCACTCAACATGACACCAAGAAAAACACTTGTCAAAAGTTATGTCAAAACCCTTTTTCATCTTCCTATCTATGTGAAGCCATTTCCAGGGAATTGTCTACTTGTATTGCTATACCCCACTGTCTACTCCCCAGAGACTGACAATGCACTGTGAAGATCCTACCTTGCTTTGACTTCTCCAAATACAACACCACACATATCTGAAATAAATTCCTTTCCTCAGCCCTTGTGCCATCTGCAAGCTTACGATTCATGCCTTGCACATTCTCATCCAAATCATTGATATAGATGACAAACAGCAATGTACCCGACATTGATCCTTGAGGTTGTATCCAGTTTTTTGCTAATTTAGTATCCAGTCAGCAAGCTGTCCTTGTATCCTGTGCAATCTACCACAGCAGCCTAGAATCTTATCCAAGGATTTGCTAAACTCCATATAAACAATGTCTATGGCCCTGCCCCAACAACCAACTTGGTTACGTTAAAAAAAAGCTCAATAAACTCGCGCAACAGGATTTCCCTCACACAAAACCTTGCTGGCTATTAGTGATAATTTTACAAAACTCTTTAGATTCTGGAGTAGTTCCTGAGGACTGGAGGGTAGCTAATGTAACCCCACTTTTTAAAAAGGGAGGGAGAGAGAAAACGGGGAATTATAGACCAGTTAGCCTAACATCGGTAGTGGGGGAAATGCTAGAGTCAGTTATTAAAGATGTGATAGCATTACATTTGGAAAGTGGTGAAATCATCGGACAAAATCAGCATGGATTTACCAAAGGCAAATCATGTCTGACGAATCTTATAGAATTTTTCGAGGATGTAACTAGTAGAGTGGATAAGGGAGAACCAGTCGATGTGTTATATCTGGACTTTCAGAAGGCCTTCGACAAGGTCCCACATAGGAGATTGGTGTACAAACTTAAAGCACACGGTATTGAGGGTTTAGTGTTGAGGTGGATAGAAAATTGGTTGGCGGACAGGAAGCAAAGAGTAGGAATAAACGGGTCCTTTTCAGAATGGCAGGCAGTGACTAGTGGGGTACCGCAAGGCTCAGTGCTGGGACCCCAGCTATTTACAATATATATTAATGATTTGGACGAGGGAATTGAATGCAACATCTCCAAGTTTGCGGATGACACGAAGCTGGGGGGCTATGTTAGCTGTGAGGAGGATGCTAGGAGGCTGCAACGTGACTTGGATAGGTTAGGTGAGTGGGCAAAGGCATGGCAGATGCAGTATAATGTGGATAAATGTGAGGTTATCCACTTTGGTGGCAAGAACAGGAAAGCAGACTATTACCTGAATGGTGGCCAATTAGGAGAAGGTGAGATGTAACGAGACCTGGGTGTCGTGGTGCACCAGTCATTGAAAATAGGCATGCAGGTGCAGCAGGCAGTGAAGAAAGTGAATGGTATGTTTGCATTCATAGCGAGGGGATTTGAGTATAGGAGCAGGGAGGTTCTGCTGCAGTTGTACAGGGCATTGGTGAGACCACACCTGGAGTATTGCGTACAGTTTTGGTCTCCTAATCTGAGGAAAGACATTCTTGCCATAGATGGAGTACAGAGAAGGTTCACCAGATTGATTCCTGGGATGGCAGGACTTTCATATGAAGAAAGACTGGATAGACTCGGCTTGTACTCGCTGGAATTTAGAAGATTGAGGGGGGATCTTATAGAAACTTACAAAATTCTTAAGGGGTTGGACAGGCTAGATGCAGGAAGATTCTTCCCGATGTTCGGGAAGTCCAGAACAAGGGGTCACAGTTTAAGGATAAGGGGGAAGTCTTTTAGGACCGAGATGAGAACGTTTTTTTTCACACAGAGAGTGGTGAATCTGTGGAATTCTCTGCCACAGAAGGTAGTTGAGGCCAGTTCATTGGCTATATTTAAGAGGGAGTTAGATGTGGCCCTTGTGGCTAAAGGGATCATGGGGTATGGAGAGAAGGCAGGTACGGGATACTGAGTTGGATGATCAGCAATGATCATATTGAATGGCGGTGCAGGCTCGAAGGGCCGAATGGCCTACTCCTGCACCTATTTTCTATGTTCTATGTTTCTACGTTTCTATGATGCCTCGATGGTCGATGAGAACGTGGAGGTACCACTGTATGCGGGTAGGGGAAGAACATTGGAGGACCCGGCATGGAGGGATTGCATTGGGGAGGGGGGGAAACAAAGTACAATGGTGACCCGTGTTGAGGAACCACTGTGGGGGGGGGAGAACTAAAGGAGGAGCCGGCGTGCTTTGTAACTTTGTCAGCACTGTAGGTTGTCACTATTTGTATACATTGGGTGTGCAAGCAAAGAATTGCACTGTGCCTAGTCACATGTGACAATAAAGAATTCCTAATCCATTTCAGAATCCAATTAAGAATTTTGTCATTTCTAATTTACAAGGGCAAATACATGTATCAGTGTTTTGGATTTAGTTAGGCGTGAAATGTTGGCCATCATAACGAGAGGATTTCAGTACAAGAGTAAAGAGGTTCTTCTGCAGTTGTATAGGGCCCTGGTAAGACCACATCTGGAGTATTGTGTACAGTTTTGGTCTCCTAATTTGAGGAAGGACATCCTTGTAATTGAGGCAGTATAGCATAGGTTCACGAGATTGATCCCTGGGTTGGTGAGACAATAGGCAATCGACAATAGACAATAGACAATAGATGCAGGAGGAGGCCATTTGGCCCGTCGAGGTAGCACCACCATTCAATGTGATCATGGCTGATCATTCTCAATCAATACCCCGTTCCTGCCTTCTCCCCATTCCCCCTGACTCCGCTATCCTTAAGAGCTCTATCTAACTCTCTCTTGAAAGCATTCAGAGAACTGGCCTGCACTGCCTTCTGAGGCAGAGATTTCCACAGATTTAGAACTCTCTGACTGAAAAAGTTTTTCCTCATCTCCGTTCTAAATGGCCTACCCCTTATTCTTAATCTGTGGCCCCTGGTTCTGGACTCCCCCAACATTGGGAACATGTTTCCTGCCTCTAACGTGTCCAACCCCTTAATAATCTTATATATTTCGATAAGATCCCCTCTCATCCTTCTAAATTCCAGTGTATACAAGCCTAGTCACTCCAGTCTTTCAACATATGACAGTCCTGCCATTCCGGGAATTAACCTAGTAAACCTACGCTGCACGCCCTCAATAGCAAGAATATCCTTCCTCAAATTTGGGGACCAAAACTGCACACAGTACTCCAGGTGCGGTCTCACTAGGGCCCTATACAACTGCTGAAGGACCTCTTTGCTCCTATACTCAACTCCTCTTGTTATGAAGGCCTCAGACTGATTCCTCAGACTGTCATATGAGGAAAGATTGAAAAGAATAGGCTTGTATTCACTGGAGTTTAGAAGGATGAGAGGGGATCTTATAGAGACATATAAAATTATAAAAGGACTTGACAAGCTAGATGCAGGAAAAATGTTCCCAATTTTGGGGAGTCCAGAACCAGGGGCCACAGTCTTAGAATAAAGGGGAGGCCATTTAAAACTGAGGTGAGAAGGAACTTTTTCACCCAGAGAGTTGTGAATTTGTGGAATTCTCTGGAAAAGAGGGCAATGGAGGCCAAATCACTGGATGAATTTAAGAGAGAGTTAGATAGAGCTCTGGGGGCTAGTGGAATCAAGGGATATGGGGAGAAGGCAGGCACGGGTTACTGATTGTGGATGATCAGCCATGATCACAATGAATGGCTGTGCTGGCTCAAAGGGCCGAATGGCCTGCACCTATTTTCTATGTTTCTATATCTTAATTGTTAATCTGAATTGCACAGGCATAAGTATGAGACAAAATCTCTACTACAAGCTCCGTTTTCACCCCAAATAATTCAAAGAACTGAAAGCTTTCATAGGTATTTACATAAAACAAGTATTTACATGTATAGCAAAACAGTTCTTATTGATATATTAGACTTAATATATGCAGTGTATTTATGTACGGCAAGTACAATAATCTCTCCCAGAGCACTAAAATCAGAATGCTAAAGAGTTGTATTTTTACTTGTATTTAGATTAGATTAATACAAATA
Organism: Rhinoraja longicauda; assembly: GCF_053455715.1. Lineage (NCBI taxonomy): Eukaryota > Metazoa > Chordata > Chondrichthyes > Rajiformes > Arhynchobatidae > Rhinoraja > Rhinoraja longicauda. The sequence continues at coordinate 63,665,210 of NC_135957.1, read as the reverse complement.
ATAGTAAACTCGTACCTGCTGAATGATATAGTCAAATCTCTGAGATGGGTAAATAGTCCAGTTTTCAGTCTGTCCTTCCCTAAAATATCCTTCTTCTTTCCGTAGGTTTTGATAAAAGGACACTGAAAAATTATAACTTGTGCATGCCTCACCTTTTACGATATGGTTTCGAGAGATTCCTGTTTGATAGGTGTTTATTTAAATTAGCTCAGTCTTGCTTAACCAGGAAGCAGGTCAACAGTTGAATTTGAAATGAAACAAGTCCCGATTGTTAATGATCTCCAAAAGTGCAATACAATTAGTTCTCACTGTTATAATTTCATAGCAGAAAATATAGTTTTATGTTGAATCTATTAAAAGTCTATCCTTCAGGTTGAGATCAGGTTTAGGCAGACTGAGCGGAAGTGTTCAGCGAAACAATCGCCGAGCCTGTGCTTGGGTAAACTCAAACTCTAACATATAACATATAACATATAACAACTACAGCATGGAAACAGGCCTGTCCGGCCCTACCAGTCCACGCCGACCATTCTCCCTGACCTAGTCTCATCTACCTGCACTCAGACGTAAAGAATGTCAACTGGCCTGGATAAAATATATCTGAGGTTGTTTTAGTTAAATGCAGGTGCATTTAGGAGGTTTTATTATCTTTATATTTTATTTTAAAAAACAAAAAGATACTTCTTTAAATTTTAATAGATTTTTACTGCTCTATTATATTTTTTCATTTGTTGAGGATCTGGCCAACATTTATTTTCTGGTAGATAGACACAAAATGCTGGAGTAACTCAGCAGGTCAGGCAGAATCTCTGGAGAAAATGGATAGGTAACGTTTCAGGTCAGGACCCTTCTTCAGACTGATTGTAGGGTGGTGGTGATGTGGGCGGGGATTGTTGTGGGGTACTGTAATGAAGAAAAAAGCAGGATAAATTGGGGCCAGCAACTGATGACCTCAGGCAGGGAGGTTCCCTGAAACACTGATTATTCGCAAGAGATGTACGATCCCAAGAGGGATACATCGGGCTGCAAATTGTGGAACTGGTTAACTGACCTTTAGTGGAGGAAGTGGGGTAAAGTGGGAACAGAAAGGGGAGGGAGGGAATGTTTGTAGAAGTTATCTAAAAGTATAGAATTCAAAGTTCGTACAGCTCGGATGTCAGTTACCTAAGCAAAATATGAGGTGCTGTTCCTCCAATTTGCATGTGGCCTCACTCTATCAGAGGAGGAAGCCCTGGACAGAAAGGTCAGTATGGGAATGGGAAGGGGATTTAAAACGGTTCAAAGCCGGGAGATCTAGTAGTCCTTGGCGAACCAAGCGTATGTGTTCAGCGAAACGGTCGCCGAGTTTGTGATTTGTCTTGCCAATGTGCAGGGGATATTTTCCTATCATCATTAGACTTGAAAGGTTGTGATGGCTGTTCTGGTGAGGACAGTCCCGTAATCTTGTGGATTGAGAGTTTCCAGATTTACGATACGATAAAGGAGGGAAATTGATCAAACCTTTAGGTGCAGCAACAAAGAAAGAATGGTCACATATTTCTGAGTCGGTCTATTGCAATTGGACTATTAGTGCTTTAGTGCTTGGATAGATTCTGGAGGCAATGTCTTCACTACTACAGCTGGAATATTATCCGATGCCACGGCCTTTGCCACATCTCTCACCCATTTCTTAATGTTGCGCAGCGTAAATCAAATTGGATTCCAAGAGTGTGGATGTCAAAGTGGATCGTTGGCTGAGCACAAGCTTTTGAGTTATGCTTGGTTGTGAAGGCTTTACTCTCACCTTTAACACTCGTGCTCAGACCTGGCATAACAGCTTCATTCATTTGGGTGTAATTCTTGGGTCTCTGTGATCATGTAGGAGAATTCGAGCATTAATAAATGAGGAAATAAATTTAAGTCCATCAGTGCTCACCAATCGTCCTTACCTGCCTGCCCTGATAGCCCAACAGTTGGATAATATTAGGTTCCACTGTTTCTGGGTCTCATCCTGTGCAGCATTTATCTAAGTTCATAATATGTGCTTGTGGTACCAAGGGGCAGAGACTAGTCTTTATCCAGTAATGCCAGTGAGTATCAGTTGCGGGTTGCTCATGCCTCCACAAACTTGGTTCATCCAGAGACAGTCCATGGGCATCGGCGTAGTCAATGATAGTGTCTTGAGAACAGTCATCATTACGGTCAAGGAGGTGATGAAGGTCCTAACACATATGAAGAAGGGTCTCGGCCCAAAACATCACCCATTCCTTTTCTCTAGTGATGTCGCCTGTCCAGCTGTTTTACTCCAGATTTTTGTGTCTATCTTTGAAGGTAGACAAATCTCCCAGGCCTGACCAGATATATCCGAGGGCACTGCGAGAAGCTAGAGAGGAAAGCGCAGGTGCCCTGGCTGAGATTTACGAGTCATCATTAAATACAGGTGAGGTGTCAGAAGACTGGAGGGTGGCAAATGTTGTCCTTCTCTTTTGCCCTCCCCTTCCCAGTTCTCCCACTGTCTTCCTCTCTCCACCTATATCCTTTCTTTGTCCCGCCCCCCTGACATCAGTCTAAAGAAGGGTCTCGACCCAAAACGTCACCCATTACCTCTCTCCCAGATGCTGCCTGACCTGCTGAGTTACTCCAGCATTTTGTGATACCACCAGCATCTGCAGTTATTTTCCTACATTCTTTCCTTGTATATCCTTGGACCAACTCCACTGCTGTTCCAGGTGTGGACTCCTATATATCGACGAGACCAAGCATAGACTGGGCGATTGTTTCGCTGAACACCTCTGCCTTGGCTTATGATCTAATGATCTTATGATCTTTTTTTAAAACTTTTATTTATTTCTTCAACACACATAGTACAGAACACATACAACATGGAGGAGATACATATTCAGTTACGCCTGTTTTCACGTATATTCTCTCGTTTTCATGTCTGTTATGAACATGGTTAATAACTACTTTGTAATGACCATAGGGATTGGTCCTTAGAGTCGAACCCTCGGATTGGCCAGCAAGGTCACATGGTGGTGCGACCATAGGGATTGGTCCTGAGAGTCGAACCCGCTGATTGGCCAGCTAGGTCAGGTGGTGGTTTTGTGGCCCAAAAACCAGGCAGTGGGAAGAGAACATCGATGTGAACAGTTTGAGTTAATGGTTGACTGTAATCTCGTTTGTTATCCTTTGTTATTGAATATTGCTGCCGCAATAAACTTCTTTAACAAAGTACAAGCCTCCAGACTCGCCATATTGGTGACCCCGACGTGATCTCGCCGATCATCTACCATGGAGGGACAAGACGCCCCTTCTTTGGTTCTAACGCCCGGCGTACCGCAGCTAAACGCGGTCAGCGTTCATCTTCCTCCGTTTTGGGCGCATCAACCACAACTTTGTTTTGCCCATGCTGAAGCTCAGTTCCACCTGAGAAACATCTCGGTGGACGAGACAAAGTTTTATTACCTGGTCAGCGCTCTACCGCCTGAGACGTCCGCACGAGTGATGCAGTTCATCACCTCCCCTCCTGCAGACGGCAAGTACGAGGCGCTGAAGGTACTCTTGCTTCGAACCTTCGGATTCAGTAGGCATGATCAAGCTGAGAGGCTTTTGCACCTGCCGGATCTCGGAGATCGGCTGCCATCCGCCCTCATGGCCGAAATGTTGGTGCTGGCAGGTGAGCACAAGGATTGCCTCATGTTCGAGCAGGCATTCCGAGAACAACTTCCAGAAGATGTTAGGCTTATGCTCACGGATTGTTCTTTTAAGGACCCCATGGCATATGCGGAGAAAGCCGATGCGCTCGAAAAAACACAGTTCGATCAACAGGGTCTCGGCACCATTAGGCAGCCGGCAGCGGCACCAAGATGGCGCCGCGACTCCTTACTCGTTCTGGTCGCGAAATCCGGCTCCCTGCTAGGTTCCGTACCTCGGGGTCTGGGGGGGGGGGGGGGTCATGTAGTGGCCATAGGGATTGGTCCTGAGAGTCAAACCCTCGGATTGGCCAGCAAGGTCACATGGTGGTGCGACGGATTGGTCCTGAGAGTTGAACCCGCTGATTGGCCAGCTAGGTCAGGTGGTGGTTTTGGGGCCCAAAAACCAGGCAGTGGGAAGAGAACTTCGATGTGAATAGTTTGAGTTAATGGTTGTCTGTAATCTCGTTTGTTATCCTTTGTAATTGAATATTGCTGCTGCAATAAACTTCTTTAACAAAGTACAAGCCTCCAGACTCGCCATAACTTCCTCATTGGTAATAATAATTCACATATTATCTCAACAAGGATATCACTCATCATATACCTTACCTCTCGTACCACCTATGAAATTACTCCTGTAACTGTGATATTAACCAAACGATCAACCGATGTAATAAAAATTAAAATCAATCCGAAAAAGTAAATAAATAAACAAAGCAAAAAAAAAAAAAAAAAAAAAAAAATGGTGACTAGAGTTCTGGCATCACCTGTATTAATGGTGACCATCTTTTAACAAACTCGTCTGTTTTCAACTGTATTTTTGCTGTGATTTTCTCCATGATAAATACACTTTTTACCCTGTCTCTCCATTGCGTTATGTGGCTTCAACTAGGAAACTGTTATCATTTTATTTTGCTATCAAAAGTAGAATTCTCAGTAGATAAATTAACTGTCCATCTGTCACATTATCAGGGAGTGTACCCAGTATACAGAGTGCTGGATCTAAAGTAAAGTTAATGCCCAATACCTGTTCAATTTTGTTTTAAACACTCTTCCTGAAATCCAGGAGCTTTGGGCAATCCCAAAATATATGTGTGAAGTCCCCCAACATTCCACAATCCCTCCAACATAGCTCAGATGTGTTACTATATTTTGATGTGATAGATGGAGTGTTAAAATACCGCATTTTCACCTTCCAATCAAATTCCCTCCATGTTGGACTGTTGGTTAATTTATGTCCTGCTTTGAATGATTCCTCCCAATTTTCATCTGTTATTATAATATTTGATTCCAACTCCCATTTTTCTTTGACATCCATATTGTTATCATTAGATTAATGTTGTATTATTTTATAAATTTTCAATAGGGCTCCTTTTTTTGTCTCTTCCTCTGAAGATGACATTAACAGTTCGTCTAGTTTGGATGGTTTTTTACAAATATTCCCACTGTAGCGACCATAGAAAGTGGTCCTAGTTGTCGAACCCTCAGATTGGCCAGCAAGGTCACGTGTGGGTGCGACCGTAGGGATTGGTCCAGAGAGTGACAAATGCCTTTTGTGCATCTAAACTGAGCAACATGGTAGGTTGAGGATTACTTTTAGTGCATGATATAAGATTTAGTGTTCTCCTAATATTGTTGGCTCCTTGTCCACAAGGAATAAAACCTGTTTGATCCGGTTTGATTAATTTGGTTATACATTTCTGCATTCTCTGTGCTAATATGTTTGTTAATATTTTTAAGTCATTTCAGATCAAGCTACCAGGCCTATATCCCTCACGTGAAGTTGGATCTTTGCCCTCCTTGTGTAGGACTGAGATGATGGCTTCTGACCAAGTTTTTGGCGGGTTACCTGATGATAGAGCATAGTTAAAGACTTTAGATAGTACTGGTGTAATCTCTTCTGTAAAACATTTGTAAAATTCTCCCGGGTACCCATCTGTGCCAAGGGATTTATTATTTTAAAGAGTTTTTATAGTATCAGGTATTTCTTGTAATGAAGTGTGCTGTATCATTTTAGATGCATCCTCTGCCGATAGAGATAGGGTCTCGACCCGAAACGTCACCCATTCCTTCTCTCCCGAGATGCTGCCTGACCTGACCAGCCCCCGGTACAGGAGTTTGAGGTCCCAGCGGTTCGTTTTTTCCATATTCACGTGGATTTAGTAGGACCCTTGCCTTCCTCCCGTGACTACACCCATCTGCTCACGGTGGTGGATCGGTTCACCCGGTGGCCAGAGGCTTTCCCATTGTCAGATACCTCTGCTGCCTCTTGTGCCAGGACCTTGGCCCTCCATTGGGTGGCACGTTTCGGGGTTCCGGCTGTTATTACCACCGACAGGGGGCCACAGTTCACTTTGACCCTCTGGGCCACGCTAGCAGAGCTGTACGGTTCCCGGTTGCAACACACCACAGCGTACCACCCCCAGGCTAATGGGCTTGTGGAGAGGTTCCACCGACAACTCAAGGCTGCCCTCAGTGTGAGGCTGGAAGGCCCGGACTGGGTAGACCAACTTCCCTGGGCCCTTCTGGGCATCCGGACCGCTCCTAAGCAGGATCTCGGTGCTTCGTCCGCGGAACTAGTATATGGATCGCCACTTCGAGTACCCGGGGATTTGCTTCCGGACTCCTCCGGCCAGCTGCCTCCAGTTCAGTCAGACTTAATATCTCTCCGGGCACGCGTGGGTTCCCTGTCCCCGGTTCTGACTTCACGTCATGGGTGTCCCATGGTACACGAACCGCCTGCCCTGCAGGACTGCGAGTTTGTATTTCTGCGTAAGGATGCCCATCGTTCCCCGTTGCAGAGGGTCTATGGGTTTTGCGTAAGGGGACGGTCACCTTCACCTTAGACGTGGGCGGCAGGAGTGAGCTCGTCTTGGTGTCCAGGCTTAAACCTGCGCACTTGGATCCGGACCGCCCGGTCCTGGCCGGCCAACCACCTCGGCGAGGCCGGCCTCCTGCAGTTCCGCTCAGTCCAGGACCCCCCGCTCTGGTAGTTCCACCAGGTCCGGAATCCCCTGCTCCTGTGGTTCAGGCTGCCCCTCTCCTTACTCGTTCTGGTCGCGAAATCCGGCTCCCTGCTAGGTTCCGTACCTCGGGTTCTGGGGGGGGTCATGTAGCGACCATAGAAAGTGGTCCTAGTTGTCGAACCCTCAGATTGGCCAGCAAGGTCACGTGTGGGTGCGACCGTAGGGATTGGTCCAGAGAGCGACACCGCTGATTGGACAGCGTGGTCATATGCGCTTTTGGCGCCCAAAAAGAGTCAGTTGGGAGACGTCTTCGAAGAGAACAGTTAGTTTTAATGGTTGTCTGTAATCTTGTTAAGAAAACTTTGTAATCGAATATTGCTGTCGCAATAAACTTCTTCAACAAAGAACAAGTTTCCAGACTCGCCATACCACATTCCTTATGTTTCTAAAGGTAATGTCGCAGTTGTAGGAATTTATAAAAGTCATGAGCTGGTAGATTAAATTCCTGTGCAAGTTGTTCGAATGACTTCATGGTCTGTCCATTAAACACTTGTGCGATATATATTAACCCCTTTTTTGTCCAATTGTTATACCCTGAGTCCATAGTTGATGATATATTTTAAAAGTAGAATTAGAAACCCCAATAGGCAATGACTGGAACAAAAACAGGAATCTTGGTCGTATGTTCATTCTTATCGTTTCTATTCTCCCCATCAAAGTCAGTGGTAAAATTTCCCATCTAGCCAAATCCTTCTTTATCTCAGTTGTCAATTTCCCATAGTTTGCCTCAAATAGCTGTGATATAATGGGAGTAATAATAACATCCAGGTATCTAATCCCTTTATTAGTCGATTTAAAGTGAACCTTTCCCTCTAGTTCTGCTGGAATATCACCTGAAAGCATCATAGCTACTGATTTAGTATCATTGGTCAAATATCCCGATATTCATTCAGGGTGTATAACAGGGCTGGTATAGATGAGGATGGGTCACTTATACATGTTAATATATCATCCGTGAATAAAGATATTTTGTGTTCTATCCCCCCATCGTCCCTTATTCCTTTTATGTCTTTATTTTTTCTTATTAACTCAGCCAACGGTTCCATACTAGCAGCAAATAATAATGGACTCAGACAATCTCCTTGTCTGACTCCTCTTTTGAGGAAGAAAAAATCTGAGCAACAACCATTAACTCTGATCCGTGATTTAGGGTTTTTATATACCATTTTCACCCAGTCTATGAAAATCGAGTGGAACCCAAAACCCTCCAATGTGCGGTATAGGAAACTCCATTTTACCCGATCAAATGCCTTTTGTGCATCTAAACTGAGCAACATGGTAGGTTGAGGATTACTTTTAGTGCATGATATAAGATTTAGTGTTCTCCTAATATTGTTGGCTCCTTGTCCACAAGGAATAAAACCCGTTTCATCCGGTTTGATTAATTTGGTTCTACATTTCTGCATTCTCTGTGCTAATATGTTTGTTAATATTTTTAAGTCATTTCAGAGCAAGCTACCAGGCCTATATCCCTCACATGAAGTTGGATCTTTGCCCTCCTTGTGTAGGACTGAGATGATGGCTTCTGACCAAGTTTTTGGTGGGTTACCTGATGATAGAGCATAGTTAAAGACTTTAGATAGTACTGGTGTAATCTCTTCTGTAAAACATTTGTAAAATTCTCCCGGGTACCCATCCGTGCCAAGGGATTTATTATTTTAAAGAGTTTTTATAGTGTCAGGTATTTCTTGTAATGAAGTGTGCTGTATCATTTTAGATGCATCCTCTGCCGATAGAGATAGTAAATGTAATCTTTTAAGGAATGCCTGTGTTTTGATTTCTGTGAAATTGGACTCCGAGTCGTTATATAGATTTTTATAATAATCTGCAAAAGCTTCCGCTATCTCTGATGGCTTTACCATAATTTGTTTGGAAGTAGGGAGTCTTATTTTTGAAATTATCCTATTTGTTTGGGCCTTTCGAAGTTGGAATGCTAATAAACGACTTGCTCTATTACCCATCTCATAATATCTTTGGCTTGTAGAAAACGTAGAGCTCCATCCGCTTTATATGTTAGAAGTTCTTCTAATCTTTGCCTAATTCTTTTCAGTTCAAGGAGTATGGAGTTGTCTGATGTTCTCTTATGTTCTAACTCCAATTCTCTAATTTTACTCTCTAGCACTCTCTGCTGTTGTAGATGCGCTTTTCTCAACCTAGAAGTTATTTCTATTATTTTCCCTCTTATGACTGCTTTACCCCCTCCCATAAAATCGATGGTAATACCTCACCATTGTCATTTATTTGAATGTATTCCCTTAAATTTTATTTTAGTTCCTTTACTACCCTCTCGTCTGATAGGATTGATACATTAAGTCTCCAATATTTGAAAAGATTTTATTTGTCCATTATTTGTCCATTATTTAATACTCTAGATTTTTTTGTGTGATTGGTCCCTGTTCTGGTGGTAACCTGTCTAATTTGCCATTCTGTACTGTATTGAAATCCCCACCCATTAATATCATCCCTTTTCCATTACTGGTAATTACATTAGCTACGTTTTTAAAGAATGTCTCTTTCCCCTCATTAGGGGCATAGATATTGAGTATAGGGATAATCATGTCTCCTATGGAGCCAATTATCATAACGTATCTTCCCATATTATCTTTTATCACTTTCTCTGCAGAGAATGGCAGCGATTTATTAATTAATATGGCCACTCCCCTTCTCTTGCCATATGAAGCATGAAATACTTGGTTTACCCTTTCCCTTTTCATTTTTTTATATTCCTCCTCAACCAAATGTGTTTCTTGTAATAAAGCAATTAAACATTGTAGTTTCTTCAGTTGGCTCAGTATCTTCTTCCTCTTGATGGGATGATTTAAACCATGGACATTATAAGATACAAAATTTAACCCATTCATATTAACCAACACTTCTGTTAGTTTGCATAGGTAGTATATTACCTTTAACAAGCTCTGCTTTTACTTCATATGTTTTATATTAGGCAGTTATTCTAATTGTCTAAGTATGTTTCAGGACCTCCACTTATTTATGCATTTATTTATTCAAGTACTTTTTCTGGTCCTACCATAATGATCAAGTTCGTGAGTTCACTCAGTGAGGGCCTATAAGTCTGTCTCTGTGATGTGTGGCTGCCACTTCTTCTCCTTCCGTCTTGTCACCATAGTCCAGCTGCCTTGCGCCAAGTCCCTCTGTAGTCTCTCTATCTCATCCTCCTCGACATGAATCCCCATGTCCTTCAGGGTAGGCGCAGCTTCCGTTAGTGTAGTGAACGTCTTAGTCCCCGAGTCCTTTAGTTTTTTTATTACGTCCCTTACCTTCTTCCTCTTTTTTTGTATCTCAGTCGTTCGTATAGTCTTGATTGAAGTAAATGGTCCGTCCTTCAAATGTAGCCTTTTGGTTCCATGCTTGCTGTATTATATGCTCTTTCACTTGTTCACGGACAATGATCGCTCTCGGGAGGGCAGTCTTCTCTTTCGGTTTGGCGACCAGCGAGCCGTGTGCTCTTTCATGGACATGAACGACAGGATTCATGTCCATGTCGTTTGGAATTTGCAGTAATGAACGAATAAAATCAGTCACAAATCCTATTGTGTCATTTTTCTCAGAGCCCTCCGTGATGCCATGTGTCCGTATATTATAACGTCTCGACCTTGATTCCAAATCGTCACACTTTGCAGATAACTTTGGCTCTTGGTGAAGTAGGAAGGCAACCGATCTTTCCAGCCGCGCTGTCTTATCTTCTGTGCCTCCCAGTCTTTCTTCCATATTTATTGTTCGCTGCTCCAAAGTGACTGTTCTTTCCACAAGTTCCATGTTATTCTCAAGTCTAGTCAAAGCATTTTTGTTGTCATTAACCGCTTCTGTGTGCTCTTGCCTTAGCCTGTGTATCTCCACCAATATTACCTAGTCCTGTTCGCCTCCTCCATGCTCGGTCTCCAGTTTCGTTCCTTTCGTCGCGTCGGCACCTCCTTCATTTACATTTTCCTTCTTCCCAGGCCTGCCTTTTCTCTCCATCTCCTTTTATTAAATTTCTTCGTCACATTTCCATTAATTCGACTCACTTTCTGCCGTACATGTTGTTTTTAAAGAGCTTGTTTTGGTCGGTTTTTGGAAGAGCTAAATTTCAACCCGTGTCCTACCACATGTCGCCACCGGAAGTCTCCGATCTTATAATCTTAAATCGGAAGCAGACCACTCCGCCCCTAACCTTGCCTGAGGACACCATGCAGTCCATTTGGTGTAGCGAGAATCCCTCAAGTTGTTTGGCACAATGAGGTGAAGCAGGTGTGAGCCATGTCTCTGTAAAACATAGTACGCCACAGTCCTTCAGTTCACTGAAGTAGGCGTGGCTATAATCAGATTCCCGTCCACCCCGACGATGTCCCCAAGACGGCCATCGTGACGCCATTTGGCCTTTTCGAATTCCTCCGTATGCCGTTTGGACTTAAGAATGCTGCGCAAGCTTTTCAGTGGCTGTGTGTGCCGTGGCCTGGACGTTGTATTCGTGTACCTCGATGACATTTTGGTGGCAAGCCGCTCGAGACAGGAGTATGCTGCCCATCTCCGCCAGCTATGCCAGCTCCTTAGCGATCATGGGCTTGCCATCAACATCGCCAAATGCCATTTCGGGGTGTCGTCCATTGATTTCCTGGGCCAACACGTGACCCCGCACGGGGCGCTGCCGCTCCCGGACAAGGTGGACGCGGTGCGCCAGTTTCCATGCCCGACCACCGTGAGGGGCCTCCAGGAGTTCGTTGGGATGGTGGCCTTTTACCACCGATTTGTGCCGTCTGCAGCCCGGATCACGGGCCTGCTGTTTCACCTCATGGCGGGCAAGCGCAAGGAGGTCGAATGGACTGACGTTGCGGTGGCGGCGTTCCACCGCGACAAGGAAACCCTGGCTACGGCCACGATACTCGTGCACGCACGGGCGGATGGACCAACTAGTCTGCCGGTCGACGCTTCGGATGTGGCGGTTGGGGCGGTGCTCGAACAGCAGATTGATGGGTGTTGGAAGCCTCTCGCCTTCTTCAGCCTGCCTTTGACCGCGAGCTCCATGCCCTTTACCTTACAGTCCGCCACTTCCGCTATTTCCTCGAGGGGCGTGCCTTCACCGCGTACACTGACCACAAGCCTCTCACCTTTGCGTTCGCCAAGGTGTCCGACCCGTGGTCAGCCCGCCAGCAGCGGCAGTTGGCTTTCGTCTCGGAGTACACTACCTCCATCTGTTTCGTCGGCGGCAAAGACAACAGAGTGGCCGACGCCTTGTCTCGACCTGTGGTCCACGCCGTCCTGCAAGTGACCGATGGCATCGACTACTCAACCCTGGCGGCCGCCCAGTTGACGGACGAGGAGATGTCCGCCTATCGTACCGCCGTTTCGGGCCTGCGGTTGGAGGACCTTCCCTGTGGCGCTGGGGGCGCAATGCCGCTGAGCGATGTCTCCACCGGGCAGCCGCGCCCCATTGTTGCTGTTGCCTGGCGGCGCCGGGTGTTCGAGGTGCTCCACGGGCTGGCCCACCCTTCCATTCGGGCGACGACGACCCTCGTGGCTTCCCGTTTCGTGTGGCACGGGTTGTGTAAACAGGTTGGACATTGGGCGCGCACCTGCATCCCTTGCCAAACTGCAAAAGTACAGCGGCATGTGCGAGCGCCACTCCAGGATTTCCCCGTCCCTCACCACCATTTTGACCACATCCACGTGGACATCGTGGGGCCGCTGCCGCCTTCTCGGGGCTTCACCCACCTCCTGACTATGGTGGACCGTTTCACGTGGTGGCCGGAGGCAGTTCCACTGCCGGACACTTCTGCCTCTACTTGTGCCCGTGCGTTGACGGCTCACTGGATTGCCAGGTTTGGGGTGCCGCTCGACATCACGTCTGACAGGGGGCCGCAGTTCACCTCTGAACTGTGGTCATCCATGGCTCAACTACTGGGGGTTAATCTGCACCGCACCACAGCGTACCATCCGCAGGCGAACGGCCTGGTGGAGCGCTTCCACATCCAGCTCAAGGCTGCCCTGAAGGCCCGGCTCGTTGGTCCGGACTGGGTCTGGGTCGACGCGTTGCCATCGGTTTTACTGGGTGTCCGCACCGCACCCAAAGAGTACTTGGCCACTTCCTCGGCTGAATTGGTGTACGGGGCTCCACTGACAGTGCCCGGTGAGTTCGTTCCATCCGCCCAGGGTCAGGCGGAACAACCATCGGCCGCCCTGCGACGCCTTCGGGAGACAGTGGGCAAGCTGGCACCAGTGCCGACGTCTCGGCACGGTTCGGTTAGGTCGCATTTCCCTTCCGCCCTGCAGGACTGTCCATTTGTTTTCCTGTGCCGGGATGCACACCGGACGCCCCTTCAGCGGCCGTATGAAGGACCGTTCAAGGTGCTTGAGCGTGGCTCTGCCACCTTCGTTTTGGACATGGGGGGTCGTCCTGAGACTGTCTCTATTTCGCAGCTGAAGCCGGCGCACGTGGACGTTAGCCAGCCGGTCCTACTGGCGTGGCCTCGCCCTCGGGGTCGTCCTGCGTCCCGGCCCTTACCCCCGGAATTCCCGTGGGTGTCTTCCCCTGGCGGGGTGGTTCCGGTTCCTGCAACCGCTGTGGTGCGCACACGGGCTGGTCGTCTTGTACGTCCCCCTGTCCGTTTCGTGCCTGCGGTTCTTGGGGGGGGGGGGGGGTCCTGTGGCGGTGCCCGGGGGCTAGGCCACTCCCTTGGTCATTCCCCTCAGCACTGAGTGGACAGGGGGGATTAGGTCACTCCCTGGGTCATTCCCCTGGGGACAGAGTGGTCTGGTGCTAAGGGGTTTGTTGGAAGGGGTTATTGTTTTGACTCGTGGTGATGACTGAGTGAGGGTATATTCAGTTACTGCATTAAAGTTATTGTTACTTCTTACCTGGCGTCTGGCCTGATCCCTGTCACGTCCAGACCCACTACAATGCCATCTTTTACAATAATTCAACCGTCCCTTTGACCCCAGCCTAACCTATACAATCTTCCTTCATAAGGCATATGACGGTTCACACCAGTAAACATTCTCAGAACTGCTCCAAACAGATTCACATCCCTCCTTAAACTACATTGAATCACCAGTGTGATCTCACCAATGCCCTCTATAACTGAAAAATAATAACTCAACTTTCTACTTAATTCCATTTGCAACAAATGATAATATTCTGTCAGACGCAAGGAAATGAGCTGCTGGTTTACAAAGAAAACCCCCACAAAGTGCTGGAGTAACTCAATGGGTCAGGCAGCATCTCTGGAAGACGTGGATAGACAGCGTTACGAGTTGTACCCTTCCCCAGCTGACATTTTGTCAGCAAGCCTCAGTAATTACTGTACCTGCAAACCAGCCTCCTGTGAATCTTGGCCAATAGAGAACATTCAGACAGGAATAATCTGCTCAATTTACTTACAGTCTTTTATCTATTCTAGTTTTGAGGCAGTTATCTCACTGTAATAATATTTTTGCCAAAAATATAGTTTAGAAATTTTTCTTTTACCCAGTAAGTGTAGATGGGACATGCCAGCGTGTGTTTGGAGCAGATAACAATCATTTCAGTACAGTGTTTAATGAATAAGTGCCAAAAAAAAAGAATAGTTGTGAAACTGGTCTCTTTGTATAATTTTCATTTATCCGGAACTTGGTTCAGAATCCACCACTCACAATCCCAGCACACACTCTGAACTAGTGTGTGCAGTTATAATCTCCAGAAATAAACAGCATTTTACATTGTTGTCATATGTACCACTGTGTACAAATACCTGATAAAACGATAGCGTGAATAACGTTTAGTGCAAGATAAATAATAATAATAATAATAATATATTCCTTTATTCGTCCCACACCGGGGAAATTTACAGTGTTACAGCAGCAAAGTGGATAGCAAGAGAGCAAGAGATCATTCATTATAAATAAAAGATACATAAATTGTCATCAGTTTTCTGTGTGTTCTTAGCTGTTATTGTTGACTCGTCTGCTGGGAGCAGTGCTGGTTGAGCAGTCTCCCAGCAGCGGGAAGGAAGGACCTCCTATGTCTGTAAAGTCCAATCAAAGATTGGACATGTAAAGTCCAATCAAAGATTGGACATGTAAAGTCCAATCAAAGATTGGACATGTAAAGTCCAATCAAAGATTGGACATGTAAAGTCCAATCAAAGATTGTTTGAGGGTAGATAGTAGCTCAGGACCACGCTCCAGATGTTGGTAGGATGGTTCAATTGTCTGATAACAGCTGGATAGAAACTGTCCGTGAATCTGGAGGTGTTCGTTTTCGCACTTCTATACCTTTTGCCTGATGGGAGGCATTGCCTGATGGGAGTTACTGATATATATATACTTCCAAGTAGAAAATGGGATTGCAACGAGTAAACTAAGAAGCAAACTGCACCATGCTGAAACCTTTCTGTTAGTCAACACACATATATTTAGAAGATAGACACAAAATGCTGGAGTAACTCAACGGGACAGGCAGCATCTCTGGAGAGAAGGAATAAGTGGTGTTTCGGGTCGAGACTCTTCGTCAGACTGCCTGACCTCTCAGCCTGAAGAAGGGTCTCGACTTGAAATATCACCCATTCCTTCTCACCAGAGATACTGCCTGAACAACTGAGTACCCCAGCATTTTGTGTCTATCTTCAGTGTTAGATAGACACAAATCTTACAACATCTGCATTTCATCCTATACATAGAATTAGGTCTGTTTCAGCTTTATTAAGAAATCTATCGATCTATTTTGAATTCATGTGCAATAAAATAAAATCAAGTTCCATTGTTAATTTTGAAGATGAATTTACAAAATTTCCTTTTGGAGATAAAAGCTAATAAAAATTATCATATGCTGTTGATGATTGACACTATTTACACACTTCAGTTCAATTCCAAAACCATTTCATCAAATTGGGGATGGATTTATATTCTTTATGTCGCCGAATATTTTCACAGACAGAGCATGCATGTTCATGCCCGAATTGATCCTTCCTCACTTTATAGTATTTTTTCCATTTGAAGTAGCTCATGTACAATTTTTCATCACCATCCAGCTTGTGAAGGTAATCAGCAAGCTCTTTGGCTGAACGAAAGTCAGCCACGTGAATGAAGGAATCACCTGGAATGTAATTTTCATAGTTCTCCCTGGATGGGCCCAGGACCACAGGAACACTACCCGCCAGCAGAGCATTGTAGAGCTTTTCAGTTATGTAATCTTTATGTATTGAGTTCTCGAAGGAAAGGTAGAACTTACATTTAGATATCGTTGGGATCAAATCATTATTACTCAGATATTTTTTGAAAGCTCGACCATATGTGTTAATCGGAACATATTTTTGAAGTTCTTTGTAATATTTTACCCTGGCATAATTAAAATTCCAGTTGCTTACAATCCAACACACTAGGCTGCTTTTCTTTGGCAAATCAAAGGCTTGCTGAACTCCGTTTATTGTTAGCGATCCATAAGGCACAGGAATATCTGAGTCTCTTCGATATGTCACGGTCAAATTGAAGAGTCGGTTAAGCTTTGTCGTTTTAGGAGAGTTTGTAGGTGACTCCATATTCATCCAAACCCATTTCTGGAAAACTGGTCGAGGGTGTGTGGGCAGATTGGACAGGTCTCCTCTGATATTCCTGTGATGGAAAAGTACAGCATGGGATTTGTTATACATGTTCTTATCCACTGTCAAATGGCAGTCATGGATGTTAAAAACAGATCCACAAGAATTGAGCGCAAATTTTTGACCAAAAGGCCAATGCCAAATGAGCACAATAATTTGATTATCTTCTTGTCGTAAACCAAGGATATTTTTCATGCTTTGATTTGAGGTGGCCGATTTCATGGGAGGAAGAATCCATCTGTTTGTTGGCTTAGCGTAGTGCATAAACAAGGCAAAAAAGCAGTAGAAAATCATGATGGAAATTAAAATGGTGTGCATAATCCATTTCTTAGAAGAAGTCATAATATGTCCTGTGAAAGAGAAGAATGAAAACCATTAGGATCCAAGGAACATGGGTCCTCATTCACTATAACTAGATCAATATCTCGGATAGACACAAAATGGTGGAGTAACACAGCGGGTCAGGCAGCATCTCTGGAGAAAAGGAATAGGTGACATTTCGGGTCGGAATCCTTCTTCAGACTTAAAGATAGAGAAGGCCAGAACTAAATAGAGACCGCAACAGATGACCTGAGGAAGGGTGGAATCCATTATGGCCCATAGTTGGGTGGGGAAGATGTGTTAACGTCAGGGATACAAGAATTAGAACAGTGGAACAAGTTGAATGACCGGGTGGGTGGGGGGGGGGGGGGGGGGGGTGGGGGAGAGGGGGGGGGGTTGGAAGAAATACAGGAGTTACTTGAAATTAGAGAAATTAAAGGTTTCAAACCGCTGGATTGAAATATGAGGTGCTGTTCCTCCAATTTGCTTGTGGCCTTACTCTGACAGTGGAGGAGGCTTGTGGAGGAGTGGAGGAGTTAAAATGTTTGGCAACCGGGAGAACACGTAGGCCACGGCGGACTTAGCGTAAGTATTCAGCAAAATGATTGCCAAGTCTACGCTTGGTGTTGCCGACAGAACATTGTCTGTAGTTCCTCCTGTGCAACTGAGGTTTGTTTGCCCAGGTGATATTAAAAAAAGATGTCACCAACAAATCCTAAAAATATTTAAAAATTGCTAAAGGAAAAAATGGAAAGAAAAGTGAATGGATGCCTTTCTCCAAGTTTCTTTCAAAACTTGAAGAAATTAAACTTGTTTCAAACCATTCAACACTCCTTTTATAATGTATTGAATGAGACATCCAATTTACAATCTGCAAGACCTTATAGAAACGTGGTAAATAGGTGCAGGAGTAGACCATTCGGTCCTTCGAGCCAGCACCACCATTCAATATGATCATGGCTGATCATCTAAAATCAGTACCCCGTTCCTGCTTTTTCCCCATATCCCCTGACTTCTTTAGCCCTAAGAGCTAAATCTAACTCTCTTTTGAAATATAATATGGAACTATAACCAACTTTTCTGCTGAGAGGGTGCAGCCATTGGGTAAAGTTTTTCAATATTCAGTTTCAGGAGGACACCAATGGATTGGAAATCGAAAATGTGACTCCATTGTTCAAGTAGGGAGGAAGAAAAAATATGTGCAACAATAATAGGCTTGTCAGCTTAAAATCTGTAGTGGATAGATGCTGATCAGTTTTTGGCCTCAGTTATTTAATATTTTTATTTATGACACGATCAAGAGGGCAGTGTTTGGGAGAACATGTTACCATTAGGCCTCTACAACTGAATGAGTTAGCAAATGATGATTAATGTGGGGCAGTGTGAGGTTATGCATTTTGTTTGGTATAATCTAAAGAGAGACTAATAATTTACTGCAGGAAGATTATGGATGAGCAAAGTGCAGAGGTACCTTGATGCTCGTGCAGGAATTGTGAAAGTGTAGCTGTTGAGATGTCTCCAGTCATGCAATGAGGAGATATGCTGACAAGATAATGGGGCAATCATTTGAACCGATTGAGGTGCGTTGGCACCAATTCTCCCAAAATGTTGATAACATTTTGTAGGATCACACACTGAGGGATATGAGGGACTGTCACAGAAGAGGAGATGAGGCCTGAGGGAAATCGGCCAATGTTTCCGCGCTGTATCTGAAATATGAAAATAAAATATGAAAATATGAAATGATTATTTTGAATAGCTGGGATGTTATGATGGTCCATGTGGTCAACTCCTCTTTCTATTTAATTATATTTTTATAAAGAGTAACATCTTCACCCAAACAATTGTGAATTTTTGGAATAATCCTCCAGGTGGTCTGCGGAGGCATAATCTTAGAGTTGACTCAAAGTAAAAATGGACACATTACTGGTTATAATTGAAATGGGTATAGTGCAGGAAACTGAAGCTGAGATATCTCAGCTCCTAAATCTTATGTTTTCTCTTCCCTTTCAACCCCTAGCTTGTTCTGACTTATCTGCTACAGATTGTGTGAGGTGGGAAGATTTGAGCACACAGCTTCAGCAATCATCAACATTTTGAATATAGTGCATTTGAAAACATGCAACTGAACCTGCAGTGTTTTCAAACCATCCGTGGCATTTCAGAAGTCATCTATTTAACCCAAAAGACATTTCAATTAATTTAGCTTTCTAAAACTCACTGCAAAACCTAAACTAATTCATCAATAATGAGATCAGTAAAACAGAAAAAACAACATTTTAATCAACAATTCCAATGCAAATTTGACATAAAGCCATTATTGTAGTACTTTCCTTACTCAATGACAAAAGATATGGCCACAAATGAGACAGATGAATGAAATATAATTATCAAACGAAATATAGGGTTTGATTGTGTGTTTATTAGGAATCATGAACATTCTGACTAAGATTACAAAGAATACTTAAAGTACATCAATTTCTCCAAAGAGCTTGAACTTACTGTTGTAGTTCCAATCAAGTAAACGTTTATGGATTTATTGTTGCTCAGTTAAGATAATGTTCAAATGTCTGTATTTCAGGATAATACTTTCTTTAAAATTTATTGCATAAAATTTTAATTATCTTTCTAACAAAAGGGAATACTACATCCTGAACACATTTTATATTGTTATACAAAGCACAGAAGGAGAATTAGAAACTACCATAAAATTATTGAAGACATACACAAAATGTGAGAATAACTCAGTGGAATCAGGCAGCATCTCTGGAGAAAAAGAATAGGTGGCGTTTTGGGTTGGAACCCTTCTTCAGACGTTACGCCACTATTCTTTTTCACCAGAGACCCGTTGAGTTACTCCAGAATTTTGCATCTCTCCGGTATAAACCAGCATCTGCAGTTCCTTCCTACATAAAATTATTGAAAGCATTCATATTCTGGTTTTGGGACAACAATCCTTTCCTGGTTTGGAGCTGCTTCTTCTCTCTGATTTCTAACGCACAGCCCCATACTTATTCCCCTAGATTCCCCCAAAGTTCCAATGTTTCCCCCCTTATCCTCCCATCCTCCTCTTTCTGCAGCTCAGCCCCCATTAGTAATAAGGTTCATCCAGAAGTACAAAGTAGATGATCCATCTCAGTTTCCACCTGAGACCATCTGTTGTCTCAGTCCATCAGTGAAATCATGGCCTGGCCAATAGAATTCACTCAACATGACACCAAGAAAAACACTTGTCAAAAGTTATGTCAAAACCCTTTTTCATCTTCCTATCTATGTGAAGCCATTTCCAGGGAATTGTCTACTTGTATTGCTATACCCCACTGTCTACCCCCCAGAGACTGACAATGCACTGTGAAGATCCTACCTTGCTTTGACTTCTCCAAATACAACACCACACATATCTGAAATAAATTCCTTTCCTCAGCCCTTGTGCCATCTGCAAGCTTACGATTCATGCCTTGCACATTCTCATCCAAATCATTGATATAGATGACAAACAGCAATGTACCCGACATTGATCCTTGAGGTTGTATCCAGTTTTTTGCTAATTTAGTATCCAGTCAGCAAGCTGTCCTTGTATCCTGTGCAATCTACCACAGCAGCCTAGAATCTTATCCAAGGATTTGCTAAACTCCATATAAACAATGTCTATGGCCCTGCCCCAACAACCAACTTGGTTACTTGTTAAAAAAAGCTCAATAAACTCGCGCGACAGGATTTCCCTCACACAAAACCTTGCTGGCTATCCCTAACCAACACTTGCCTTTCCAAATACCAATATACCTTATCCTTCAGAATCATCTCCAGTAGCTTTCAACCCACGGATGTTAAGCCTACTGGTCCCTGCCTTCTCCCCATACCCCCTGACTCTACTATCCTTAAGAGCTCTATCAAGCTCTCTTGAATGCATTCAGAGAATTGGCCTCCACTGCCTTCTGAGGCAGAGAATTCTGTAGATTTACAACCCTGACTGGATATTGAAGTTTTCAACCATCTCTACTTTGGTGCCATCAATGTATGTGTACCGCTTCACTTCCTGAATTCGAGCACTATCTTCTTGCTGACATTGAGAGACAGGTTATTGTCTTGACACCAGGTTACAAGGTTCTCAAACTTCTTCCTGAACTCCGTCTTGTCATTATTAGATATCTGGCCCACTACGGTGGCGTTGTCTGCAAATTTGTAAATTGAGTTGGACTTGGATTTGGCTGCACAGTTGTGGGTGTATAAGAAATAAAGAAATAAAGAAGGTGGCTGTGAATGCATCCTTGAGGAGCACCAGTGTTGAGGATAATAGTAGGGGGTGATTTGTCCCCTATCCTCTCTGATTGTGGTCTGTTGGTCAGGAAGTGAAGGATGCCTTTGCAGAGATGAATGCTGACTCCAGCTAGTTTGGTGATGAGCATCGTTGAGATAATGGTGATAAAAGTAGAGCTGTAGTCTATGAATAGGCATCTGACGTAGGTGGACACAAAATGCTG